>NW_006399755.1:18588232-18600852 GCF_000299155.1 Elephantulus edwardii
TTTTTCTCAGTCTTACCCCCACCCCAATGCCAGCCTCATTCTACAACAGTGGCTCCATATAGCATTTGTCCCTTTGTGACTGAGCTGCTGAGTTCAGTTTTTCTAATTGCAGTTACCTTTGGAGTAATGTATACCTTGAATGTTAAAAGCTAGTTATAGGTCCTGTGATACAGTTATAAATGGTTTTAAACCATCTTTGCAAACCCACTCTACTTACAAGAATCTTGCCTTGGAATACTAAAAACTCTACTTTTCTATCTGTTTTGATGAGCTAACTAGTACTTAAGGCAACCCCATATATGATAGGGTAGTACTGTGCTCTGTAAGATTTGTCAATAAGAAATTTTTTAAAAAATAGATTATTAGATCTTTTCTCTGAGGTACCCCTTGGTGGATTCAACCCTCCAGCATTTCAGATAAGACTAAACCACTTAACTGCACCACCCAAGGGTTCTAGAATGGAATAAATAATCAAACCAAAACCCAAATCTGTTTCTGTTGAGTGGATTCTGACTCACAGTAACCCCATAGGCAGAGTAAAACTGTTTTGTAGTTTCCAAGAACTTCAGTCTTTACAAAAGTCGACTACCATTTGTTTCGCCTCCACAGATAAGCTAGTAAATTTGAACTAGTGACTTCTTAGTGAGTAGTTGAACACTTGGCTAACCTCTCTGCCACAAGTACTCCTTGTGAGTAAATAAATACAACTGTTTATCTATTGCTGACTTCCTATGTTTCTGACACCACTGTAAGCACTTTAAATTAATTTGAAAGTGTGGAGCTGCACTGTCATGTGCATGTGGTTCAAATCTAACAGCTGCTTCTCAAGAGAAAGGTGAGCAATCTTCTCAGTTGCAATTTGTTGTTGTGTGCCGTTGAGTCATAATCAACCCATAGCTGATCCTCCAGCGGGTTTTCAGAGGCAGTAAATCACACGAGAGGAAGTATGTCTGCATTAGAGAGCTGGACAATGACTAAGGATGACAAAAGAATTGATGCCTTTGAGCTGTGATACTGGAGAAGAGTATATACCATGGGCTGCCAAGAGAACAAACATGTCTGTCCAGAGAAGATGAAACCAAGCTGCTCCTTGGAGGCTAGGATTTTGAGACTCCATATCATATACCTTGGGCATGTCCTCAGGAGGGACCAGCTTTTGGAGAAGGACATCATGCTGGGAAGCGTGGAGGGACAGCACAGGAGAGGAAGACCACAGATGAAATAGATTGACACAGTAACTAGGGTACTGGATGTTAAGTGTGTCAGAGACTGTAAGACTGGTTCAGAAAAGTGCAGTGTTCAAAGCTATTGTACATAGGGTTGCTATGAACTGCAGGTGACTCGATGGCACGTAACAACAACAATACATTATTTGGTTTTTTAACTGCTACTTCCATGAATATTAATTGTGGGTCGAAGTAAACAGGAATCCTTGATAATTTCAATCTTTATGTATCATGATGTTGCTTTTTTGGTCCAATTGTGAGGGTTCTTCTTTTCTTCACATTGAAGTATAGTCCATACTGAAGGTTTACTTCATCAGTAAGGGTTTAAAGTCCTCTTGACTTTTCAGCTAGCAAGGCTGTGGCATCTGTTAATCACATGTGGATAACGTTATTTCTTTATACTGCATTCTTTATGTAGTCCTCTTTCTGGGATATTTGCTTAGCATGCATACATACATACATAGCTTGAATTGCTTTGGTGAAAGGACACAGTCCTAACACACACATTTCCTGATTGTAAAGCACAAACTATCCCTTTGTTCTGTTTCAATAACTGCCTCTTAGTCTAAGAACAGGTTCTACAATTAAGTGAACTGGAATTCTTTACCCTCATCCTGTTTTACTAACATAACAAGGCAACCCATTCCTAAATGACATTCTAACCAAAGGTGTAGATAGAGATTAGGAGTTTGGAAAATATATTTGGTGGAGAGCTCTGGTGACCTAGTGGTAAGAAACTGCACTGCAATCTCAAAGGCTTGTGTTTCTAATCCACCAGCTACTCAATTTATTGTCTCTGAAAACCTGGAGGGCCACTATGGGTCAGTTCTGGCTTGATGCCACACGGCAGCAACAACAAAACATAATACACGTATTTTGGGTAGAAATCATTCAATCTGAAACAGTATCAAAGGTCATTGAGACGATACAAGACTCGGCAATAATTCCTTCTGTAATACATAGTTTTATGAATCAGAGCCAACTCACAGTTGACTGACAAATGTGCTGATGACTCTGTGTGCAAAAAATTAAACTTTTGCTAAGCTTGCTTGGTGTTTGTGTAAGAGAATTCACATGACTGTGCTTAGCAGAGGAGTTTTAGTCACATGGTACAGTCTATGATGTATATTTACTTTGTGTTCCCAACATCATAATTTAAAGAAATCTTATTTAATCTTCCTTATTATTTGTCCAGATTTCACATACATATGAAAACATCATGAATTGCATATGACATCTCTTTTTTTAAATATGGAAAATGTTTTAATTCTTTTCATTGTTGTACATTTCCCACCCAACCCCCTTCTTAGCCCTCCCCGCAATGCACCTCTCCTTTCGATTGTTGTCGTACAGATAATGCCTACTCATGTGTTTTTTTGACAGTTCTTCCCCTCATCTGCTCTGATGCAATGTTCATTATCTGTCCACTCTTTTCCCGTTCTCTCCCCAACCCTCTCATTCATCCTTAAAGTAACGTGTTTGCTTGGCAACATTTTCAAGAGGTCTTTTATTGAAGATTTACCCATGCAATCTGTTGTTTGCTTTCTTTTTAAAAAATAAATTTAATTTTTAACTGTGATTTTAATAAAAGCTTACAGAAAAGCTCAATCTTCATTCATTCATCATTGCAGAATTTACTCCCCTCCCTTCCCACCTCCCCAAGTTGACTTTTCCCCCCGCTAATTTATTTACAAAATTCAAATACATTGTTTTCGAGAACAGATTCTTCCAATTTCCATCGCTCCCATCCATAGAATTGCACAACCCCACGATTAATCCCCCCTCTCCCTGCACATTCTCATCCCTCTGCTTCCACCCTTTCCCACCTCCCTTGGATCCTTATACACAGCACACAGGAGCAATGATTTTGTAAATTATTACCTAACTTGGCAGGGACTGGAGAACATTATGCCGAGTGAACTAACTCAGTCCCACAAGGACAAATATTGTATAAAACTATTATTGTACAAGGTTGTTTGATTCCTTGACTGTTAATTCCATAGTTGTTGATTGTCAACAGTTTTGCCACTTCCTGCTAATTTATTCTATGTAGCTGAAAGAGATGTTCGCATTTAAAATTGCTTTAAAATTATCCCAAAAGGTATAATGAGGGGTGTGTTATTATAGTAGAAGACACACCAGGGATTGAAAATGATCCCACTACTCTCATCTACTCAAGGGGATTGTTCTTATAATTGAAGAAACTTATACTTCTTCTCTCTCTTATATTATCCATTTGTGTTTCTTTATGAGACTATTTCCAAGAGTGATGTGAGTTGCTATTAAGTCTGTTCTGAACTCAAGGCAATCCCTTGCCAACAAAACAAAAACACTGTGCACTTGGAGATAGAGTGCCATGCCTTTCCTTCCAATCTTTTCTTGTCTGAAAACAATGGAATCACCATCACAGCATCACATACGCCCCCAATAACAGACAAGTAGTAGCCGTGCATGAGATTCTTGACAAGAAATCAAATCTGGGTTCCCTGTACAGAAAGCAAGAATTATGAACCACAAAACTACTCCCAAGCAAAAAACTAAAAACCTACTAGCATGCTTAAAAACACTTTCATTGATCCCCATCACTTGGTAATTTCTTTGTTTCTCTTTGTAGGTAAATCCTTCAAAGACTTGAACAGTCTCCACCTTCTCTCCTCTTATTCTCACATGAATCCACTCAAGCTGACTGTTTTCTCTTGACCACTTCAGGGAAATAGCTCTTGTTAAGATAACTAAGAATCATACTTTGCCAAGTTCAAAGGTTATTTCTCAGTATTCATCCTAACCTATTAATTACTTGCTACTCTTCAGGATAAAGATGTGTGGTTTACTGTTTCTGAAAAGGTCTTGGAGAATCAGCTATGAGTCGATTCTGACTCTGTGACACTCAACAACTTCATCTTTTTCACGTCTAGGCTCTGGAATGTTCTGCACAGATCAGTATTCTCCTCAACCACTCTTCACTCCCTTGGAGGTTTCAATCCTGGACAATGTCTTTAGTTAAGTTGTGTTCTGGTGAGAGCCAAATGAGTAACTTCAGCTTACCTCTTGCTATCTTCCCTGATCTTGGATCTCCAAAATACATTTCAAACATAATATACTAAAACACAAAAAAAATCTCTTGATAATCTTCACTCCAACATTCTCTTTTCTTCCCTACCCCTAGAAAAAGCAGCTTCCTTCTTTCTTACACATCCACGAACTTTGTTGTTGTTGATTGTTGTCGAGTCGAGCACAACTCATAACGACCCTACGAATGAAAGGGCTGAAGCCTTTCTATAACTATCGTCGTTTCTCAAAATTCATAGCATTTCCAAAGGCGTTGTTGTTTAGGAAGTGGATGCCACTCCTGCTTCCAAACTTGTCTTAAACTGGGAGCTCCACCAAACACTGTCCACCATGGGTAACCATTATGGCGTTTGACACCCCAATGGCACAAGGTTCAGCATCACAGTAAACCCAGGTTACCTCAGTACATCATATTGACAGAAGAGTGCTGTACCATTTTAAAGAATGCTCCTCCAGAATAAAATACCAACTGACACGTAAATACAAAAGCCCTCCATGAGGTCTTATTGACTCTAATCAAGAGGCTTAAAAAAAAAAAGCAAAAAAAAACCCCAGCAAAACCCAAGCAATATACTATGCAGTTATGTGCTGTTGAGTCGCCCGTGACTCATAGCGACCCTATGTACAGCCGTTTGGAACCTTCTCTGTCCTGAGCCAGTCTCACTAATTCTGACACACCTACCCTCGTTGCCCCAGTTACTGTATCAATCCATCTCATCCAGGGTCTTTCTTAGACTAATTATTAGTTCTCCTGATCCAATCCAGCTTTAACCCATTTCTCACTCATAGATCACTTTGATGTTGAACAGATATTATTAGAATTTTCAGACTGAAAGACTAGAAAGAAAGGCTGGGTGATCTGTTGTTGTTGTTATGTACTGTCAAGTTGACTATGACTTATAGCAACCCTAAGCATAGTAGCTCTGAACCCAGCTCTGTCCTAAGCCAATATCACTGTCTCTGAGACACCTACCTTTATGACTCCAGTTGTTGTGTCAATCCATCTCCTCTGGGGTCTTCTTCTCCTGTACTGTCCCTCCACCCTTCCATACATGATATCCTTCACCAAGGGCTAATCCTTCCCAGCAACAAGACTAAACTATGTGAGACGGAGCAAGACATATCTATTAGTACTCTTGGCAGTTCATAATATGCTCAATACTCTTCTCCAGCACCACTACTTCGAGGCATCAATGCTCCTGTTATCTTTCTGAAAATGATCAGTATAACCCCTCTGAGGATGGCACAGAAAAGCTTGTTCATCTTGAAGCTAAATATCAAGAAAACAAAGATTCTTACTAGTGGACTGATTGGCAGCATCATGATAGACAGTGAAGAGACTGACATTGTTAACAGCTTTAGTTTGTTTGTCTCCACAATCAATACTCTTAGTACCAGCATCTGGGAAATAAAAGACAAATTGCACTAAGTTTGCTGTCACAGACCATTTCAGAGTACTGAAGAGCAATGATATCAGTCTGGAGACTAAGGTGCACCTGATCCAGGCCATAGTCTTTGCAATAACTTGCTATGCATCAGAGAGCTAGACAATGACTAGGGACAATAGAAGGAGAATTGATTTCTTGAAGATGTGGTGCTGGAGAAGAGCATTGAATATACCATGGACTGCCAAGACAACAAAATGGTTCATCCAAGAGAGGGTGAAACCAGGCTGTTCCTTGGAGGAAATAATTCTAAGACTTCATCTGACATACTTTGGGCACGTTGCAAGGAGAGACCAGTGCTTGAAGAAGGATATCATACTTGGGAGAGTGGAGAGGAAGACCCTCTATGAGATGGATTGACTCAGTGACTGGGGTAATGGGGTAGGTGTGTCAGAGATGGTAAGGTTGGCTCAGGACAGAGGAGGGTTCAGAACTGTTGTACACAGGGCAGCTGAGTCACAAACTACTCGATTACATAACAACATCATCAAGTTCTTATCTTCTTTTCATGCTTCCCAGATCATTTGATATTCTGCCCATAGCATCCTTGAGTATTGCATCTTGCAGCTTTAATATGATCTTTAGTTCCTTTAGAATAAGAAACGCTGTGTGAGTTCAGCCCTTTTGATTTTCTGACCCCAGTTGCTTGCACATTTCATTATATTTGCTTTGGTTTCTTGGCCCTCTAGTGCAATATTCAGTCTCTTCCGACATGCATTTTTGTCTTTTCTTCTTCTGTCTTTGTAATGACCTTTTGCATTCTTTGGGGTTGATATTCTTTATCTTCTCCCACAGCTCATCTGGTCTTTGTTCATTAGTATTCAAGGCCTCAAACCTGCTCCTGAGTTGGTTTTTAAATTCAGGTGGGATAGACTCAAGAACAAATTTTAATTCCTGTGGATTTGATTTAATCTTCTGTAGCTTCAGCTTGAACTTGCACATGAGTAGTTGGTGGTTTGTTCCATAATCAGCACCTGGCCTAGTTCTCACTGCTGATACTGAACTTCTCCAGTGATTCCTTCCACAGATGTAATCAATCTGATTCCTATGCATACCATTAGGGAAAATCCATGTGTATAACCTACATTTATATTTCTTATAAATGGTATTTGCTTTGAATAAACCATCCATTGCGCAGAATTCTATCACTCTATCCCCAGCCTCATTTCTGTCATCAAGTACATGTTTTCCAACTACTGATCCTTCTTCCTGGTTCCCAGTGTTTGCATTCCAGTCAACCATTATTTTGAGTGCATCTTGGCTATATATCAAATTGATTTCTGAATCGTATTAACAGGTCATCCTTGTATGGTTATTATCCTGTCACTCTCAACATTGTATTTCAAGATGGATCTAGAAACAACCTTTTTAACTATGAAAGTGACCCTGTTTTTTCTCACTTTTTCATCTCTGACATAGTAGATCATATGCTTGTAGATTCAAAATGCTCTTTGCCAAGTCATCTCATCTCGTCAATACCTAATACATCAACATTTTTGTGTTCTTTCTTAATGATGTCCCATTTTCCTACATTTATGCTTCTCATATTCCACATTCCAATCATTAGTTTCTGCTTACAACTTCTTTCTTCTTTGTGTTTTCAAATATGAGAGCTTACCCTCAGTTGCTATATTTGTTATTTTAATCTAAGTGTGCTCTATTGTACATAGAATTGCAGAAGGTCGAGGACTGTAGTCTTTGATATGGATCAAAGCTCAACATAAAGAAAATAGAAATTATCACCACTGGGCCGATCGGCAGCACCATGATAGATAAAGAAGAGATTGAGGTTGTTAACAATTGCTCAGCACCACAATCTACACTTTTAGCATCAGCAATCAAGAAATCAAAAGACAAATTGCATTGGGAAAATCTGCTGTCAGGGTCCTCTCCAGAGTACTGAGAAGCAACAATGTCAGTCTAGAGACTAAAGTGCATCTGATCCAGACCATGGTTTTTGCAATCACTTGCTGTGCATGAAAGCTGTACAATGACTAAGAATGACAGAACAAGAATCAATGTCTTTATGTTGTGGTGCTGGATAAGTCTTGAACATTCCATGGACCTCCAAGAAAACAAATCTGTATGGAGAGGGTGAAACCAAGTTTCTTCTTGAAAGCAAGAATTTTGAAGCTCCATCTCAAATACTTTGGACATGTGGCCAGGAGGGACCATTCCTTGAAGAAGGACATCATGCTTGGAAGAGTGGAGGGACAGCTCAAGAGAGGAAGACCTCAGATGAGATGGATTGATATAGTAACTGGGGCAATGGGGGTAGGTGTGTTGGAGTCAGTGAGACTGGTTGAGGACAGGGCAGGGTTCAGAGCTGCTGTACATAGGGTTGCTATGAGTCACAGGTGGCTCGATGGTACATAACAACAACAACATAGTGGTTATCACCACCTAATGTATCATTTATTCATAAGTGTATTAAGTGTGAAACACACAACCCTCCTACTATATATATGAATGAAACACAACTTGTATGAATAAAAAATTTAAAAAAGTGTTAATAGTCTGTTCCTATCTCTAGAATGTATACTCACCCCCTTAGCAGACATCTGTTCTGTTCACTGCTTTAACCCTAGTATTTAGAGCATTGCTGGTACATAGTAACTTATCAGGAAATAGTTATCAAAAGACTAAGTTGTTAATATGCATGTTGAATGACAACTTTGAGATCTTGGACAAATCGCTTCTCCCTTTTGCCTCACCACCTTCATTCTAGAACAGAATCAAGAATTCTTGTCTTCCAAATGCAACAGGTAGTTATGAAAATCCAGCAAGATTGTGACTATGAAGGCATGCTCTAATGTCAATGTAATGCATATAAATTAGTCAAAATTTGATTCCACTACCTGATCTATTCAGATTGGTTCATTTGCCTCAGATATGCGGACACTATTTTAATAGTTCATGTGCTTTTCTTAGTCTTTCAGTACCATGTTTAGAACATCCAGTTTAAAGGTGAAGGAACAGAAATGAACTTTATAAACCTTGTATATGTGCACACATACATGTCTGTGTATATATGTGTCTGAGTCCTAGAATACTTAATTATGCTGATGCAACACCTACACCTAGATGAAGCCACAGTTGTCCAAACAGAGTAAGGAAGAACTGTATGGTTTAAAATCAGGAAAGTTGTGTGTCAAGGTTGTGTCTTTTCTCCATACATATTCAAACTGTATGCTGAGCAAATCATTTAAGAAGCTGGACTCTATTAAGAAGAATGTGACATCAGGATGGGAGGAAGACTCATCAACAACCTGAGTTATGCAGATGACACAACTTTTCTGAAAGTGAGGAGTATTTAAAACACTTGCTGCAGAAGATCAAAGACTACAGTCTTCAAGATATACTCATCTCAACGTCTGGATAACAAAAAATCCTCACAGTGGGACCAAGAAGCAACATTATAATAAAGGGAGAAAAGATGTCAATGATTTCATGATACTTAGGTCCACACCCTTGCTGAGTCAGGAGATGTATTTCATTGATTGGTCAAATCTGCTCTCAGACACTTCTCCAAATTACTGAAGCACAATAATGTCAGTTAGAAGACTAAGGTATGTCTATGCCTGATTCAGGCCATGGTCTTTTCCATTACTTTTATGCATTTTAAAGCTAGTCACTGGATAAGGATGACAGAAGAAGAGTTGATAGCTTTGAATTGAAGGGTTGGAGGAGAGCACTGAATACCCCATTGACTGCCAAAAGAACTAACAGGTATGTCCTAGAAACGATACAGCCAAAATGTTCTTTGGATACAAGGATAATAAAACTCACATACTTTGTACATATTGCACATATTGCTAGGAGAGGCTATTCCTTGGACGAGCACGTCATGTGTGGAAAAGTGGAGAGTCAGTAGAAGAGAGGAAAATCTTTGAGGAGATGGGCTGACACAGTAATGACATACTTGAGCCAAAGGCTCAAGTTCTTCAGGTTGCTATGCATTGTATTCAATTCAATAGCACCTAAGAACACCAATAACAACAAAGTATGTGCATGTGCGTAATGATATGTTCTATTTAAGTAGTTTTCGGATTACTCTAACTTGTGCAGAAAATACAGGGCGCTTCCAAATACTTCCTATTTATCATGCACACTGCTTCTCCTATTATTACTGTCTAGCATTCATTGGGGAAGCCTGTTGGCTTGCTGTTGTTAGGTGCTGTCAAGGATGACTCATAGCAGCCCGAAGAACAACAGATCTGAACTTTATCCTGTCCTGTCCAATCCTCATCAAGTTCAACATACTTGAACCCATTGCTGCAGTCAGTCACTATGTCAGTCTATCTCACTGAGGATCTTCCTCTCCTTTACTGACCCTCCATCTTTCTGAGCATGATATCCCTTACTGAGGAATAGCCTCATCTAGCAACATGTACAAATCCTTTTATACTGTTAGGTAAGAGAGTGGCTCAGGATTAGTGGTAAGGAATTGTGCTGCCAATATAAAGGTAAGCATTTTTCATTTATCAGCCACTTAGTGGGAGAAAGATGGGCAAACTCCTCCCTTGTGATAAGTTGTTGTTGTTGTTATGTGCCATTGAGTCACTTGAGACTCATATCAACCCTATGTACAACAGCCCTAGACACTGCTCTATCCTGAGCCAATCTTATTGGCTCTGATACACTTACCCCCATTACCTCAGTAAGTGAATCAATCCATCTCATAGAGAGTCTTCCTCTCCTGTGCTGTCCCTCCACCCTCCCAAGCATGAAGTCCCTCTTCAAGGACTGGTCCCTCCTTGCAACATGTCCAAAGTATGTCAGATGAAGCTTCAGAAATCTTGACATACTGCCTTTCAAAACCAGATGGCTGGTCAGATAAGGGCCTGTACCAACTCGACAGTACTTAACAACAACAATAGCATTCATTCATTCTCATTGCTGTTGAGTCAGAACCAGTTCAGAGATGCTCCATTCAGTTTTTGGAGGCTAAATCCCAGGAGAGGAGATTGTCCATCTTTTTCTCTTGGAGCTACTGGTAGATTTGAACCACTAGTGAGGCATCTCCTTTAAGTTAGCAGCACAACTAGCTATCCACCCACTACTAGGCCACTAGGGCTTGCTATCTTGCATAAGTGTGATATATACATATATAGAGAGATAGTACAATTGATAAGTCATTATTGGTACATTATTATTAACTATTTAAGTCCATAGTTAACATCAGGATTCATTCTTTGTGTCCTATGTTGTTGTTGTTGTTGTTGATTACCTTCGAGTTGAGCACAAGTCATAGCAACCCTATGAACAAAATGCCTGGAGCCAATATACAACTATCAACCTTTATCAAATTTCATCGAATTTCCAGAGGCATGTTGTTTAGGAAGTGGATGCCACTCCTGCTTAAATTTGACAAGTGTGTAGTGTCACTTTGTTACTATTACAGTATTATACAAAATATTTCATTGCACTTAAAACTAAAATAAAAAATTAAAATTAAACTTAAATCCTATGCTTCACCTATGCTCCTCGATCCTACCCCGGCCCGCAACCCCTAGCAACCACTGATCTTTTTACTGTCTTTAGGGAGCTAAGAGGCCTAGTGGTAAGGAGCAGTATTGTCACCAAAAGCATGTGGTAAATTCACCACCTTCTCCATGGGCGAATGCTAGGTACTTTTCAGACCCTGAAAATCCATTAGAAGGTCAGCTATGAGTTGATTCTAACCCCTCAGCATATTAAACAGTAGTAATTATTCAGGAAGCTCTAGTGGCCTAGTTGGTAAGAAGTCCCACTATGCTCAAGACCATCATAGTGGTCCTGTGTCAGTCGTTGTTGTTATTGGTGCTGTTGAGTTGAGTAAGACTCATAGCCACTTTGTGAACAACAGATCCAAACCCTGTCCCATCCTGTGCCATCCTCACCATCTCTGGCAGGCACTGTGTTGAACCACCTGGTTGAGGATCTTCTTCTCCTTTGCCATTCGCCCACCTTTCCAAGCATGATGTCCTTCTCCAAGAAATAACCTCTCCTAGGAACATGGCCAAAATATGTGGGGGGAAGCTTTTTAATCTTTGATTCCAAGGAGTATTCTGCCTGCACTTTCTCTAAGATATGCTTTTGTCAATCCATGGGATATTCAGTACTGTTTTCCAACACAAGTCAAAGGCATAAATTTTTCTTCTCTCATCCTTTTCCATAGTCCAACTCCCAGATGCATAGCAAGTGATTCAAAAGACCATGGCCTCAATCAAGTGCATCTTCATCCTCAAACTAATATCATAGCTCCTCAATACTTTAAAGAAGTCCCTGCCTGTAGAATTTCTCATTGAAATATATCTCCTGATCTCCTGGCTGCTAGTACCAAGTGCATTGATTATGGATCCAAGTAAGACAAAGTTATTGACAGTTTCACTATTTTCTCCATCTATCAAGATGCTACCTATCGGTCCAGTAGTGAAGATGTTTATTTTCTTGGTGTTGAGATGCAATTTATATTGAAGGCTGTAGTTTTTGGTCTTCTGCCTCATTGCTTCAAGTCTTCCTCATTTTTAGCAAACGATGTGGTGTCATCTGCATAACAAAGGTGATTGATGAGTCTTCCTCCAATTCTAATGCCACACTGTTTTCCATAGGGTCCAACTTCTTGAATTACTTGCTCAGCATACAAATTGAATGAGTATGGAGAAAGGGTATAATCCTGATCACACCTTTCTTGCTTTTAAATTTTGTAGTGTTCCCTTGCTCTGTTCTCACAATAAACTCTTTGTTGAGGTATAGGTTTTACATGAGTGCAGTTGATTATTCTGAGACTCACATTCTTTTCAATGTTAGCCATAGTTTGTTATGATCCAATGCCTTTTGATAGTCAATAAAGGGAAGAGACATTGAAGTAAAAGAGCTGAACAGAAGATTTCAAAGG
>NW_006399755.1:18600952-18615820 GCF_000299155.1 Elephantulus edwardii
TGGCAGTTCATAATATGCTCAATACTCTTCTCCAGCACCACTACTTCGAGGCATCAATGCTTCTGTTATCTTTCGGAAAATGATCAGTATAACCCCTCTGAGGATGGCGCAGAAAAGCTTGTTCATCTTGAAGCTAAATATCAAGAAAACAAAGATTCTTACTAGTGGACTGATTGGCAGCATCATGATAGACAGTGAAGAGACTGACATTGTTAACAGCTTTAGTTTGTTTGTCTCCACAATCAATACTCTTAGTACCAGCATCTGGGAAATAAAAGACAAATTGCACTAAGTTTGCTGTCACAGACCATTTCAGAGTACTGAAGAGCAATGATATCAGTCTGGAGACTAAGGTGCACCTGATCCAGGCCATAGTCTTTGCAATAACTTGCTATGCATCAGAGAGCTAGACAATGACTAGGGACAATAGAAGGAGAATTGATTTCTTGAAGATGTGGTGCTGGAGAAGAGCATTGAATATACCATGGACTGCCAAGACAACAAAATGGTTCATCCAAGAGAGGGTGAAACCAGGCTGTTCCTTGGAGGAAATAATTCTAAGACTTCATCTGACATACTTTGGGCACGTTGCAAGGAGAGACCAGTGCTTGAAGAAGGATATCATACTTGGGAGAGTGGAGAGGAAGACCCTCTATGAGATGGATTGACTCAGTGACTGGGGTAATGGGGTAGGTGTGTCAGAGATGGTAAGGTTGGCTCAGGACAGAGGAGGGTTCAGAACTGTTGTACACAGGGCAGCTGAGTCACAAACTACTCGATTACATAACAACATCATCAAGTTCTTATCTTCTTTTCATGCTTCCCAGATCATTTGATATTCTGCCCATAGCATCCTTGAGTATTGCATCTTGCAGCTTTAATATGATCTTTAGTTCCTTTAGAATAAGAAACGCTGTGTGAGTTCAGCCCTTTTGATTTTCTGACCCCAGTTGCTTGCACATTTCATTATATTTGCTTTGGTTTCTTGGCCCTCTAGTGCAATATTCAGTCTCTTCCGACATGCATTTTTGTCTTTTCTTCTTCTGTCTTTGTAATGACCTTTTGCATTCTTTGGGGTTGATATTCTTTATCTTCTCCCACAGCTCATCTGGTCTTTGTTCATTAGTATTCAAGGCCTCAAACCTGCTCCTGAGTTGGTTTTTAAATTCAGGTGGGATAGACTCAAGAACAAATTTTAATTCCTGTGGATTTGATTTAATCTTCTGTAGCTTCAGCTTGAACTTGCACATGAGTAGTTGGTGGTTTGTTCCATAATCAGCACCTGGCCTAGTTCTCACTGCTGATACTGAACTTCTCCAGTGATTCCTTCCACAGATGTAATCAATCTGATTCCTATGCATACCATTAGGGAAAATCCATGTGTATAACCTACATTTATATTTCTTATAAATGGTATTTGCTTTGAATAAACCATCCATTGCGCAGAATTCTATCACTCTATCCCCAGCCTCATTTCTGTCATCAAGTACATGTTTTCCAACTACTGATCCTTCTTCCTGGTTCCCAGTGTTTGCATTCCAGTCAACCATTATTTTGAGTGCATCTTGGCTATATATCAAATTGATTTCTGAATCGTATTAACAGGTCATCCTTGTATGGTTATTATCCTGTCACTCTCAACATTGTATTTCAAGATGGATCTAGAAACAACCTTTTTAACTATGAAAGTGACCCTGTTTTTTCTCACTTTTTCATCTCTGACATAGTAGATCATATGCTTGTAGATTCAAAATGCTCTTTGCCAAGTCATCTCATCTCGTCAATACCTAATACATCAACATTTTTGTGTTCTTTCTTAATGATGTCCCATTTTCCTACATTTATGCTTCTCATATTCCACATTCCAATCATTAGTTTCTGCTTACAACTTCTTTCTTCTTTGTGTTTTCAAATATGAGAGCTTACCCTCAGTTGCTATATTTGTTATTTTAATCTAAGTGTGCTCTATTGTACATAGAATTGCAGAAGGTCGAGGACTGTAGTCTTTGATATGGATCAAAGCTCAACATAAAGAAAATAGAAATTATCACCACTGGGCCGATCGGCAGCACCATGATAGATAAAGAAGAGATTGAGGTTGTTAACAATTGCTCAGCACCACAATCTACACTTTTAGCATCAGCAATCAAGAAATCAAAAGACAAATTGCATTGGGAAAATCTGCTGTCAGGGTCCTCTCCAGAGTACTGAGAAGCAACAATGTCAGTCTAGAGACTAAAGTGCATCTGATCCAGACCATGGTTTTTGCAATCACTTGCTGTGCATGAAAGCTGTACAATGACTAAGAATGACAGAACAAGAATCAATGTCTTTATGTTGTGGTGCTGGATAAGTCTTGAACATTCCATGGACCTCCAAGAAAACAAATCTGTATGGAGAGGGTGAAACCAAGTTTCTTCTTGAAAGCAAGAATTTTGAAGCTCCATCTCAAATACTTTGGACATGTGGCCAGGAGGGACCATTCCTTGAAGAAGGACATCATGCTTGGAAGAGTGGAGGGACAGCTCAAGAGAGGAAGACCTCAGATGAGATGGATTGATATAGTAACTGGGGCAATGGGGGTAGGTGTGTTGGAGTCAGTGAGACTGGTTGAGGACAGGGCAGGGTTCAGAGCTGCTGTACATAGGGTTGCTATGAGTCACAGGTGGCTCGATGGTACATAACAACAACAACATAGTGGTTATCACCACCTAATGTATCATTTATTCATAAGTGTATTAAGTGTGAAACACACAACCCTCCTACTATATATATGAATGAAACACAACTTGTATGAATAAAAAATTTAAAAAAGTGTTAATAGTCTGTTCCTATCTCTAGAATGTATACTCACCCCCTTAGCAGACATCTGTTCTGTTCACTGCTTTAACCCTAGTATTTAGAGCATTGCTGGTACATAGTAACTTATCAGGAAATAGTTATCAAAAGACTAAGTTGTTAATATGCATGTTGAATGACAACTTTGAGATCTTGGACAAATCGCTTCTCCCTTTTGCCTCACCACCTTCATTCTAGAACAGAATCAAGAATTCTTGTCTTCCAAATGCAACAGGTAGTTATGAAAATCCAGCAAGATTGTGACTATGAAGGCATGCTCTAATGTCAATGTAATGCATATAAATTAGTCAAAATTTGATTCCACTACCTGATCTATTCAGATTGGTTCATTTGCCTCAGATATGCGGACACTATTTTAATAGTTCATGTGCTTTTCTTAGTCTTTCAGTACCATGTTTAGAACATCCAGTTTAAAGGTGAAGGAACAGAAATGAACTTTATAAACCTTGTATATGTGCACACATACATGTCTGTGTATATATGTGTCTGAGTCCTAGAATACTTAATTATGCTGATGCAACACCTACACCTAGATGAAGCCACAGTTGTCCAAACAGAGTAAGGAAGAACTGTATGGTTTAAAATCAGGAAAGTTGTGTGTCAAGGTTGTGTCTTTTCTCCATACATATTCAAACTGTATGCTGAGCAAATCATTTAAGAAGCTGGACTCTATTAAGAAGAATGTGACATCAGGATGGGAGGAAGACTCATCAACAACCTGAGTTATGCAGATGACACAACTTTTCTGAAAGTGAGGAGTATTTAAAACACTTGCTGCAGAAGATCAAAGACTACAGTCTTCAAGATATACTCATCTCAACGTCTGGATAACAAAAAATCCTCACAGTGGGACCAAGAAGCAACATTATAATAAAGGGAGAAAAGATGTCAATGATTTCATGATACTTAGGTCCACACCCTTGCTGAGTCAGGAGATGTATTTCATTGATTGGTCAAATCTGCTCTCAGACACTTCTCCAAATTACTGAAGCACAATAATGTCAGTTAGAAGACTAAGGTATGTCTATGCCTGATTCAGGCCATGGTCTTTTCCATTACTTTTATGCATTTTAAAGCTAGTCACTGGATAAGGATGACAGAAGAAGAGTTGATAGCTTTGAATTGAAGGGTTGGAGGAGAGCACTGAATACCCCATTGACTGCCAAAAGAACTAACAGGTATGTCCTAGAAACGATACAGCCAAAATGTTCTTTGGATACAAGGATAATAAAACTCACATACTTTGTACATATTGCACATATTGCTAGGAGAGGCTATTCCTTGGACGAGCACGTCATGTGTGGAAAAGTGGAGAGTCAGTAGAAGAGAGGAAAATCTTTGAGGAGATGGGCTGACACAGTAATGACATACTTGAGCCAAAGGCTCAAGTTCTTCAGGTTGCTATGCATTGTATTCAATTCAATAGCACCTAAGAACACCAATAACAACAAAGTATGTGCATGTGCGTAATGATATGTTCTATTTAAGTAGTTTTCGGATTACTCTAACTTGTGCAGAAAATACAGGGCGCTTCCAAATACTTCCTATTTATCATGCACACTGCTTCTCCTATTATTACTGTCTAGCATTCATTGGGGAAGCCTGTTGGCTTGCTGTTGTTAGGTGCTGTCAAGGATGACTCATAGCAGCCCGAAGAACAACAGATCTGAACTTTATCCTGTCCTGTCCAATCCTCATCAAGTTCAACATACTTGAACCCATTGCTGCAGTCAGTCACTATGTCAGTCTATCTCACTGAGGATCTTCCTCTCCTTTACTGACCCTCCATCTTTCTGAGCATGATATCCCTTACTGAGGAATAGCCTCATCTAGCAACATGTACAAATCCTTTTATACTGTTAGGTAAGAGAGTGGCTCAGGATTAGTGGTAAGGAATTGTGCTGCCAATATAAAGGTAAGCATTTTTCATTTATCAGCCACTTAGTGGGAGAAAGATGGGCAAACTCCTCCCTTGTGATAAGTTGTTGTTGTTGTTATGTGCCATTGAGTCACTTGAGACTCATATCAACCCTATGTACAACAGCCCTAGACACTGCTCTATCCTGAGCCAATCTTATTGGCTCTGATACACTTACCCCCATTACCTCAGTAAGTGAATCAATCCATCTCATAGAGAGTCTTCCTCTCCTGTGCTGTCCCTCCACCCTCCCAAGCATGAAGTCCCTCTTCAAGGACTGGTCCCTCCTTGCAACATGTCCAAAGTATGTCAGATGAAGCTTCAGAAATCTTGACATACTGCCTTTCAAAACCAGATGGCTGGTCAGATAAGGGCCTGTACCAACTCGACAGTACTTAACAACAACAATAGCATTCATTCATTCTCATTGCTGTTGAGTCAGAACCAGTTCAGAGATGCTCCATTCAGTTTTTGGAGGCTAAATCCCAGGAGAGGAGATTGTCCATCTTTTTCTCTTGGAGCTACTGGTAGATTTGAACCACTAGTGAGGCATCTCCTTTAAGTTAGCAGCACAACTAGCTATCCACCCACTACTAGGCCACTAGGGCTTGCTATCTTGCATAAGTGTGATATATACATATATAGAGAGATAGTACAATTGATAAGTCATTATTGGTACATTATTATTAACTATTTAAGTCCATAGTTAACATCAGGATTCATTCTTTGTGTCCTATGTTGTTGTTGTTGTTGTTGATTACCTTCGAGTTGAGCACAAGTCATAGCAACCCTATGAACAAAATGCCTGGAGCCAATATACAACTATCAACCTTTATCAAATTTCATCGAATTTCCAGAGGCATGTTGTTTAGGAAGTGGATGCCACTCCTGCTTAAATTTGACAAGTGTGTAGTGTCACTTTGTTACTATTACAGTATTATACAAAATATTTCATTGCACTTAAAACTAAAATAAAAAATTAAAATTAAACTTAAATCCTATGCTTCACCTATGCTCCTCGATCCTACCCCGGCCCGCAACCCCTAGCAACCACTGATCTTTTTACTGTCTTTAGGGAGCTAAGAGGCCTAGTGGTAAGGAGCAGTATTGTCACCAAAAGCATGTGGTAAATTCACCACCTTCTCCATGGGCGAATGCTAGGTACTTTTCAGACCCTGAAAATCCATTAGAAGGTCAGCTATGAGTTGATTCTAACCCCTCAGCATATTAAACAGTAGTAATTATTCAGGAAGCTCTAGTGGCCTAGTTGGTAAGAAGTCCCACTATGCTCAAGACCATCATAGTGGTCCTGTGTCAGTCGTTGTTGTTATTGGTGCTGTTGAGTTGAGTAAGACTCATAGCCACTTTGTGAACAACAGATCCAAACCCTGTCCCATCCTGTGCCATCCTCACCATCTCTGGCAGGCACTGTGTTGAACCACCTGGTTGAGGATCTTCTTCTCCTTTGCCATTCGCCCACCTTTCCAAGCATGATGTCCTTCTCCAAGAAATAACCTCTCCTAGGAACATGGCCAAAATATGTGGGGGGAAGCTTTTTAATCTTTGATTCCAAGGAGTATTCTGCCTGCACTTTCTCTAAGATATGCTTTTGTCAATCCATGGGATATTCAGTACTGTTTTCCAACACAAGTCAAAGGCATAAATTTTTCTTCTCTCATCCTTTTCCATAGTCCAACTCCCAGATGCATAGCAAGTGATTCAAAAGACCATGGCCTCAATCAAGTGCATCTTCATCCTCAAACTAATATCATAGCTCCTCAATACTTTAAAGAAGTCCCTGCCTGTAGAATTTCTCATTGAAATATATCTCCTGATCTCCTGGCTGCTAGTACCAAGTGCATTGATTATGGATCCAAGTAAGACAAAGTTATTGACAGTTTCACTATTTTCTCCATCTATCAAGATGCTACCTATCGGTCCAGTAGTGAAGATGTTTATTTTCTTGGTGTTGAGATGCAATTTATATTGAAGGCTGTAGTTTTTGGTCTTCTGCCTCATTGCTTCAAGTCTTCCTCATTTTTAGCAAACGATGTGGTGTCATCTGCATAACAAAGGTGATTGATGAGTCTTCCTCCAATTCTAATGCCACACTGTTTTCCATAGGGTCCAACTTCTTGAATTACTTGCTCAGCATACAAATTGAATGAGTATGGAGAAAGGGTATAATCCTGATCACACCTTTCTTGCTTTTAAATTTTGTAGTGTTCCCTTGCTCTGTTCTCACAATAAACTCTTTGTTGAGGTATAGGTTTTACATGAGTGCAGTTGATTATTCTGAGACTCACATTCTTTTCAATGTTAGCCATAGTTTGTTATGATCCAATGCCTTTTGATAGTCAATAAAGGGAAGAGACATTGAAGTAAAAGACCTGAACAGAAGATTTCAAAGGGCAGTTCAAGAATGTGCAGAGACCTAGAATTGAAGAATAAAAAGAGATGAACTAAAAAAAAAAAGAGAGAGAGAGAGAGATGAACTCAGTATTTCTCAAGTTGAAAGAACAAATTCAAGCTTCTAGTTGCAATATTTAAAGGTGGTATAGGCACATCTTCAATAGTTCAGGAGACATCAAAAGATGATGGAAAGAATATAAACAATCACTGTACCAAAAAGAATTGGCTGACACAAATATTTCAGGAAATACCATATGATCCATCAGTATGGATGGTGAAGAGATTGAGATAGTTGACAGTTTTAGTTTGCTTGGTTCCATAGTCAACACTCTTGGTACAAGCAGCCAGGAAATGAACACACACACACACACACACACACACACACACACACACACACCCCAAATTACATTGGGAAAGTCAGCTGTCAGGGACATCTCCAGAGTACTGAAGAACAACAACCAGACTCGAGACTAAAGTGCACTTAGGCCATAGGACAGTGACTAGGGATGATAGAGAATTGATGCCTTTGAGCTTTGGTGCTGGAGAAGAGTGTTGAATATACCAATGACTTCTAGAAGAACAAATAAGTTTGTCCTGGAAAGGGTGAAGCCAGGCTGCTCTTTGAAGTCAAGGATTCTGAAGCTTCGTCTGTCATACTTTGGGCATGTTGCAAGGAGGGACTGGTCCTTGGAGAGGGACATCATGTTTGGGAGAGTGGAGGGACAGCACAGGAGAAAAAGATCCTCCTATGAGTTGGATCAATTCTGTGACTGGGGTGGTGAGAATGAGTGTTTCGGAGACAGCGAGGTTGGCACAGGATAGAGCAGGGTTTAGGGATCTTGTACATAGGGTCACTATGAGTCACAAGTGACTCAACGACACATAACAACAATAACCATATGATCAAGAGCCAATGCTAATGAAGGCTGAAATTCAAGCTGCACTGAAGACATTGACAAAAAATAAGGCCCCGGAAATCAATGGGATACCAATGTATATGTTTCAAATAACAGATGCAACCCTGGACATGATCATGAGTCTATGCCAGGAAATTTTGGAGGACAACAGCCTGGACAACTGACTGGAAGAGATCTATATTTGTTCCCTTTCCCAAAATACGTGACCCAATAGAATTTGAAAATTATCAAATAATATCATTAATATCACAGCAAAATAGTGATAATAATCAATACAGTATCACTAGAACAGTACACAGAAAACTGCCAGAAGTTCAGACTGGATTTAGAAGAAGCTATGACGTAGGGATATCATTGCTGATGTCTGATGGATCCTAGTAGAAATCAAGGAATACCAGAAGAATGTCTACTTGTGCTTTATTGATTATGCAAAAGCATTTGACTATGTGTGTGTGATTTTACTTACTTCCTGTTTTTAGTAACTATGTCTAAACATTTTGACTGCATGCTTGGTCAATTTAAGAATGCAAAAGTTGGTATAATTCTACAATTTCCTCATCTTTGTCTTTAATTGTTGGTGCATACATTTGAATAGCAGTTGTCTTAACAGATCTTCCTCATACACATATGGATAATATCCTATCAGTCACAGCATTATACTTCAAGATTGCTCTTGCAATTGCCTTTTTAACTATGAATGCAACACCGTTTTTCTTCACATTCTCATTACTAGCATACGAGATCATATTATTTTTCTGATTAAAAGTGACAAATGCCAGTCCATCTCAGCTTACTAATGCCTAGAATGTCTGCCTTTATATGTTCCATTTTATCTTTTACAACTTCTAATTTTCCACATTCATACTTTTCATACCTATGTAGCAATTATTAAGAGATGTCTGCAGCTATTTCTCCTCATTTTGAATATCTTTCACTCTAACGGCTCTATCCCTAGTATTATATCTAAAGGTGTTTCTCTGTTATTAATAGGGCTTTCAAAGGCCTGTTACTTCAAAAGTGGATGGCCAGTCCTTCTTCCCAGTCTGTCTAAATTTGAAAACTCCACTGTAACCTGTCTACCATGGGTGGCCCACTGGTATTAAAATACTGGCAAGACAGCTTCCAGCATAACAGTAGACAGTAAGCTACCACAATGCAGCAAATGACAGGCATGTATTGTACTCTTCAGAGAAAACAATGAACAAGGAAACATATACATATACAAACTATTAAGTAAGTAGTACCACACAAACCATTTCTCTCAATACAACAGACTGATAGATGAATGCTTTACCCTTAATAACAAACCATAAAACAAGCAGAGTCTGACAGCTGACTTCTAGCAAACATCGTCCTGGCCATTCCCTGGCTGTCCTCATTTAACCCCACTGCCTGGCTGACAGCCTTCAATATGGATCACATATCAACATCAAGGAAACAAAGATTTTTACCACTGGGCCAATAGGTAATGTCAAGATAGAAAAAGATTGAAGTTGTCAATGATTTCATTTTACTTGGATCCACAGTCAACGCCTTTGATACCAGCAGTCAAGAAATCAAATGATGTATCACACTGAGAAAGTTTGCTGTCAGGAACCTCTACAAAACACTGAAGAATGATGATGTCACCTTAAAGTGTGCCTGATTTAAGCCTTGGTCTTTTGAATTACCGACTCTGCATCTAAGAGCTGATCGATGCATAAGGATCAATGTCTTTGATTTGCGATGTTGGAGAAGAGTGCTGAGTGTCTCGTTAACTGCCAAAAGACAAACACACGTGTCTTGGAGAAAGCATAGCGAGAGTGCTCCTTGCGGGCAAGGCTGTTGAAACTTCATCTCCCATACTTTGAACATGTTAGGAGAGACTATTCTTGGAAAGGGACATCACACTTGGAAAAGTAGAGGATTAATGAGAGAGAGGAAGACTAAACAAAATGGAATGAGACAGTGGCTGTGATAATAGGATCAAGTATATTAGAGATGATAAGGATGACACAAGATAGGACAAGGTTCAGATCTATTGTTTATAGGGTTACTGTGAATTGCACTCAACAACAACATAAACAAAGCTACAATAAACATTTGGGTGCAGGTTTTGGAATAAACATGTTTTCACCTCATTTAAGTAAATTCCAACAGCATGATTGTGTGATAAAGGAAAATGTGCTTTTATAGACTGGCTGTTTGTGGCTTCACCTAAACATTTAACATTAACAGCCCTGCTTACCAGGAGCATGAGCTTCCTGAGGGCAAGAGCCTTATCTCGTAGTGTTGTAAGCTGAGCATGTAGCTCAAGATATCGCCAATAAGATTTTACTGTATTGAACTTCGTTGCGATTTTTGGCTGAGAAAAGAATTTAGTGTCTATACATCACATAGCTAGCAGGCTGTGTCACCACCCTGCATCTGACCACAGTAATACACACTACAAGTTCTACAGAGAACAGAGTCTTCTCCTTTCAATATGGCCTCTTATAACCTGTGTAGTTTGAACTGCTTTTTTGTACACCCATCTTTAGTCCAAGCAGGCAGTGGGCTGTCTGCAGCCAGTATAGCAGCTTGTCTTTACTGCCTTTTGTAAAGAGCCTGGAAAACTCTTGGGCTGGTGAGGGAGGGAAAGGCCTAGAAGAAAGCCTTCACTTTGCAGCACCTCCCAAATTTCAGATGTGCAGTTTCAGGGTTTCACTATGGCTACTGCAGTTGCTAAGGAGATGGAGCTACAAATATTTGGAGGCTAGTCACACCTTCCTGCCCTCCTGCCCCCCTGCCCCCCTAAGCCTAGCCAAGAATGTTTAGGACCAAGCCTCTGCCCATCAGGCTGCTGTTGTTGCATCTGAATGCAGTCTTTGTGAGCAGCCTCCTGGCCTGCCACTAGGCTCCAAAGAGATGGCTCTGCCCAGATCTTTCTAAATAGTGTTTGTGTTTCAGTTGTCCACAAGGAGAGGGGAGGAGGGGGAGGGGGAAAGCTCAGCAGGGCTTTAAGAAATCATACAGCCTACTGCTAATTGTCAAGACAGAAAGAAAAAAAAATGCAGAATAAAAAAAAAGTCTTTGCAAATATCATTCAGGAGCACCTTGTGAGGTTGCTGTAGGAATCCTGTGAGAGTCACTCACTGACCACTAGTCTGTATGATGCTTTGTTCTTCTTGAGTCCTTGCAATAGTGTGGCGGGACAACTCTGTGTCTTCATGACGATCTGTCAGGGAAGAAATTAATGCTTCTGAAAGACAGTAACTTCGCCGGAGTTCTCGAACAACCAAATGGTAGTATGCCTGGTGGTTGTAATTACTATTTGGCATTATCATCTAGTTTTCTAGATTTTCACTGGTTGAGGCAACATGTTGGAGCCTTTCATCATGATGTATGCTGACCTTATCTTGAGAGAAAAAGAAAGAAACACAGACGCCAAACAACACAGTGAAACAGAGAACTTAGACCATAGCTGTGAGCTCACTTTGTGGGAACTTGATATGCTTGCTTATCACTGCAGGGCAGGTATTTTGTGATTTCGCCCAAGTGTGCAGGTCCCTGGCTTCCCACCTGGCTGCAGTTCAGTTTGGAGAAAGGAAATTTGATTTCATGGCAGGTGTTACTTTGAGGGCAAGAAAGGTGCCATTGTCCCCTCTGCAATAAACTGCCTGATTTTCACCTGCTGTCCAAATTGCAAGCTCAGTGGTCATTAAAACACCAGGATCATTAGTGCATTAATGTGGTAAATCTTTATTAAGTGTCTACTGAGGGTCAAGTATTGCACAAAGTAGTGAGGAGAAAAGAATACTATTCACTGAACAGTTATTTACTGTGGAAGAAAGAACAATCTCTTCCCATGGATTTATAACCTCTCAAAACCCTCTGGAGGGTCACATATGAGTTCAGAGCCATTGGTCATAGGGCCACTACGAGTTGTGGTCACGTCAATGGCGCCCATCAACAACTTGGCAGATATGGTTATTTAATGCCGTATGTGTTGTGCTACTAGTCAGTAGTGGGATGATTTGAATCTATCAGCTGTTTCTTGGGAAAATGTAGGCAGTCTCCTCCCATATAGATTGAGAGCCCCAGAAACTTAATGAAGTATTACTCTGAGTTGCAATCAACTCTGTGGTAGTGAGCTTGGTTTTGTGGTTCTACACCAGGTTCTGTGTAGGACACTGGTGACCAACACCACACATTACCTCTCCTCAAGTGATTTGCTAAAGATAAATGTGGCAAAAAGACACATACAAAACCAGAGTTTTTCTTTTATTTTAATTTTAAAAAATTTTAAAATTTTTTATATTACTCTGGTTCATTTACAAAGTTTGAATACATTGTTTTTCAGAAAATATCTTTCCCATTTCCTTCACCCTGTCCGCCCATCAAATTGTGCAACCCTATGATTAACACCCTACCTCTCCGTCCTCACCCCTCTATTTCTACCCTCCCCCCAGCCTTGGATCCTCATGCTCATTCTACAATAATGGTTTTATACAGTATTTGTCCTTGTGAAATGGAGTTAGTTCACTCAGCATAATGCTCTCCAGTCCCTCTCAAGTTAGGTAGTAATTTACAAAATTATTGCTCCTGTGTGCTGCATAGTATTCCATTGTTTGAATGTATCACAATGTCTCTTTCTTGTTGTATAAGCATGGCATGCTATAGGGACACCTACATTTTAGTCTAGATCTCTACTGTCCAATTTGGCAGCCAGCAGACATCCGTGGCTATCAAACCCTTGAACTCAGACTAGACTCAACTGAGATGTGCTCTGAAAGTAAAATAAACCCTGGAGTCTGAAGTCTCAGTTATAATAAAGAAAATGATTTATATTAAATTATTTTATGTTGAAATGATAATATGTTGGATATATTGTATACAATAAAAGATATTACCAACATAACTTTCATGTTTATTTAACATTACCACTGTGATAAAAAATACCAGGGAGGTCTGGTGGCCTAGAGGGTAAGAAGTTGCACTTTCAATCCGTAGTCTGGTGTTTTGAATCTATAGTCTCCTCCAGTGCAATTTACAGCCTCTGAAAATCCTCCAGAGGGTCAGCTATGAGTTGGTTTCAATTCAGTAGCATGTAACAAGAGCAACAACTGTGTCAACGGGCTCAAACATAACAATGACTGTGACGGTGATTCAGGATCAGACAGTGCTTTGTTCTGTTATCTGGGAGACCTTTATGAGCTGGAAATGACTCAATGATACCCAATAAGACCACCATTGAAAAGTCTTCAACTAAAACTACAGTTCTCATTATATTTCTATCTGGACAGTGTTGTTCTAGAGCAGGGGTCAGCAATTTTTCTTCTGTAAAGGATTAGAAAGTAAATATTTTAAATGTTGCCAAGCATATGATCTTTTTTACAACTATTCAGATCAGCCTTGGTAATGCACAAGCTAGCTGCCATAGACAATAGATGAATTAATGGGCATGGCTTTGTTTCAATATAATTTTTAAAATAACACTGGTTGCAGGCCTTTTTTTGACCCATGGGCTATAGTTGGCTGACTTTTTGTTGAGAGACACCAGAGAGGCAATTCCCAAACAGTAGCAGCCTGAGCACTGAGTAGATATTAACCAGGTTGGAGTAGAACAGTTCAAAGGCACAGAAGTAAGAGGCAGAATGTAAACTGCAAAGTAACAAGGCCCACAGCCTGGGGGTGGGGGTGGGGGGGTGGGTAAGCTTCTTTGACTCCCCATGGCTTGTAGGGTGTCTGCAGATGGATGGAAAGGGAGGAATCCTGGTCTGGGAGTCTAGAAGCCTGAGCTTTCCTAAGTTCTATCTCAAATAAAAGGCTGTGTTCACCATATAATGGGCTGAAGGCTGATAGTCCCTGGACATGGAGGGCCTCTATGAGGATGCTTTACTCATGAATCAATGAACTTCTTGCTCTCTGTGGAACATAGAGACCTTAATCCCCAGAGGATAATCCCTAGGAATCAGGTCTGTACAGTGTGGCTCCAGTACCCTGACATATCAGGGTAGTAATAAGCACATGATTCAGTTGAGCTGGGATTGGAAATCTGGGTTGTATTGAAACAAGAACAAATGGACAACTGATTTCTATCTGTGTGATCTGAGGAACAGAGGAAATAGAAGACTTATTCATAGAAGGGAAGCAAAGAAGAGAGGCAGAAAAGGAGCACTTTCTAGTTCTCTGCCTCTTTCATCTCTTCATGGGACCCATCTGCTGTCCTGTCTTTGAGTTTTGAGCTATGCTCTGCTGACCTAGTCTAGAGTCATCTGCTTGTGTTGCTCTCTTTCTACTGGCTTTTGTTACTTAAGACCTAAGAATGTCTTTTTCTTAAGGTTTTTTTTATGATAGTTCATTTGTTTACCCATTAATTATCTTATTCATTATTTACTCACCAAGTATTCCTACAATTAGCACGTCTCTTAATTTCTGTTAATTTTGTTCAAAATTTTTATACCTTTATTCAAATGTTCTTGTGGTTTTAAAAAAAGTGATTTGAAGTCAGATCTCTTCCCCACCCCTCTTTTTCACTGCTGGAATAAGCTTTATGCACATAAAGAGATACTTTTGATTTTTTTTACTCTTTTTTTAAATTTGTTGTGGATAAAGACCACTGAAAGTTAATTTTTTGCAATTCTCATATTAGAAGCTTCTTTTCTATGCCAGTAATAGGGGGAGAAATTGGTTTTTCAAGTTTCACTCTAGAACAACCACTTGGCCAACTGACTGGAAGAGATCTATATTTGTTCCCATTCCAAAGAAAGGTGACCCAACTGAGTGTGGAAACTACAGAAC
>NW_006399755.1:18616970-18626546 GCF_000299155.1 Elephantulus edwardii
CAGGATAGAGCAGGGTTTAGAGCTGTTGTGCATAGGGTCGCTATGAGTCGGAAATGACTCGATGGCACATAACAACAACAACAAACAAAACAAAAACAACTCACCTTGAATTCTTTACTGCTAAGTGGGAATTGACTCAAAGAATCCTCCAATGAGCTTATAGGAGATTGTAAATTGCATTTGAGGAGACTGAACATCTTTCTCCCACAGAGCTACTGGCGGCTTTTAACTGTCAGAGACACTCCCTTGGATTGACAGAGGAAGTAATTGCACAGAAGATGATTGTCTATCTGTCTTTCCTGGAGCAGCTGGCAGATTTGAATAGCATGTCTTTGGGTTGACAGGACAATTCCTTACCACTAGGCCACCGGAGCCCCCATGCCACTAGAGATAATAATAAGAATAAGAATGAGAATAAGAATAAGAATAAGAATAAAAAAAAATTAAAATAAGTACACATTCTGAGGAGCAATGATGTAAATTTAAAGACTAAGGTGTGTCTAATTCAGGTCATGGTCTTTCCAATCACTTGCTATGCATCTGACACCTGGGCAATGAATAAGAACGACAAAAGAATTGATGCCTTTGAGCTGTGGTGTTGGAGGAGAGCACTGAACATCCCATGAATGGCCAAAAGGACAAATAAATATGCCTTGGAGAGGGTGAAGCCAGAGTGCTCCTTGGAGGCAAGGATGGTAAAGCTTCACCTCTCATCCTTTGGACATGTTACTAGGAGAAGCTGTCCCTTGGAGAAGGACATCATACTAGGAAAGGCTGAGGGCCAGCAAAGGAGAGGAAGACCCTCAACAAGGTGGATTGACACGGTGGCTGCAGCAATGGGCTCTAGTGTATCAGAAGGATAGCACAGGATAGAACAGGGCTCATATCTGTTTGTTTATAGGTTTGCTCTGGGCTGTACTAAACTTGATGGCACCTAACACCAACAACAAAAACAAAGGCACATTCTGAGAGTCAGCCAGACACTATACAGAAAGCATGAGGAGCATTAGAAATAAGCCTTTATCTTTAGGATGATCACTGTAGCAGTAAGTCGATGAACCTTGTAAGAAAATACAACACTCAACCAGGTGAATACCCTAAACATACAGAAAGAGAGTGATCTAGTGGCCTAGTCAAAGGGACTTACACTGCTAAGCTTAAGGCCATTCCTCTCCGGTGGTTTGACTCCACCAGCATTTCCATAGGGAAAACACGGGCTATCCTCTCACATGCCTTTTACAGCCTCTGAAATCCAATGAAGGGTTAGCTTGTAAGTCAGTTCTGACTCAACAGCAATGAGTTGTGTTGAGCTGAAAAAAGATCCAAAGTCATGTAGCAATTTCTGAGTGAGGAAGACTGTCTTCTGACTGTCACGTGGTGGGTGAGCCTGGACAAGACCTGATTTCGGAGTTTCAGCCTCTCTCCCTATAAAATGGGGACATTCTGGAGGCCAAGAGAAAAGTAGATTGTTTGAATCCACTAGGTGTTCGACAGGAGACAGATGGGCCATCTCCTTCAGTGTGATTTGCAGCCTCTGAAAATCCACTGGAGAGTCAGGTAGGAGTTGATTCCAACCCCACAATATGTAACAGCAACAATATTAATTTCCCTAAAGATTGTTGGAAGTGTCCAATTAAATAAAGCATATAAAATATAAAACATGGTGACGTTCAATAAACATAACTATATCTTCAATAAACATAACTAGAAGCACCATTTTGGGCTGTCAAGATTGAATCAAGTTCCTTTTCAAGGAGGTTGCTTAGAGCTTTATGCTAAGTGAAATAACTCAGTCCCATAAAGACAACTACTATATAGGACCATTATTGTAGAGCGTGTATGAGGATCCAAGGTGAAGGGGGTGCCTTAAACATAGGGTCACACACTTTGATGGGTGAAGGGAGAGATTAGTGAAGGAAAGGTAGAGTCTGGTGTGAAAACAATGTATATGAACTTTATGAACTTAGTGTATAAACCAGTATAAAAGTATTACCTAACTTGAAAAACAAAACCAATACCCTCCCCCCAAAAAGATGAGTAAGACATAGGGAAAACTTTAAAAGGGAAAGGAAATTTATTAGCAGGGACAAGGGAGGTTGGTAAACAGAAGTGGAAGTTAAAGAAGCAAAAATAAAGACTGGAAAGTTAGTTTGGGCCTAAGAGGACCTTGAATTGTGCTTGGGACTATATCTCACCTTGAACTGGGAGTTTGGATTTTATTATATAGAACCTATTTATGAAACTAGTTGTGGTGCTGGAGAAGAGTACTGAATATCCCATGGTCTGCCAAGAGAACAAGCAGATATCTTGTCTTGGAGAGGGGCAGCCAGAATGTTTCTTGGAGGCTTGGATGGCGAAGCTTCATCTCTCATACTTTGGACATGTAGATAGATGAGAGACATTGGAAAAGGTCATCATGTGTGGAAAGATGGAGGGTCAACGAAGGAAAGGAAGACCCCCAATGAGATGGATTGACACGGTGACTTCAGCAACAAGCTTGAGTGTTTCAGAGATGGTGAGAATGGCACAGGATAGAGCAGGATTCAGGTTGGCTGTTCATTGGGTTGCTATGAGTCATAATCAATGACACCTAACAACAGCAACAACATATATGAAACTATTCATGAGGAAAAGATGAATAATTTACCCGTGTGAGATTTATAGTCTCTGAAAACTTGCTAGAGGATCAGCCATGAATTAGTTCTGACTTAAAAGCACGTAACAACAACAACAACAAAAAAGCACATAACAATGGAAATTCTAGGAAGCCTATCAAGTCAGTGGTAAAATTCTTGCTTTCCATGTCCCAACCTCATTTATCAGTGCAGGTTTGTGAGCTCCTATGTTGTTAAAATAAGATGGATTAAGAAAAATGGCACAATCAATGGCCAGCATCATAATTGTTGTTATTATATATTGTCAAGTCACTTGTGACTCATAGTGACCCTATGTACAAGAGCCCTAAACCCTGCTCTGTCCTGTTCCAGCCTCATTGTCTGCCACACCCACTCCCATTACCCCAATCATTGAATCAATCCTTCTCATCAAGGTCTCCCTCTCCTGTGCTGTCCCTCCACCCTCCCAAGCATGACGTCCCTCTCCAAGGACTGGTACCTCCTTGCAACATGCCCAAAGTATGTCAGACAAAGCTTCAGAATCCTTGTCTTCAAGGAGCATTCCGGCTTTACCCTCTCCAGGACAAACCTGTTCGTTCTCCTAGCAGTCCATGGTATATTCAACATTCTTCTCTAGCACCACAGCTCAAAGGCATCAAATATCTTTCTATTTTCCCTAGTCACTGTCTAGCTCTTCAATGCATAGTATGCAATTGCGAAGACTATGACCCAGGTCAGGCACACCTTAGTCTCCAGCCTGACATTGCTATTCGGTACTCTGGAGAGATCCCTGACAGCCAGCTTTCCCAGTGCAATTCGTTTCTTTGTTTCCTGGCTGCTGGTACCAAGAGTGTTGACTATGGAGCCAAGCAAACTAAAACTGTTAAAAATCTCAATCTCTTCACCATCCATAATGATGCTGCCAATTGGCCCAGTGGTGAGAATCTTTGTTTTCTTGATATTGAGCCTCAATCCATATTGAAGGCTGCAGTCCGTGACCTTCTGCAGCAAGTACTTCACATCCTCCTCAGTTTCAGCAAGCAGGGTTGTGACATCTACATAACACAGGTTGATGATGTCTCTTCCACCTCCTCATACAGCCCAGCATCCTGGATAATCTGTTCCAAATACAGATTGAAAAGGAGACAGAATACATCCCTGGTGGACCCTCTTCCCAATTTTGAACCTTGCAGTGTTTCCCTGCTCTGTTCTGATGACTGTCTCTTGGTCCAACTATAGGTTTCACATAAGCACAATTAAATGTTCTGGGATTCCCATTCTTCTCAGAGTCAGCCATTGCTTGTTGTGATCCACACAGTCAAAATCATTTGCATAGTCAATGAAGCACAGATAGACATTCCTCTGGTACTCTCTGCTTTCTGCCAAGATCCATCTAACATTAGCTATAATAATAGATGGGAAAAGATTAAGGTTGTCATTGATTTAATTTTACTTAGATCCAAACTCAACACTCATAGTAATAGCAGTCAAGAAATCAAAGGCTGTGTGTCATAGAGAAAATCTACTGTTAAGGACCTCTCTAAAATGTTAAAGAGTAATGATGCCCGTTTAATGACTAAGTTGTGTCTGATCCAAGCCATGATTTTTTTTTAATTACTTCCAAGCTTGTGAAATTTGGAGAATGCCTGAGTATGACAGAAGAATTGACATTTTTGAATTGTGCTGTTGGAAGAGAGGAGTCAATATCCCATGGACTACCAAAAAAACAAACAAGTTTGTCTTGGATGAAGTGAAACCAGGGTGCTCTTTAGTGGCAAGAATAGTGACATTTCATCTCATATACTTTAGGCATGTTGACAGGTGGGTGTAGTCCTTAGAAAAAGACATCATGTTTCAAAAGGTCGAAGGTTCGTGAAAGACAGAAAGACCCTCAATAAGATTGTTTGACATCGTGACTCTAACAATGGGTTCAAGTATATCAGAGATGGTTGAGGATGGCAAAGAATAGGGCAAGATTCAGGTCTGTTGTTCATGGGGTCGCTATGAATTGTAGTCAACTGGATGGCACATAACAACAACAAAAACAGCAAGAAAGGCCTTTAATTTACCTCTGAAAATTATCCAGTAAAACCCAATGAGTCACCATATCCCATTCTCTAATCAATCGTGCACATAAGGGCGTAGCAAGCAGTATTTTCTTCCATACGTGTAAAGTCACCATTCGTTGGGACCAATCCCATAGCAGCAACAACTAGGAAGCTATTATAGATTTTTTTTTAATGTAAGAGTTACTTATACTGTGTGATTATGGCCAACTATGCTGATGGTCTAGTGGTAAGAAGCTGCACTGCAATCTCAAAGGTATGTGTTTGAATCTACCAGCTACTCCACACGAGAAGGATGGGCAATCTTCAGTGTTGTTTATTGTCTCTGGAAACCCACTGAAAAGGCAGCTATGGGTCGATTCAGACTCGACAGTACATAACAACAACTTAATTCTATAAGGAAGATGAATTTTCCACATTAAATGGTGGTTAAGAGGCCAGTCATGTTTGAGACGTTAAGGTGCTGACACAGGGAATGAAGAAGCAGAGAACCAATGAATTAGAGCTCCCTGGAGGGTGTGGTAACAAGATGGGTGTTGTCTTTAGACACTCATGAGAGGGAGGAGTGCGCCTGGTGTGACGTCTCTGTACCTCACCCTTCTTCACCATCCATGAAGGATTTCCCAGGCTATGTACTTGGCTGGCCTGGGCGATCTCTGGACATACCTGTACAACCAGGCATATCTGTTTTCTCCTGAGATCCAAAGTTTACCTGAATCAATGACTCAGTGTGAAAACTGAAGGAGAGGCTCCATGATCCACAGAGTACAATGAGTCATATCAGGTAGACCAGTGTCACTCCTCCCAAGACAGAGTCTCCTGTGCTGTGGAATCCAGCAGAAAGGTCATGTAAGCAGATCTAAAGATGGCTACTCATAGCTGGGCAACTCTGCAAATACTTTTCTCCATAAAACAGGCATACATCTCTGGGGTTTGGAGGGATACAACTAGACAATAAATTCTTACATCTGTTCCCTAAGAGTTACTCATATTGTGTGATTATGGCAAACTACTCTGGTGGCCTAGTGGTAAGAAGTTGCACTACAATCTCAAAGCTGTGTGGTTTGAATTCCCAAGCTGCTCCATGGAAGAAGATTGGGAGACCTTCACTTAAGCGATTTATTGCCCCTGAAAACTCGCTGATGGATCAGAGGGTAAATGAACATCTACTCTGTATCAATCAGTGTGATAGGACAGAAAAAAGGTAAGACATAACCATCTTTCAAGAAGATACAGGCATTTCCAGTAGTGCACCTGGTTAAGTGTCTAACTAAAGGGAGTCTGAACACAGAAGTGAATCAGAAGAAAGGCCCAATGATCTGCATCTGACAGGTCCTTGCCTTGAAAACCTGATGAACTACTTCTATTTTGCACACCTGGGGTCTCCATTTGTCTGAATCATCTCAACAATTAATAATGACATCAAATGGATCCAGTTCTCCTCTGGGGAAGAGATAAGTATTATCAAAACGGTGACACACAATTTTGTGCATATAGTTTCACATTCACTGCCTCACTTGTCATTTATTTGTAATATACACCCATTTGACAGATGAGAAAACTTAGGACCAACCAGGAAAAATGACCTGCCCTTCCTGTCATTCCTACAACTTCTTGGATGTAATTCCAACACCACCCTCCTCACGTTCAAATCTCTCTCTCTCTCTCTCTCTCTCTCTCTGTTGTTGAGCTCAAACTGACTCATAGCTGACCCTCCATTGGATTTCTGTGGCTGTAAATGGGAGAGTTCTCATCTTTTTTCTCTCAAAGCTGCTGGTGGATTCAAACTGTCACAGATAATAATGTGACCTTTGAGCTAGCAGGGCAACTCCCAGCATGCCACCAGAGCTCCCTTCACCCTCTGTTAGAACTGAATAGTAACAATGTTATTGTCCCCAATAAACTTTAAGTTCCCTGCAGGCGGGTTTGTTTTATAATCCATCTTTTACCACCATATCTATCCCAGACTTAGCACGTAGCATAGACGGCTGGCGGAGTTCTAACGGCATCGTCTTAGGGAGATACGTTCCACTGAAGTCAGTGCCTCTTTGGCAGTTTGGGTCCATCAGCAGCAATGTGGGAGAAAGAAGGACCATCTCCTCCCACGAGGAATTTTCTGTTGTTGTTTGTTGTTGTTGTTTTTTTTTTTTGGTCTTTTTTCATTGTTGTCTATTTGGAACCAACTCGTATGTGGCCTTCCAGCAGATTTTCAGAACTCCCAGATTCAGAGCTCCTTCTTGTTGTTGTAATGTGCCATCAAGTTGCTTGTTATTCAGAGCAAACCTACATACAACAGCTCTAAACCCTGTTCTATCTTGTGCCAACGTTTTTGTCTCTGACACATCTACCCCCCCCCTTGCCCCAGTCATTGAATCAATCCAGCTCATCAAGAGTCTTTCTTTCCTGCGCTGTCCCTCCACCTTTCCAAGCATGATGTCCCTTTCCAAGGATCGGTCCCTCCTTGCAACATGTCCAAAGTTTGTCAGATGGAGCTTCAGAATCCTTGCCTCCAAGGAGCAGTTTGGTTTTACCCTCTCCAGGACGAGCTTGCTTGTTTTTCTAGCAGTCCATGGTATGTATATTCAATACTCTTCTCCAGCATCACAGCTCAATTCTCCTTTTACCATTCCAAGTCCAGCTTTCTGATGCATTGCAAAGACCATAGCCTGTGTCAGGCACACCTTAGTCTCCAGACTGGCATCGTTGCTCTTCAGTACTCTGGAGAGGTCCCTGACAACAGACTTTCCCAATACATTTTTTATTTTTATTTTCTGGCTGCTGATTCCAAGAGTATTGTTAGTGGAGCCAACCACACTGAAGCTGTTAACAATCTCAAGCTCTTCCCCATCTATCATGATGGTGCCAATTGGCTCAGTGGTGACCATCTCAGGACTCTTTACTCATCTGAAAACCCTAGAGGGTCAGCTTTAATTGAAGACAATTTGTTTGTGTTCTTTTGAGAAAGAGGGCTGATAGGCAGATGGTGTGGTACTGGAAGGTCACTGAGGACTGACCATGGACTAGGCCTCACTGCACACTTTACTTTTATTTTATGACTTAGTCTACTATTAGGGCATGCAGGTAGTACAAACACTAAGTGATTGACCACCAGCAAATACCTTAGTGGTTTGAACCCCCTCAGAGGCAACTTAGAAGGTGGTCTGTGATCTCCTTCCGGAAGGCCACAACTTTGAAAACTCTGTGAGGGAGTACTGATGGCCTAGTGGTAAGGAGCTGCATTGCTAACTCAAAGTTTGGTGGTTCGACTCTACCAGCTGCTTTTCAGGAGAAAGATGGGCAGTCTCTTCTTGTGAGATTTACTGCCTTTGAAAAAAAAAAAAGCAGGAGGGCCAGTCATGAGTCAGTCACTTCCAACTCCAAGGCACATAACAATAATAACATGCAGCAATTTTACTTTGTTCACATGAGGTCTCCATGAACGGGAATTGACTCATTGGAAACTAACAACAATAATAATTTATTACAAAAACACAGCAATGAATGTATTACAGTCTTTCTTTTATAAGAAATAAGCCAGAGGTTGAGAGAAGTTACATGCTTTGCTTAAGTCTACCCTGAGAGTAATTTGAGAAGTTCAAACTTTGAGATGGCCCAGGAGACCGTGCGTGTTGGGGAGAGTATGGTAAGCGGAGGGCCTCAGTGAAAAGCAGAGCCAGAAGAAATTCTCTGTAAAGCAGTCAGCTGGTTCCCTGAAAAATTTCTTATCTGCTAAAGCCTGTTTAAAAAAAAAAGCTTCTAGCTTTTACCTGAATCTGTGTTCTTTCTATACCAACCCCCTCACCACCACAGCAGACCTTTGGTGAATATTTGCTGAATATGCTTGAACAAGAGGACAAAGAGGTGAAGAAATTATGACAAATGCTGAATTCACTGTGTGCCAAGGCACTCAGGTAAGTCATCCATTTACATTTTTTTTTTCATCCTCTCAACACTACTGCTTACCACACTCTTTGAGAAAGAAATTAAGGCTTAAAGAAATTGGGACTTGATCTGAAGTTCCAACACTGTTAAGAGGTTTTGAAGCCAGACCTGTCTGGCTATGAAGCCTGGATGCCAAACACTGACTTTAAAGTGAAAGCATGTGTGAGTGTATCACAACTTCCAGACTCTTCCCAAAATGGCATTTCCTCCCTGGGAAGGAATCTTTCCAGTCCCTTTGTAATCTGACGCTACAAAAAAAAAAAACCCAAAAAACAAAAACCACCAAATCACAAAAGACCTGGGCCAGCTCCTCTGGTGGTGTCAGAGGCTTTTTCTCAGGCTCCCAGGGAAGCCAGTTTAGAGTTTGAAGACCTATATTTACAGGATGTGGGTCAGGCCCAAACCTGAGGTCTTCCCTAAGGTATCTGCCAAGGGAATCCCTCAGAAATCATGTGATGGGTGGTGCCTTAAGACGTCAGGCCAAGTCGAGGAGAGGACAATGGACAGGAAATCAGGAGACAGGGAGAGTCATGACTCAGTGGTGTGGTATGGTTGCCAGAAGAGCTCACGTGGATTTCTCCGTGTCACTGGGGTCATAGTGCATCAAATAAGCAAGGTGGCATGACACTTCCTCTGTGGTTTGACTGCAGCTACAGTGGGGGTGAAGATTTGATCCATATTTCCAGAATGTTCTAGTCAATAGGAAGTTGTCCAAAGAACAGAACCATCACAGGAAGGCAATTATGTAAACCTTGTGTGCCGTTTTCCTGAGAGAAAGAGAAGAGGTGAGGAAGTTGGGCAAGTAGGCTTTGCTTGCCTCAGAGGTTTCTCCGTGGAAAGGTGATGAATGTCTTCTGTACGAGGGGTTAAATGGGACTCATGTGAGGAAATAATGAGAAGGTAGATTGAAGTGTTCATTAAAAAAAATAGCTTTCTACCAAAAAAAGCCAGAC
>NW_006399755.1:18626751-18667612 GCF_000299155.1 Elephantulus edwardii
CCTTCCTTCCTTCCTTCCTTCCTTCCTTCCTTCCTTTCTTTCTTTCTTTCTTCTCTCTCTTCTTCCTCTCTTTCTCTCTCTCTCTTTCTCCTTCCTTCCTTCTTCTCTCTCCCCCTCCCTCCCTTCCTACCTCCCCCTCCCTCCTTCTCCCCCCCCCTTTCTCTTTCATCTTTTCAAATATATATGAAAGAGGGGGGAAAGAGCTAAAAATCTCAATGAGCTCTTTCTTCTACTTCCCCTTTGTGATCTGGGCCAAGCCACCTTGTTGTACTGTGCCTCAGTTCCCCTATCTGAACCGTACATGTATCAGAGAGCGAGACTCTAACAATGCGCACATGTTAGTGACCTATGTGCCCATTTCTCAAACTGCTGGTGATTGGAACTTTCCTTGGAGCAAACACCATTCCTAATTTTTACCTCAGTGCCTCAATTTCCTCATCTGTTAATTGAGGTCAAAAATTATGTCTAGTTCATCACATGATTCTGAAGAGTAAAAGAGCTAAATGTGTAAAGTACTTAGAACTACATTTACCATATAGTGAGGAGGCAATAAGATTAGTTACTAGAATCTTCATTATTCTTTTTATAGGAATGTACCCATGACAGTCTTTAGAACGAAGTATAGAATTAGTCTCCTTTCTTTTCTCTGCTCTAGGGAATTTTTCTAGGATGCTTCTGGAAACTAGACTCTTCTAATCTCTGGATTCTTGGAGAAAGCCACCACACTTTTAGGTGCTATGGAATTGACTCTGATTTAAAGTGACCCTTTCTGAAATGAACAGAACAAACTCTGCTTGATCCTGCGACATCTTTACAAATGCCACCGTGCTTATAGTGGCAGACATTGTGTAAATCCATCTTGAAGAAGGTCTTCTCTTTGCTGACACTCTGCCTTTTCAAGCATGATGTCTTTTTCAGAGGACTGGACCCCCCGCCCCCGACCACATGCCCAAAGTATGTGAGACAAAGTTCTTTGTTTCTAAGGAGTAATCTAGATGCACTACTTCCAAGAGAAACTTGGTAACCGAGTAGGACATCTAGTTACACAGATTCAAAAACAGTTTCCTGCCTCCACCTTTATATACTTGCTATGAAAAAAAGACAATGCAAAGAAAAAATCAGTCTCCTACATTTTGAAGTTCCTTATCCTTGCTTGAGCTTTGCACTTGCAGTGCTTTGTACAGATTACTGTATGCTCCCACCTCTGTTTTATTTTTAACCAACCACCATACCAGGCTTGACAGGCACGGACACCTCAAATGTGGAAGTGGAAACTCTGAGAGGCTCATTGATTCTCCCAGGACACTTAACACTGGAGTGGGTGAAGTAGGATTTGAATCCAGGGCTTGTTTGTCCAAACACAGACACCGATAGGAAGCATCCCCCAGGCCCTTCCCCTCGCCTCTTTCCACCCTTAGTATTCTGCTCCAGGAAACATGAGAAGGGTGTTTAATCAGCTACAAATTTTGAAGCCAGATCCTTGCAATCTAGGAGAAGACTAAGGAGAAGAGAAGGAACCAGGAACCTGGATGTCTCTGCCACACATATGAGCTGCTCAAGCTAAAGACCTCATTTGGATCAATGTCCTGTTGTTAGAAAGCTGAGGCACTCATGGTCATGAGCGGTGCCACCAAGTGCCCAGCATGGCTCCCGTCACTGTTCAGTTGGACTTCTACATCCGGGCTTTTTACATACAGCAGCCACTGGCTGCATTTGGTTCTTGCGCCCTTGCAATCTGGCAAGTGTGACTGGGCAGTCATCATTGCAGTTTCACAGCCATGGAAGCTCCGGTCAGTCAGGGACTGTGTTGTGGCTGTTTAGTTGACCAGTAGGGTCACAGGAGCTTGTACCATCTTGTCTGGCCTCAACCTCACCATAGTCCCTGGGAGTCCCCTTTCCCAGGGAGGCTGAGCTGAGTCTACTTCTAAACCTAGACCGGGGAGTGGGTCGTGCCTGCCTTTGCAAAGGGACCTCACTTCCTGCCTGGCTCCACCTGGTCCCCACTCTCAAAGCCACCTGTGTTGTCTTACTGATAACGATGTTTGCCCTTCTAAAGCCAGGGCCATAAAAGGCGGCTCTCAAAGTCACTGCTGCAGAAATGTCAACACGAGAGGGAGGCTGGTTGTGGTTTCAAAGGTGGAATGCCACTTCTGGGTTGCTGCAAAGGCTCCTGGAAAGATATCTGGATGAGGGGTGCAGGGACCAAAGATTTATAGGCTTGTTATATCACAAACGTGGTCACCTTGGACATGTTTCTTACCTTTGCTGGGCCTTGTTTTTATCATCAGTGTAAGTGATCTGAAAAGACATTTCTATCCCTAGAATGTTAAGTGTCCTCCAGTTGGGATCTTGGGGAGCAATACTTAAATGCCTCATTTACTGCCTGTAAAATGGTATATGTAGCAATCTTCAAAATGAAACCACCCCTCAAACCTGAACTTGGATTTTATTTTTTAAAAGCCTCCAATAACATCATCATTAAAGAAGCAAAGTTACTCATTAATATCCTGTAAAGTGACTTTGTGATTTTCTTAACATATGAAAAAGTGTCCCCCAGCCCCAAGGCTGGGCCCAGAGCCCTAGAGCATAAAACCACCATTAGGCCACTAGGATTTCTATAGTGTTCAGGTGTTCGGACAAATTGCTTGTGCTCAAGAACACAGAGCAATTTTCTCAACTTTTATAATGTTTTCTCCCTTCCCCCTTTTCTGGGGTTTTCTCCATTGCTTGTAACTCAAACCACAAATAAAGCTTTAAGCCTCTGGCTGTGAGGAGCTGAGCAGCGGCTGCCAAGAACAGCATGCCTTGCGCAGCCCTTTTTCTGCCACTCTGGAAAGCAGCTCTCCAGAGAACAGCACAGCACACTTTCTCCCTTTTCTTCACTAAATGTAAAAATTACTGCCTTTTGTATGGGCGAGGAAGGAGCAGATTGGTGTTGATTGGCAGCAGGCTGAGAGGTTGGCTGCTTTAGGTTCACAAGAGAGATTCCCCAGATCCCTCCAAAAAGACCTCTACCACTTGCTTCCACTTAGCCCTTTACCGTGAACTTCACATGCACAGATGCTCAATGCATGTTTGTGGTTGAGGAAACAAACTTTTAGAAAAACTCTTTTTTCTATTCTTGATACTAAACACCCAAATTCTCATTTTGTCCATGAGGAAACCGAGGCTCCAGAAGACTGGCCAACTCACCTAAGATCGCACACACCATTACCTGGTCGGGCTGCTGTTTGAATCTAGAATGATGCCAGATTGGCCTTCAGATCAAGTTCTTTGTGCATCTGCCTCTCAGGCACCCAGGCCAAAGAAACATTGTGTTCTCAGCCCACGAACAAAGCTGAGGCATGATGGACAAGGCTGGTGGAACTAGCACTTCTCATCTCCAAGTTCTCTCTCCCACCAATTCCAAAATTATCCCTGTGAGGATGATGCAAAGGACAGATATGCCAGCTCAGCCCTCTTTCCAGCTGCCCACTGGACACTGATGCCTGGATTTACCTTCTATTTGCTGCATAGTGCGTGACCCACAATGAGTGCGTGTTGGGCAAATGATTGATGCCCTGAAAATACTATCTGAATCAAATAAACACTATTCACTGCTGAATACCCCATGCCTAGACAAGACTTACAAGGAGCTTTGGTGGCATAGTCTAAAGGGAGTTGTGCTGTAATCCCAAGTATGGTGGTTCAAGTCCACCTGAGATTCCTTTGGAGAAAGATGGGCAATTCCTACCTGGGCAATTGTAGCCTTGTAAACCCCATGGAGAGCCAGTTGTGTGTTGGGTCTGACTTAATGACAAAGGGTTTTGAGTTTGAGACAGGACTTGGCAAAGAATTATTCAATAGTTGGAAAGGGTGAATATTAAAATGCAGTTAGTTTCCTTTCCTTTAGTCCTACATAGGGAGCTGTAGTGGAGGAGTCTGTAGGGAGTGGAGATGAGTTGTGGTGGTTTTCTGTTAATTTGAAGCCACCAGCTGCTCCTCATTGAGAATGATGGACAATCTCCTTTCATGCTATTTACAGCCTTGGAAAACCCACCGGAGGGTCAATTTACGAGCCAGTTCTGACTCAAAGGCAACGGATAAGTGAGTTATCTATATATACTTGATCAGCCAAATTGTCTACTTGTGCTAGACACACCACTATCCCTCTTCAGTCTCCAAACATCAATCCTGGTTGTTCACTTAGGACATGTTTTCTCTAAATTGACTCCTCTCAAATTGATCATCACATTCTTTGAGTTCAACCTTTGACCTGTCTTTCACAACTTATCCTTCCTCGTCGACTGTGAACACAGGAACTTCTTACCTTGATTGTTGAAGGCATTCTGGTTGCAAAGAGCAGAGACCCAGCTTGAACCTGATTAAAGCAAAAAGGGGCATTTATCAGAGGATGTTGTTGTTGTTGTCGTTGTCCTTATAGTTTTTTTATGTACCGATGCTTAGCTAATCCTCCAGTGGATTTTCAGTGACAGTAAATAGCATAGCATCTTTCTCCTACAGATCAACTGGTGGGTTTGAACTGCTTGTCTCTGGGTCAGTTCCCTTTATTAGAGGATAGTGAGCAATCATAAAACTGAAGGAAGAAAACCACCAAGCCTCGGGATGAACAGGAGTTCTGGTTCTGACATCCCTTTCTTCCTTAATCACCTTTTCTGAGTTCAGTCATGTATTAGTTCAATACTTTACAACTGTTGTTGTTGTTGTGTGTCATCAAGTCAGAACCAATCCATAGCTTACCCTCCGGTGGATTTTCAGAGGCCGTGATCTCATGGAAGGAGACTGCCATCCTTCTCCTGTGGATCCTACCAGCATGCCTTCTGGTTTGCAGACAGATTCTTACCACTAGGCCACCAGAGCTCTCTAAACTTAGGACTAGAGTAGCTGCTATTGTTGTTATGTGCCATCAAGTCATCCACAACTCATAATGACACTCCATACAATAGCTCCGAACCCTGTCCTATCCTGAGGCAGTCTTACTGTCTCTGACACACCTACTCCCATTACCCTAGCTACTATGTCAGTCGAACTCATCCAGGGTCTTCCTCTCCTGCACTGCACTCTCTGCACCCTTCCCAACATGATATCCTTCTCCAAGGACTGATTATTACTGGCCACCTGCCCAAAGACGTGAGACAGAGCTTCAGAATCCTTGCCTTCAAGGAGCAACTTGGTTTGACTCTTCCCAAGATAGGCCTGCATGTTCTCTTGGCAGTCCATATTATGCTCAATATGCTCCTCCAGCTCTACAACTCAAAGGCTTCAGTTCTTCTTCTGTCATCCTTAACTTTCTGACGCATAGCAAGTAAGCGCGAAGACCATGGATTGAATCAGGTACACCTTAGTCTCTAAACTGACATCATTGCTCTTTCGCACTTTAGAGAGGTCCTTGACAGCAGATTTCCCTAGAGCGATTTGTCTTTTAATTTCTTAATTGCTGGTTCCCAGAGTGTTGATTATGCAGCTGAACAAGCTGACTAGAGTAGGGACCAAACCCCCCAACAACAACAAAGAAACCCTACCAAGACAATGCTCTTTTTCACATAATTTAATAGAAATCTGGGAAAAGAGTCGTTGGCCTAGTGTATTTTCCATAGGCCTATGCCTAGTTCAGTCAATGAGGATGACACAGAGGCCTACAAAGTAGAAGCCATGGTTTCCTCATGGGTACATGTCTCCTCTTATCCACCTGCCAGGAAACTCTGTGCAGGCAGTAATTCATACAGCCATACCTGGGGGCCCTGGCTGACAGAGAACATAAGACTGGGTAATCTCATTAGCTTGGCTTGGGTAAGATGTCCATACCTGGCCAATAACTACTGCAAGGAAGTCAAGGTCATGTAAATTTCCATTTGGGCCACATGTTCAGAGTGGAGTAAGGGTTCCTCCGGGAAAAGAAGTTAGTACAATCATGGACCCCAGGAGAATCGTGTGAGCTGGAATTTGTCTGTACAACTCCTTGGCCTACTCTCTATTGCTTCCTTTCATTGGTACCAGAGGTTACCACTAACTCAGTTGCTCTGGCCAAAAATCTGAGAAAAGTCAGTTACTGTATTACACTTTCTGACTCATGGCAACCCCATGTATGTTGAAGTAGAATCATGCTCCAAGGTTTTCATTGACAGGAATTCTTTCTTATTAAAGATTACCAAGTATTTTTCTGAGGCTCTTTAGAATGGATTTTGAACTTCCAACTTTTAGCAGTCAAGCATCCTAACTATTTACACCATTGAAGCATTCTTTACTATTTCCTTCCTTTGCCCTAATCTTATTATTTGCTGTCCATGTATTTCCCATGCCATCTCCTAGGTTAAGCAGCTGTTATTTCTTGCTTGAACCATTGGGATAACCTCCTAACAAAAATGCCTCTGAATTAATCCTTTCTTTTTTTAATACACCCATTTTTAATGTGACTTCTGCTCTTCTCATCAAAAAATGACATCTATTGCTCTGCCCTTTGAATTTGTGCTTAATGAGCCATTAGCAAACATGATGCAAGTAGAGGCTTGAAAGGTGCTTGTGCTTCTGGGCTTGCCCTTTTGTTATTCTTGGTAATACTGCAACCAAGAAACATGGTCCAGTCCACCTTCTAGCCCCAGTCAAAGGCAAGCACCAAACATGTGAGCAGCCTACTGCAGAATGTAGACCCACCCCTTAATTCAGAGTGTGAGCTGTCATAAAATGGGTACCTTGTGCTTAGTGAAATAAGGCAGTCATAAAGGAGAAATAGTGTATATTTAAGCTTCTACTAAATATCTAGGCAAGCAATAGAAACTACAGTTTATCTGTGGTTACCAGGGAATGGCAGATGAAACGGGAGTGGGTGGTGGGGAAAGTAACAAGGCTTAGGGATGGCTGAGCTTCTGCTAAGGGGGATGGGAAAATGCAGATATGGATAAAGATGATGGCTGAACAACATAATAAGTGTAATAAATTTCATTGAACTATGCATGGAAAGATTGTTGAAATGGTAAATGCATTGTTACCTCCATAGTTGCTTCAGGCCACTGAGGTTTGAGGTGGTTGACTATAAAGCCAGAGAAAAATAATCCATAGTCTTCCTTTCTTCAGACCTTTCTCTCTCCAATGTATCTTTACACTTACTCTTTTCTTTTCCTGAGCACGCAGGTTACATTAGGTAAATATATATCATGCTATAGATTATCCTTGTGAATGATACAGGATTATATATGATGATACATCATCAACAAGCAGCCCTGGTGCCACAGTAGTTAGGTATTTGACTGCTAATAAGAAGTCTGGCAGTTAAATCCATCAATGATTGTATGGGACAAAAGGCTTGTCCATGTACTACTTCCATAAATATTACAGCCTAGGAAGCCCAACGGAACAATTTGACTCTATCACATAGGGTCACTATGAGTTTGAATCAACTCGATGGCTCACAACAATGTATTATCACCTACTAAGTAGTGGAAAATTTATTGAATATATACACACACACACACACACACAAATATATATCTATAATATATATATAATATATATATGTTGTTGTTGTTGTTATGTACCGTAGAGTCGCTTGTGACTCATAGCGACCCTATGTACAACAGCCCTAAACTCTGCTCTGTCCTGTGCTAATCGTACTGTTTCTGACACTCCCTTCCTGATTACCCCAGTCACTAATCAATCCACTTCATAGAGGGCCTTCCCCTCCTGCACTGTTCCTCCACCCTACCAAGCATGATGTCCTTCTCCAAGGACCGGTCTCTCCTTACATGTTCAAAGTATGTTAGATGGAGCCTCAGAATCCTTGCCTCCAAGGAGCCACCTGGTTTGACCCTTTCCAGGATGAATCTGTTTTCCTAGCAGTACATGGTGTTCTCACTACTCTTCTCCAGCACCACAGCTCAAAGGCATCAATTCTCCTTCTATCCTCCTTGGTCATTGTCCAACTCTCTGATGCATAACAAGTGATTGCGAAGACCATGGCCTGTATCAGATGCACCTTAGTCTCCAGAGAGACACCACTGCTCTTCAGTACTTTGGAGAGGTCCCTAACAGCAGACTTTCCCATGGCAATATGCCTTTTAATTTCCTGGTCTGGTCCCTAGGCCCCAAGACTCTTTTGGCATTCCTCATCTTCAACTTCTCTAGACACATTAATCTATTTTACAGTCCCCCTAGACAGAACATTTGGAAGCAGGAGTGGCATCCACTTTCTAAACACCATGCCTTCAGAAACTATTGGAACTTTGATAAATTCTGATAGTTGTAGAGGGGTTTCAGGCCTTTTGTTCACAGGATTGCTATGAGTCGCGTTTGACTCAAAGGCAATCAACAACAACAGGAAGAATAGACAGCATATTTATCAGCCTGGGTGAGATTACTGTGCTGTGTCCTTTCCCTGGCCACAATTCTCCCCCTAACGTTTCTTTACAAGTTCCAACTCAAATGGCTTTCCCTCTGAGAGCTTCCATTCTTCCTCCTCCTTTAGTTTCATTGATTTTTAAAAATTTATTTTCTGTCTTACATTAACTTCTTTAAGTTAGGCATTTTTTTTCCACTCTTCCCATAGTTGCTGAAATTGTGCATGGTATAAAGTGTACAGTCAACTCACACATAACAACAGCAACAATAGTGGTTATGACTTTCAAAATTTCCTAGAGTAGGAAGAGGTGGGTATGTGGTTGTGGAAGTAGATTAGATGGTTATGAGTGTAGGTGTTGAAACCAGACTGTGTAGGTTTGAAATAAAACTATTTTTTGTTTACAACCAATGGGGCCTTAAGAAAACTATTAAGAGTGCATTAGTCTTCTCATCTATAATGTTGTTGTGTATATGTGCCATCAAGTCACCTGCTACTCATAGTGACCCCTATATATAAGAGCTCTGAAGCCTGCCCTGTCTTGAGCCAGTCTCACTAACTCCAACATACCTACCCCCATTGCCCCAGTTACTGTATCACTCCATCTTATTCAGAGTCTTCCTCTTCTGCGCTGTCCTTCCACTCTTCCCAGCATGATGTCCTTCTCCAAGGACTGGTCCCTCCTGGTCACATGTCCAAAACTGTGAGACAGAACTTCAAAATCCTAGCCTTCAACGAGAAATTTGTTTTCATCCTCTTCAGGACAGACCTATTTTGTTCTTTTGGCAGTCCATGTTCAAGACTCTGACATCCTTAGTCCAGCTCTCTAATGCATAGCAAGTATTGTGAAGATCGTGGCCTGCATCAGGTACACCTTAATCTCTAGACTGACATCTTTGCTTCTCAGTACTCTGCAAAGGTCCCTTACAACAGATTTTCTTAATGAAGTTCATCTTTTGATTTCCTGACTGCTGGTACCAAGAATGTTGGTTGTGGAGCCAAGCAAACTGTAGTTGTTAACAATCTCAATCTCTTCTCCTATCATGGTGTGGCCAAGTAGCTATGTGGATCACAACAAATTGTGGCCAACCTTGAAGAGAATGAGAATCCCAGAACACTTGATTGTGCTTATGTGAAACCTGTGCTCAGACCAGGAAGCAGTCCTTAGAACAGAGCACAGAAACACTGCATGGTTCAAAATCAGGAAAGGAATTCATCTAGGATGTATCCTGTTTCCATACTTTTTAATCTATATGCAGAACAACCATCCAGGATGCTAGGCTTTGTAAGGAGGAATATGGCATCAGGATTAGAGGAAGACTCATCAACAACCTATGTTATACAAATGACACAAAGTTGCTTGCTGAAATGGAGGACCTGAATCACTTGCTGCAGAAGTCAAGAACTCTAGTCTTCCATACGGATTGAAGCTCAACATCCCTCACTTATTTTGCAAATAATAATTTTGCCCACTTGATAGCATGTTTAAGGAGAATTAATTAATTGATTAATTTGCACACCAATGTTCATAGCAGCATTATTCACCATAGCAAGAACATGGAAACAGCCTAGATGTCCAACCACAAATGAATGAATTGAAAGATTATGGTACATTCACACAATGTAATACTATGCAGCATGCAGGAGCAATACTTCTGTAAATTATTACCTAATAGGGATTGTAAAACAGTGCAACCATTCTGGAAGGCAGTTTGTTGCTTCCTAAAAAAGCTGAACATAGAAATTTCATATGACCCAGGTATTAAACTACTTGGAATATACCCTGAGAGAATGAGAACTAAGGCACAAATGGAGATTTGTACACCAATGTTCTTAGCAGTGTTATTCACCATTGCAGGAACATGGAAACAGCCCAAATGTCCAACCACAAATGAATGGATTAAGAAATGATGGTACATTCACACGATGGAATACTATGCAGCGTGCAGGAGCAATAACTTTGTAAATTATTACTTAACTTGGGAGAGACTGGAGAGCATTATTCTGAGTGAGCTAACTCAGTCCCACAAGGATAAATATTGTATAAGACCGTTATTGTAGAACGAGTATATAAGGATCCAGGAGGGGTGGGAGAGGCTGGAAGCAGAGGGAAGAGGATGTGCGGGGGGAGAGGGAGTTAATCATGGGGTTGTATGATTTGATGAGTGGGGGAGTGAGGGAAATTGGAAGAATTTGTTCTTGAAAATAATGTATTTGAATTTTGGAAACAAACTAGTAGAAAATTAAATAAACATTTAAAAGATGTTAAGCATAGAGCAAATTCTTGATATAATCAGTTGTCATGAAAATAATGATGACGATCATGGGGTGAGGTCTGGTGATATTGATCTGTTCCTTGGGCCCCTGTCTCCATTTGCCATATGATTTTCCAGCCCCTCAGAAGAGACAGCTGGGTAACTTGTTCCCAGAAAGAATCATCCTGGTGCTGGTAGGGAGAACAATGGGTAGATAAGGCCCAGATTTTTAACGTGGGAGTACCGCACACTGGAGTATTTTGTCTTCTAGCGGAATGACTTGTTAAGATATTCTTTCCCTTCTCTGACATCATTTGTAAAATGGATGTGATGGCACACACCTCCCTGAGTTGTTATGTGGAAGTCATGGTCTCGGGAATATTGGAGGATGTTGTAAACTTTGGAACATCGTGCCTCTTCCTCCTAGAAATCTGTGACCTCTACCTCCAGACTGGGCTGGGCACTTCCCACAACTATCTATCAAGTCATGCACTCTTGTAAATATTTACTGAACCTACATGGGAGCTGGGTCGCTATGAGTCGCAAGCGACTCGACGGCACATAACAACAACAACAACATGGGAGCACTCAGAACTTCCTAAATGAATATATACTACACACTGGAAACAGATCAGTGAATAAGACAGAGACTTTGCGTGCGCGCTCTCGCTCTCTCTAACTTCTATTCTCATTGTAAGACAAAGTACAAATGAATAGTAATTTAATATCAGCGAGATGACTTTTTTAAGTGTGGCAGCACCATAATCCTTGGCATATTGGATTGTCTTTCCTTGTGTTAGTCTCCTCCTACCACAACGACTCCTAGAGGCCAGTGACCCTATTTCATTCAGACAAATTATTCAGTGTGACAGCTCTGCACTGTGCCTGGAATACAGCTAAAACCGCAACCAATGTTCATGACTCTCGCCTTTGTTGTTGTGTACAGTAGAGTCAGAACCTACCCATAGCTGATCCTCTGACAGGTTTCAGAGGCAGTTAATCATACAGGAAGAGAAGAACCATGTGCCTTTGGGACGGCAGCACAGCTTCTTGCCACTCAGCTACCAGGGCTCCCTTAGATTAATCTAAATATTACTAGCTGTCTGAAGTTTTCTACTCATAATTTCTTCATTAAGCAAATATTTATTCTCAGGTGCTGGCCTTGGCACTGTCAGAGAGATGACTGACATGGTCCAGTTATCAAAAAGCTCGCAACCTGGTGGACGGAACTGCTGTGGGAAAAACAGAGGGGAAAGTGGGTAATGCTATGGTAAAAGTTTATGCAGCCTCATTCTGACTCCTGGAGCCTTTGAAGACCTGTTAAGCATTCATACATCACAAAGTGAACCAGTTTCTCATAGCTAACAAGATAAATAAGCTGCATAAGCAAATGGAGTCCTTAAAGCTTTACTCCATTCGCATTATTCAGCCAGCCTACTACTCTGAGGAGTCAGTTCTTCCCGCCACCTTTTGAGTGTTTCATCTTCTGAGCGGGGTTTGAATTCATGAGTGACTCTGAAAGAAGATGGGTAGTCTCCACCTATATGACCTACAGTTTGTGAAAATCCACTGGATTTTCAGATTCCAACTCAACAGCTCTAAGAGGCTTATCTTCTGGCATAGTATCAGATAATGTTCTCCTTCTGTTTGTGAGGTTTTTATTGGCCATTTCTTTTTTTTTTTTTTTTTCAGAAATAGAATACCAGGTCCTCTTTCCAAGTCATATTCTGGAAGTTTCCATGAAAGCTGTCCACAATTAGATGATGGCTCTTCTAGGCATAACTTCCAACATCACATCAAGACACCGTCTACCATGGTACAACAAAATTACAGTCTTGAAGGGACCTCTGGTGGCCTAATGGCAAGAAGCTACATTACAATCCCAGAGGTAAATGGTTCAAATCCACCAGGTACTCTACTGGAGAAGGAGGGGCAATCTTTTCCTGTACCAGTCAGATCCGATTTGACAGTACACACACAAAAGATAATAAAATAAAGTAAAAAGGAAAAAAAGGCAAAAGAAAGCCTTAAAAAAAAAAGAGACAGTCTTTATTATCAGCTGTTATTTCAAAATACTGATGATAACTGAGTGTGGGTAACTTTTTGAGACAATTCAGTTCATACTTAGCAACTCAACTCATTGCTGTCTGTCAGGAGCCAATTCATTGCTGACTCTTCAGTGGGTTTTCAGTGGGAGCAAATCATAGAGGAAGAGATCACTTGTCTTCCTCTTAAGAAACTGCTGATGTACCAGAGAGGTACTTACTGCCTTTGGATTACCAGCATGAAACTCCCTAGCAATTATGCTAGCAGAGCTCTCGATCCAATGTATAAAGTGATATGATAAATCTTTGTCAGAGACCTCTCTCCAAAGTGCTGAAGAGCAATGATAGCAGTCTAGAGACTAAGATGTGCCTGACCCAAGCCATGGTCTTCGCAATTACTTGTTATGCATTGGAGAGCTGGAAAATGACTAAAGATAATAGAATAAGGATCAACGCCTTTGAGTTGTGGTGCTGGAGAAGAGTCTTGAATATACCATAGTCTGTCAGGAGAACAAATAAATCTGTCTTGGAGAGGATGAGACCAAGTTTCTCCTTGGAGGCTAGGATTTTTAAGCTCCATCTCACATATTTTAGGCACATGGCCAAAAAGGACGGATCCTGGGAAAAGGACATGATGCTTGCAAGGGTGGAGGAACAGCACAGAAGAGGAAGACCCCAGATGAGATAGATTGACATGGTAACCAGGGCAACAAGATTAGGTATTGTCAGAGTCAGTGAGACTGGCTCAGGGTAAGACAGGGTTCAGAATCATTATAAATCGGGTCGCTATGAGTTTCAGGTGACTCAATAGCACACAACAACAACAAATCTGAAGAACTGCTGATATCACTATGTTTTGAATCTACATTTGGAAATGAAGGAAAAGTAAAACTTTAGGGTAACAGTGAACAGAAAATGCATGGTTTTTCCACACCCAAGTTCCCAAAGCCCCTGAATCCTAACTCTGTTTGGAGAATCTCTGTTGGAGGTGGATGTTCCGTGGACTCTCAGAGCACAAAACAGAAGTCAGGGATACCTTTCTAGAGGAGAAGCCTCCTGAGGTGAGCTCTGAGAAATGAGCAGAAATCGGCCACGAGAATGCGAGGTGGAAGAGCTTGAAGCCAAGGAGAAGAGCAGGCAGCGTAGGACTGCATGTGACTGTGGAGAAGCAGAAGTTTGGTGTGGCGAGAAACATGGATTGTATAGGATTTAATTGGAATCCATCCTGAAGGTGTGGGGAAGCCAGAAGTTACTGAAGGATTTAAGCAGAAAAAGGATCAAGCACAGTCATATTTGCACACCAGAAAGACTGTTTTCACAACTGTGAGGTGGGTACATTGGAGGGAGAGGGACCAAGAAGTAAGGACACCAGTTAGGAAGCTGTTTTAATTACTCTAAGACCAGAAATAGAAAGCTCTGATGCCATTGAATTTAGGGAGTTTTCACTGCTGACCCCAAAAGTGCACCTCTCTAGGGACTGGAATTCACCAGGCAATCTTCTCCCAGTGGTTTACAGCCTCAGAAACTCAGTGCAGGATCAGTCTAGTCTGACTCAGTGATCACGAGGCAATGAGAGAGAGGCTGGAAACATCAAGGTGTTTGAGGAATTGACTGCAGGACTCAAGAAGAGGGACTAAAAATCCAAGACTCTAACCAAAAGAAGATTAGAACACAAGAACTGTGTGACACATGGGGACAGCATATAATGAGAAAGAGAGAGGGGACCAAAAATTATTAACAGGGAAGCTTGTGTGCAGAGAAATACCTGCCATGAGCTGCAAACTTGTCCTACTTGTACATACTTTTACCTCTTTGTAGTGGTTACTACCTCTTTCTAAGATTTTCTTTCCTATCATGTTGCCTCCTTGCTCCTGGATCTTGAATCAAGTTACCAATGTCTCTTCATTCGATGAGCTCCAGACCCCTCTCGGGACGTGGCAGGCTGTGAGCTGCAGCTCAGACGTAAGGTGCTGGAGTCCAGCTTGGACACACACCTGAGATCCATGTCCTTGGCACAGCTTCCTCAGGGGCCCCTGAACACTTGATGGCCATCTGAGAGTCTAAGGTAGCGTGTCTGCTTGAGGAGTCAAGGTGAGACATTAGCCTGGCAGCAGGATAAGGTCACATAGAACTCTCTGTCCATTTGTGAGCCAGCAACAGTAGAACTGGAAGTCAACAAGGGAAATGGAAAGGGAGAGACCCAGCCTCTGCGGAGGTTCACACCCTGGGACCCCTGCCAGTGTGAACAAGGTTTTCCGGGTGAGGATTTCCCCTTTGAGAATGAGAATAGCAGCTGAGGGTGAAGACTGAGAGGAGAGAGGGAGCTAACTGTGTTTCCAAGGAGTTTTTCTTTTACATGGTCTACTTTAAGCTTTGCAACAATCTTTGTGGTGCTTCTCTCTCTCACTCTCTCTCTCACTCTCTCTCTCTCTCTCTCTCTCTGTGTGTGTGTGTGTGTGCCCTCTTACACCCATACACATACTTCCATTTTATCTCTTATTTGCAAATGAAAACAGAGCCAGAGAAGTTAAAATTAGTTAGACACAGATAAGGATTGGGAAAACAGGGTAGGGAATGAGTGTGTGGCCTAGAATCCCTAAAGTTTGCCGAAATAAGAAGGATGGATCAATAAGGAATTTTGATAGGACTAAGAGGGAGCCTTGATGGTGAAGTGGCTTAAGTACTGGAGAGCTAATTGCAAGGTTGGTACATTTCCCTCCAGATAAGATTTAGTCTCAGAATCCTGATGGAGAATTTGACTTTATGGCAGTGATATTTTATGGGATGAAGGGAAGAATTGTCACATGAAGTGTCTCATGAAGTTTCCCTGTTGTGTGTTCTTCCTTCTGCAGTCCAGCCTCCACACCCTGGCTACAGTCTGCCTGGATGCGAATGCAGTGGGATGATGACATGACGTGTCCTATGCAGTATCTCTCCAGGCCCCTCCCCTGACATTCCTCCCTGTCCATACTCTCTGCTCAAGCCCCATGGGGACCCAGCTGGGGCCATTACCCTTTAAAAGTTTTTTTCCCCTTGAAACATGCTGTTTCTTCTGCTTGTTGGGAGTCTTTTAGTACATTTGGTTAAAGTACTACGCTATCTGACACTCATCAAGGTCTTCCTGTCAGTTTGATATTTAATTGAAAATATAGTAAAAAGATACACAAAAGAGAAAAATAGAGAAAGTGGTCAAAGACGGTATTTGTGTTTCATATGCAACTTCCCCAACTAACCAAAAATAACAGCCCTGGCCTCTGTCAACAAGACTAATTAGCCCCTTGTGTTAGGACTTGGCCAATTGTTGGCATGCTGCCTGGCATAAATAAGAGAGCACCCACATGTCTGGCAGAGCCAAGGAGAGGGAAGCATGAAACCCAGAGAGAAGGCAGTCCTGGCCCCTCCACAGAGACATCCCTTCTCAGGGAAGTAGGCCATCTCAAGATAAGTAGGTTATCCTTGGGTCAAAAGTACAACTGTGAGGAAGAGGAGGAGAAGGAGTGTAGGATGGTGAAGATGAGGGGGAGGAGGAAGTGGAGGTGGGGGAAGGAGAAGGAGGAAGTGGAGGACGGGGAAGGAAACAGAACTGAGGAGAGGAAGTGGGAAACGGGCAGGGGGATGGGAGGAGCCTTAGAAGAGGAAGAGGATGCTGCCTCTCCCTGAACCTCCTAGAGTGGAATCTTGTTGCTGCTGGAACCTGACCACTAGACAGGACAGAGGGCACTTCCTCTGTGGGATCTTGCACTTGCCATATCTATATCCTGGATGTCTGTGTGGGGTCTGGGCTCCTGGGATCTAGCTTATGATCAGACACTGGAAAGAAGTCTCAGGAGTCAGCGAGGGTGAGGGTGCAGACGTGGCCAGCCCTGGAGGCATGTGGCTGTGCAATTGAGAAGCGTGTTTCTATGTCCTCCACAGGAGACCTCACCAGAGACACAAGGAGACTAGGCTAGGGGAGAAGGAATACATATGTTTAGATAATGTTGGCATGCTTTTCAGAGTAGAATTTTCAGCAGATAACAGAACTATATTATTTAACAGTTGACTTTTAGAATGCTTCTACTGTTTTTAAAATCTTACATTAGTCATGAAAAATCATTTAGCACTAATTTCACTAGAAGAGAACAACTGTCTTCCAGAGAAACATTTCTGCACTCACATTTGAGCTAGAAGTTTGTATCTGATGATAAAATAATTTCAGGGAATTTGAAGCCAATTCTTGTTTGAAATTATTTTTCTTTTTCAAAGGCTCCTAATCTCTCTGAATTAAGTTCAACAGGAGAAACTGACTCTTTTAGTTTATTCTCCAAAACCAAACCCAACCCGACAGCCTTCAGAGAGATTTCGACTTGTAGGAACCCTCCACTGGTCTTCCAAGGCCGTGAATTTTAATGGGATGAGACTGATCGTCTTCGTTGCAGGGATTCACTGATGGACTTGAACCAGAAGAGATATGTGGCGCTTTTGGTTAAGTAGGACAACATGCTGTGGACTATGCCACTTGAATAGAAATACCACAAGTGGGTGGCTTTGAAGAACAGGAACTTAGTTCTTAAACTTGAAGAAGTTCTATGTCCAAATTCAGGGCACCAGCTATAGGAGAGGCTCTCTTGCTAATGATTTCAAATGAAGAGCCCTGTCTCTTTCCCTTGCTGTAGCCCTGCAGTCCACAGATGCTTGGTGACCTTCACATGACAACCGTGCTCCCCCTGTTTGAGCTTCCTTGTCTGCGTGTCTATGCTGTTCCTCATAACTCAGGAGTGAGAGGCTTAAGCACACACTTTATCCTCACGTAAGAAGTCCTGCTGATGTGGCCTAAGTAAGGAGTTATGCCGCTAACCCAAAAGTGGCATTTCTCTGATGGTTTTAATGCATCAGTTGGCTCCAGGGAGAAAGATGTGCAATCTCCTTCTTTTGTGGTTTACATCTTGTGAGCTGGTTCTGACTGGACGGAATGGGTTTGAGCGTTTGGTGGTGTAGTGCATACCATGGGGCTGCTATCAGAAAGGCCTACAGTTTGAACCTACTAGGATGAAAGAGAGGCTATCTCCTCCCATAAAGATTTATAGCCTCTGACACCCCATAGATGGTCACTATGAGTCAGAAACGACTCAACTTGGAGGCAGTAGATTTGGTTTTAAAGATTTATGTTAATGGGATTAATAAAACGAAGAAAAGCTTCTTTCAAAAGATTGCATCCACAGGGGTTAAGAATTCAATATATATTTTGAAGAACACACAATTTAAACCATAACACAACCCAGCACTCTTTATTAAAAATTTGTTCGGCAGTGTTTCCTTACTGCATGGAACAGTCATCTATACAACTTACCATTCAAGTTTGAATGTTTTTCATTTGCCTGGAAAGGCAAGTATTCAGTAAGTATTAATTTTATGGTTGTTTCATCAATATTCAGATATTCCTACCCTCAGGAAAGGAAACAGATGTTTGATGTAGACCTCGAGTTTTCTCACCAAATTCAGTGTCCTGATAGAAAAAAAAAGTTCTCTCTTAAAGATGAGCTGACATCCAGCCTTGGCAGCCTTGAAAATAAATTTTGATTTCCAGTCAAAAAGGATTCAGACACTGATTTCTCGTCAAAAAGGGTTCAGAATCCCCTCCTAGAATATTCTGTTCTGTCATCAGAAACAAAAATGGGCTAGATGTCTTAAAAATTCATTTTTATCAGTGAGGCCGCAGAAAGGTCAGGAGTTAAACCTACCGGCTGCTCCATGAGAGAACGATGAGTCAGTCAGTTTGCTTCCATAAAGATTTACAGCCTTGGAAACCCTATGGGGCAGTTCTACTCCTTCCGATGAGATATAAGATACGGGTGGCTATGAGTCAGAGAGAAAAAAAGAACTCGGAGATAGAAAATTGAGGCGCACATTTCTTGGTGAGTGTCTGCTTCGGGCCAGTCACTGTGTGAGATGCTGCAGAAATGGAAAATACTAACATGGGCTTCCTGAAGAGAATGCCCACAGTGTGTCTGGGTCTTCACGTCTTCACAGCTCTATATTACCTGAATACCCGTTGTTAACCCTGAGAAGCGAGAATAATTACTCTCATTTAATCAATAAGGATTCTAAGAAAGTCAGTTATTGGGGGGGGGGAATAAATATAAATATGTATGTATATATCCCTAAACTATGCACTGCTAAAAGAACAGGTATGTTTGTTTTGGAGGAAGTACAACTAGCATGCTCCTTACAGGTGAAGACTTCAAAGTGCTGAAGAGCAGCGATGTCAGTGTGAAGATGGAGATCCTATCTCATCCAAGTCATGGTGTTTTCACTTGCTTTCTAGGCACCAAAAAGTTGGATAAGAAAGCAAGGAAGAACTGATGCCTTTGAATGGTGAGATTGGAGAAGAGTGGTGAATAGACCCCTGGAACAAACAAGTTTGTGTTGAACAAAGTGTAACCGTAGAGGCCAGGATGGTGAAGCTCTAGCTCACATATTTTGGGCATGTTTTCAGGAGGGCCCAGTTCTTGGAAAAAGGCATTATGCTGGGAAAGGCAGAGGGTCAGAGAAAGAGAGGGCAACGCTCAGCAAGATGGACACAGTGATTACCACGGTGGACTGGGTCAGGATGATGCACCAGGATTGTGCAAGATTCTGATCTGTAGTTCAAAGTGTTGCTATGAGTTGTAGTCAACTCTCAGGCCCCTAACAACGTAACAACATAAACATCCAGGCGCCGTCAAGAGGATTCCGAGTCAATGCTACCTTTGCATGTCAGGGTGAAACTGTACGTCATGGGATACTCAATGGATACTTTTATCTGCAGTAGATCACCAGGCCTTTCCTTCAAAATACTTCTGGATAGACTTGTACAAGAAGATTAGCAGTCAAGTGTGTTTACTCCCTGTACCACTTGAAGACTCCTAATTTAACTCAGCTTAGACTCATCGAGTCAGAATCGACTCATAGCTGCTGCTCCAGTGAGTTTTCCCAGGGTGTGAATGAGAGGAGGTTGTCCGTATCTGTATCTCTCCTCTTGTAAGGAGTTGCTGCTGGATTCAAATCACCAGAGAGGCATAGCTTTTGAGTTAGCAGCATCACTCCTCACAGACTAGGCCACCAGAGCTTCCCCTCAGAGACTCCCGTTGAACTGTAAAAACCAAACTAGTAGCCTTCTAGTTGATTCAGACTCCTGACACCTTTTTCTTCTTTGGTCTCTTAGAGTAGATCTAAACCATCAAATTTTAGTCAGCAGTCAAGTGTTTAACCTTTTGCACCATCCCAGGGCTCGAGTCATTGAACTGCAAAGTCTTCAGTTTTCAGTCTTTCTTCACTTTATAGTTCCAAAGGTTAAGCAAGAATCAAGAACATCTGGGCATGTGTCAAAGCAAAGTATTAGAACTGAGCTTCCTGCCTTAGTCGGTAGCCTTTACTTTCCAAAGGCTCTGGACAGTGAGATTCCAAGGTGGTTTCAGGGGAGAAATGTCCTTTTTCAGGCTTTCCAGTCCAGCATCAGCTGCCATGGCCACCTCACTGGCTGGTAGCTGCGTGCGTTTTTCCAGTTTCAGAGCAGCCCTCCCAGAAGGCTTGTAGCATGATGGTTTGCAGTGGGTACAGTGTGGTCTCTGGGCAGGAGTGACAGTGCACATGTTGACAGAGACATAGGAAAGAGTAGCCTGAGGAAGTGAAGGCTGGAGCCTGAGCCGGTGGGTGGGGTCAGCGGCCAATGTTCCTCTGTCAAAAGAGGACAGAAGCGAGAAGGGCCTCCTTGTAAACAGTGTGGCCAGCTCTAAAAATACCCCAGCCCCAGACAGGGCAGGCAGCTCAGGTCTTCTCCAGGTCTTCCCAGGGTCTCTGCCCCTTTTCTGAAAGGTCAAGGAGATGGGAGGAAAATTGGCTTGTAAAAAAAGTAGGATTTCCTTAGCAAGGAAAGTATCACAAAATTTCCTTCCTTTGCAAAATAGGACACTGCTGGCTTTAGCAGTAACAACAAAACAAACAAAACAAAGTGGGGGGGGTGCGGGGGGAGGAAAAGAGACAAAACCAAAAATAAGCGGGGCTCCTTCCCCGTTTTACAGACCCAGGGCTGAGCCTCGCTCAGGATCATACCTGCAGTCACAGTCTGAATCAGGAACCCAGCTGAGTGCGACTCCTGGGTTGGAGTCTCCAGCTGCTGTATTGTTAGCTGTGTGACCTGTGACTCAGCCACTTCATGCCTCAGTTTCCACATTTATAAAAGGAGATAATAATAGTATTTTCTGCTTTGGGTGTGGAGAGGATTAAATGAGATGCTATATATATGACACTTAACAGTGATAAATTTGCACGTGATATACTCTCATTAATGGTTATTATTATGGCACAGGAAAGAATATGAGTATTTCCTAAATTCTAACATAAGGTGAAGTTTAAAGGGAAACTTAAAGGATGGCAGAAAGTATAATGTGGAAAATAAGAAGACGGAGATACAGTTTGAATCCTTGTGTTGTCATTATGTGCTGTCGAGTCACTTACAACTCATAGTGACTCTATGTTCAACAGCGCTGAAAGCTGCTCTACCCTGTGCCAACTTCACTGTCCCTGACACACCTACCCTCATTACCCCAGCCACTGTATCAATCTCATCAATGGTCTCCCTCTCTTTCTCTGTCCCTCCACCCGTCCAAGCATGATGTCCCTCTCTAAGGATTGGTCCCTAAAAAAAACCAAACATAAAAACCTCAAATTTCATTATTTGTCAAATGGGCAGACTAAAGGAGAAAACAGGAATTGTTTCAGGCCAGAAACTATGTTAGCAGCTACCCATACTTTCAGTATAACAGTTTAATGACACCACAGAAGACTATGGGATGTATTATGAAAATTTCACCTCTTTCTTTTTCCCTTCTCATGTAGCACCTGGAAGATTTACAGTTACACAGTATGTATACACACCACTGATTTTCTGCAACAATGGAGCAGGCTGGCTTACTATGTAAGGAGCCTCTTTCCATCATTGAAAGTGTTCAAAAAAAAGGCATGATAGCTACAAGGCTAAACTTTGTAATATCTTCAACAGTAATTCCCAGTGTTCTGGAGAACACTTGTTCTTTGGATTAGGAATAGATATTACAGGGGAAAAATTTTGGTAAGTAAGTTAATATGGTTTAAAAAAAGCGACGTTCTTTTACTACAAGACTTCATGGTGGCTGGTCTTTATGAGAGGGATAGCACTGCAGTATTCTCTGAAATTGACCACAGGGCATTCTTCCACAGAGCAAGATAAGGAATGAGTGCAATTTGTTCATTAGAATGTTCAGTGGAATGTATTGCAGTCTAATGTAAGAATTACAAAAAGAATGAACTGTCCAATAGTTGTCAAAAGTACATAGGCTTTCAGGCAGACTTCAGTTCAAGTTCCAGCTTTTTTTCAGGTGAAGAGTTGGGGGACAACCTTAAGTATGTTACTTCACCTTTTGCTATATAAGTTGAGAAGGAGGGATACTCACAGATCAGGGTAACTCTAAATATTACATTTAAAATAGACAGAAAATTGTGGTTGGTGCATAGGAGGTGTTTGATAAATGACATCTCTAAGTAAGAACAGAGCTCTAGTGGTGTGCTGTGAACCCAAAGGGTAGGGCTCTCTGGTGGTTCACCAGTGGTTCCTAGGGAGAAAGATAGTCAGTCTCCTCACATGTAGTGCACAACCTTGGAAACCAAATAGAGGAGGGTTGGCTACAAGTTGGTTCTGTCTCAACAGCACTGGGATAAGATGAAAATTAGCTAAGAAAGAGTATAATGGCATAATGTATTAATGTATTGGACTGCTAAGTGAAATGTTGACAGTTCAAATCATCAGCAGAAGACAGGAACTCTCCTCCCATTGAGATTCACAGTCTTGGAAATGTGACGAAGGACCACTGTGAATCAGGACTGAACGCTCAGCAGTAGGTTGGTTGGCTGGAATTAACCAAAGCCCTGAGGAGAGAAAGCATCTTCACCAAAGTCACACAGGAAATCAGTGATTGTTAGGCCTTGAATCCTGTCCCTTAATAAATTTTCCACTTTACTAAATAATTGTTGTTGTTGTGTACTGTTGAGTCAGAATTAACTCATAGCTTCAGCGGGGTTTCAGAGTCAGTCAGTCACACAAGAGTTAATTGTCCAGCTGCTCTGTGGAAGCTCCGTGGATTCAAACCATATATCTTTTCATTGGCCACACGATTCCTTACCACTAAGCCAAAAGAGCTCCCTTACTAAGTAATAGCAAAGAAGCAATGCAGATGATGGGAGGAACTAGGATGTCTCCACAAGCCTGGAATAATTTTATAGGTTAAACAGGAGTTTAGAAGATTTCATTTCCTTCTCTCCCTTTTTCGCTGGTACCTGAGGCCTGGTCAAAGGAAGTCACCTTGGGGCCTGGCAGGCCTGCCTCTCCTTCCCTCCTCTAGCTGGGTTCCTGTTCCTGCTGTTCCTGGAGCTGTTCCTGGAGCCCCCAGCAGATGGGCTTCCCTTATCAGCCGGCTCCAGGCCAAAGGAGGAATCCTCCAGTCACGTGTGGCCCTCTGCTGGGAGGGAGACCTGGTAAATAAACACTGCAGCCCAGGCCCAGAAGGGGAAGGCAGAGGGAAAAACAATCCTGGACTTTGTGGTGGCTGGGCCGGGATTAAAGGACACCAAGCATAGGCCTCATTGGTCACTCTGTGAGGAATCCAAGCAGCTTCCCCTGGATGACCAGGCAGCCTTTAAATAGCTCTGGGGGCTGGGGCATTCCCAGTGCACTGCTGCCTTGATCCAGGCCTAATCCCTCGCCCAGCACTGACCTTTCACAGTTTACAGAGCACTTTATCTCCTGGCTCAGCAGAGCCCCATAGAACTGCAGAGAGAGGGAGATCTGCTATCATCTCCATCTTACAGATGAGGAAACTGAGACTGTAGATCTAAAATTCACCAAGTCTGGGTATGTCTATCCCAATGCCAAAGCCAAAGGTGTGTCCGTCACACCCCAGTTGCTTCACAAAGACCTTCCTTGATGCCCAGCATTCTAACCCTTGAGTGAGCAGTTGTTTCTGATCAAAGAGTGTTCACAATATGAAGAGTGAAGGAAACTGAATCTCATCAGAATTGCAGTGAAAGAAGCCTGTCTTAGAAAGGAGTACATAATATATATAATTTCATGTTTTTGTTGTTGTTGTTAATGTGCCATCAAATCAGAACTGACCCATAGCTGATCCTCCAGCAGATTTTCAGAAGTAGTGAACCACATGGGAGGTGACTGCACACCTTTCTCTATGGAGCAGCTGGGGGATAGGGACCACGTGGTTTTGGGCTAGCAGCACAGCTCCCTACCACAGGCCACTAGAGCTTCCTTATATTTTCACATGCATTTGAATTCTGTTGCTATCTTGTGCTGTTGAGTTGATTCTAACTCATATTGACCCTATCTGGCACAGTAGAATGGCCTCAGAGGGGTTTCTTGGCTATAATCTTTAGATACTGTTATGACTTTGAATGGGCAGCCTTTCCAATAGCTATCAAGTGCTTAACCACTATACCACCAGTGCTCCAAGACCCAATTTCATTGCTGAACATCATTCAGAATTGGCTAGAACAGCACACAGTGAACTCCAAGAAGTTCAAGCTGGATTTAGAAGAGGTCACAGCACCAGGAATATAATTTCTGATGTCAGATGGATTCTGGTTGAAAGCAGAGAGTACCAAAAGAATGCCTAGTTGCTTTATTGATATGAAAAGATATTTAAATCCTGTAAGTAGATCAAGAAGCTATTGTGTAAACAGAGCAAGGGAACATAATGTAGTTTAAAATGAAGAAAGGTGTGTGTCAGGCTTACATCTTTTTTCCATACCTATTCAATCTGTATACTGAGCAATTTATTTAAGAAACTGGAGTCCATGGAAGAAGAATGTGACATCGGGATTAGAGGAAGACTCATCAATAACCTTCAGTATGCAAATGACTCAACCTTGCTTTCTGAAAGTGAAGAAAACTTGAAGTACTTGCTTCAGAAGATCAAACAGTGCAGCCTTTAATATGGATTGAATCTCAATGTTAAGAAAACAAAAATCCTTGTCACTGGTAACACAAAAGAGAGAAAAGATTGAAACTGTCAATGGATCCACAATCAATACACTTGACACCACAAGGAGATCAGGAGATGCATTGCACTGGGAAAAATCTTCAGACCAGGACCTCTCTAAATTACTGAGGAGCAATAATGTTAGTTTGAGGACTAAGGTGAACTTGATTCAGACTTTTTCACTTGATTCCATCTTTTCAATCACTTGCTATGCTGTTAAGAACTTGACAGTGAAAAAGGATGACAGAAGAATTAATGCCTTTGAACTGTGATATTGGAGATGATTATTGTAAATCTCATGAATATCTCCCCCGAAACCACAAATGACTTGAAGAAGGTTCAAACAGAGTGGTACTTGGAAGCAAAGATGACAAAGCTTCATACTTGGGGCATGTTGCTAAGGGAGGCTATTCCTTGGAGAGGGGCATCATGTTAGGAAGGTAGAGGTATGGCAAAAGAGAAGACCCTCAGTAGGTGAATTAACACAGTGACTGCTGCAATGGGCTTGAGTGTGTCAGAGATCGTGATAATGGTACAAGGTAGGACAAGATTCAGATCTGATGTTCATTGGGTTGTTATGAATAGCACCTAACAACCACCACCACCAGTGCTCCTATGCAAATTCTGTTGTTCCCAGCCTATTCTGACTCAAAGTAACCCTGTAAGACATAGTAGGACTGCCTTGGGCTGTAATCTTTAAGGGAATAGATTGCCAAGTCTTTCTCTGGCTGAGTTACTGATGAGTTCGAATCACCAGGCTTTCAGTTGGCAGGCCAGCTCTTTCCCGTGCTACATGAAAACTCCAAACTCACCTCTGAGGAGTTGATTGTAATGCAGGCTGGCCCTCCATTTGGTTTCTGAGACTAAATCTTTACAGGAGGAAACTGCACATCTTTCCCCCGAGAAGCAGTTGGTAGAGGCAAGCTACCAAATTTTCTGTTAGTATCCAACACATAACACACTGTGCCACTAAAGGTTTTTATTGTGGTTACAGGCTCTTTACACAAAGTCTAGAAAATGCAAACTAGCATACAGTGATAGAAAGCAGATCAGATAAGATCAGTGGTTGCTTTGGACAGAGGAGCAGGGAGGGGCAGGAGGGAACACAAAGAAGTCCTAGGAAACTTTGAGGGATGTATGTTGTTGTTGTTGTGTACTATAGAGTTGGAACAGACCCTTAGCTGAGCCTCCAGTGGGTTTTCAGAGGAAGTTAATCACTTGGGAGGAGATTGACAAACCTTCTCCTACAGAGCAGCTGGTGACCTTGAACCATGTGCCTTTGGGATTGCAGTGCAGCTTCTTGCCACGAAGCCACCAGAGGCTCACTATTTTTATACTGATGTTTTGACAGATGTGGACATCTGTGAGCACTTATAAAACAGGATGCTTCATCATCATTAGTTGCACCTCACTCAATATAGCTATTTTTTTAAAAAAGTTAAAGGATGATAGAAAACAAAGGAAGTTAATAGGCATATGAGAAGTCTGAGGTCTCTATAATACAAATGGTTTGTACTTGACTACAATCTAAGAGATGAGAAATTTGAACTCACCCAATAGCACTGTGGAAGAAAGGCCTGGCCATCTGCTTCCATAAAGATTACAGTCAGAAAAACCCTATAGAGTCCAGTTCTACTCCCTAACAGATAGATGTAGTGACCATGTGTCAGGATTGATCTGATGGCAAAGGAGATGAGTCATGGTTTGGTAAGAAGTCTTAGAACGAGGACACAAAATGCTGCCAGGAAGAGAAGTCCTCTCCCAAAGTGTGAGATCAAGAAAGGAATTTTTGCTTGGAACAAGAGCTTGACTGCTGCAGATCCAAACTGGAAAGTAGTAGAGTCTAAGAAGGATGAAGGTGGAAGGTGTAGAGAGAGCTTGTTTGGAGAACAGGTAGTGAAGTATCTCCTCCCCTCTTTTCTGTGGAGGCCTGTGGTCAACGTAATGGCTGCAATCTTCTTTATTTCCTTCGGAAATTCCACCATGAGCCCTACCTTGGCAGGCAGTTGGTTTTGCCAGTCAGATTCCTGAGCTTCTCCCTAGTGTACTGTGCATTCCATCTTTTAGGTCTGCTGAGGAACCTGCCTCTTTGATTTCCTCTCCTCACCCACGAAACGGAACTGTCCAGGACTTGACAGGTGAAAGGAAGCTCTGGTGACCAAGCGGGTAAGAAGTTGTGCTGCCAACCCAGCAACAGTCAGTTTAAATCTACCATCTCCTTTGAGGGAGAAAATGGACAGTTTTCTCCCATATGATTTATGGCCTCTGAAACTGTGCTGGAGAGTTGGCTATGAGTTGGTTCCTCCTTGATGACAATGTGTGAGTGAGTGCTGGGTGAGACCACCTCTAACCTTCATTCCTGAATCTCCCAAATACAACAGTGAGAAGGAAGTCTGGGTGATTTGTGTGGAGATTTGTGGATGGAGATCCTAGGTCCAAAATGCAAATACCTCTTCTCTCATTCTCAACCTCTTTGCCCTAGTCATAGGTATGTAGTGATTTGAGAGTTTTTAATACAAATGTATTAAAATATATTGTGATCAAGCAGTAATGAATTCAAGAGATGCTATGATGTTATACATTTATTAATTAGTCAATTGGCTCTACTCATTCTGATTACTCTTCTTATATTCTGTGCTGTTTAGGAAATAATAATATAGCCTTGGATGAGACTCTTATTTAGGCCTGTTCATAGGGACTATTGTAATGCCACTTCTAACATACAAAATTGTGAGTTTTTAAGTGCTTGCTTTTCAATTTCCTTGGTATGTTTGTTTATTTCAAACTGCCCTCTTTTCAAAAGTATCCCTTATTAATGAAATGAGCCAGCCAGTCACATTCCTTGCAGATAATTCAGTACCCACATGTAGGCTCTGTTCTGGAGTTGGCTTTCCAGTCCTGGCTTAGCAAACGTTAGTCACTGCGAGTTAACTGTGACATTTGAACAGCTGTTTTGAATATTGGGAGTCCAACAACTGCAGGAGGGGGCCATTCTCTCCTTACTCCTGCCCAAGACCATGTAGTAAGGATGTCCCAAATTCTATCCCTTGATTCTCTGGATGGTCCATTCAGGATAGTTGGGGTTTTGGTTTAAGATTTGAATCAACTTTATAAGTCAAATATATAACAAAGTTAAGCAAATTGTCACAGATCATACAGCTTCTCAGTGGGGGAACTGGGACTTGAACACAAATGACACAACTTCAGGGCTCTAGGGACTCTTGTACATTATTCTGTGTGTGCTTTGTTTACCCCTTTTAACCTCGAAATGTGGGCATTGCTATTACTGGATCTGCTTTCTAAATGAGAAACTGAGAGCTCAGAGAAATAATTTTTTCAACTTAAGTAAATAAAAAGCCCTGAGATTTGAACTCAGTTTCTTTGGTTAACATACCCAGACTTTTTAACCATATTCTACCTTCTTCCACCAACATCTCTATAGTCCTAGGTGGGATCGTTATGTATCCATATATTGTTTATTTCAGCAGACAAAACCCCTCAAGATTGACTTAATTCCAACTCAGGACAACTATGAGTCATCTATGACTTGATGACACTTCACAACAACAACAACAATGAGAGAGCTCACTTGGCCAAGCCCAAGATGGGTGATTCTAGTCAGCGGCCCTCAGGCCTGGTTTTAATTGTTTTTGGTCTAACATTCTCCAACGCGGCATAGCACCGGTCTGTCCATTTGCGGTACAGAGGTAACTCATGGTTGCTGTGATGCTAAATACTGTGACACTGATGTGCCAAATGTGATAATGGTTATCCATGGTGGACAGTGTTTGGTGGAATTCCCCAATTAAAACAAGCTTGGAGGCAGGAACGGCATCCACTTCCAAAATAGCTTGCTTTTGGAAACCCTATAAACTTGGAGAAATGATGAAAGTTACACAAGTGTTCAGGTCTTTCATTCATAGGGCTGCTATGAGTTGTCTACAACTCGACAATACTTAACAACAACAACAGTGACAGGGCAACTTTATAAAAAAAGAATAGAACTGTTCCATTTCTTTCCAAGGCTGTAAACTTTTTTAAAAAAATTTTTCTTTTTCCTTAGTTTGTCTTTTTAAAATTTTTGTTGTTTTGATTTTGGCTGTAAACTTTCTAGGAAGCAGATTGTCACATCTTTCTTCCATGGAGTCTCTGGTAGGGTTTGAACTGGCAATATTTTGCTTGGCAGCTAGATATGTAACTGTGTCACCAAGATTTTTCTAATAAAAGTGTGTGAACACCTGTTCTGTTGTTGTTGTTACTTTTGTTGTGTTGTTAAGCTGTGCCTTTGGAGATGTTCTGTGTATTACAGATTCAAATGGCTATGATCCTTATGGAATCAAATTGTTAAGTTTGTTTCTTCTGTAGTGCCTTTGGTGAATTTGACACATCAACTTTCTGGTTACCAGCCAAGAGTGAGCTGTTTGCACCACTTGATACCCTTCAACAGATAGTAGTAGGTGCTTACTCTGCTCCAAAGACTCGTCACCTATTTTTAGGTGGCATTCAGTCTACCATGACCCAGAGATGCTCTATGTACATCAGATCAAAATCTTATCTGTCGGGGTAATGGTGGGCATAATTAAATGGAGATTAAATTTATAAAGCACAATGTATGGGAATGATTGTATGAAATACAATGTGAAAGAAAGAAAGAAAGGATAAAACACAGTGTATATCAATTCTGTATACAAACCAATATAAAATAAAATTTATTTCAAAAAAATTGTCTTCGGGGGAAAAAAAAATAAGGCCCCAGGAATCAATGAGATAGCAATTGACATGTTTAAAACAAAACAGAAAAACCCATATCTGAACCCGAGCCGTCTTCACAATCGCGGCTGTGTTCAAAACCACTATTGTAGTCGCTGTGTTAGTCCATCTCGTTGAGGGTCGTCTTCTTCACTGACCCTCTACTTTTCCAAACAGGAGTCCCTTTCCAAAGACTGGTTCCTGTAATAACATGCCCCAAGTATGTGAAACGAAGCCTCACCATCCTTGCCTCTGAGGCGTACCCTGGTTTCACCTCTTCCAAGGTAGATTTTTCTGTTGGTTTTTTTTTTTGGCATATATTTCATAATATATTCAATATTCTTCACCCACAAACACCACGGTTCAAAGGCATCAATTCTTCTTCATTCTAATCTCTGCTCTTCAAGAAATTATAGTCTAGGCAGATACTTAAACCAGAAAAAATGATTGTAGTATATATGCTCTAAGACATACAGTTTAGGAGATAACAGGAACATAAAGGCAAAAGTGTCACACATTGCTTGATGAAGTTAAGCAGAGAAGGCTCTAGAAAAGAAAGAGAAGCTCGTGACTCTCCAGGTACTCCAAGCCAAAAGAGCATCAAAGACAGCAAAAGATGGACTCACCAATGAGTGAAGACCAGAGGAACTATGGAAGGACATCAGAACACTGTCAGGGACCTCTACAGAATTCTAAAGAGCAATGATAGCAGTTTGAAGACCAAGAGAGACCTAATTCAGGCCATGGTCTTCTCAATCACTTGCAATGCATCGGAGAGCTGGACAATAAATAACAATGACAAAAGAATAATCGATGCCTTTGAGTTGTGGTGCTGGAGAAGAGTACTGAATATCCCATGGATTGCCAAGAGACAAAACAGATATATCTTGGAGAAGGTGCAGCCAGAGTGCTCCTTGGAGGCAGTGATGGCGAAACTTTATCTTTCATGTTTTGGACATGTAGCTAGGTAAGGCTATTCGTTGGAGAGGGATGCCATGCTTCGAAAGATGGGGGGGTGAGTGTAAAAGAGGAAGACCCCAATGAGATGGATTGACACAGTAACTTCAGCAATGGTCTTGAGTGTTTCAGCAATGGTGAAGATAGCACAGGATAAGGCAGGGTTCAGGCTGGCTGTTCACAGAGTTGATACAAATTATATTTGACTGGATGGCACCTAACAACAACAGCAGCAGCAACAGTTCACATGTTGAGTGCCTGCCACCTGCCAGTCACTGATTTAAGTAACCTGTTTTCAATTCCCGTAACTCTGTAAGGCAGGTACTATTATTCAGATGACTTTACAGAAGAGAAAATGTTGGCAAAGCATGGTCAAGTAACTTCCCTATGATCACACAGCAAATAAAAAGGTAGAATGTATCCTGGGCAGCCTGATCTCAGCGCTGACATTTCTCTTGGTCACTTTGCTTTCAGAGTATTTAGGGGACCGGCCAGTAATTCTTCATGAGCAAAGCAGGCAATGAGACTGGTGAGTGGGCTGGAACCAGGTCCCAAGAGTCTTTCTATGTGCCCTTTTAGGTGACCTTTTTCATGAGGCTTTAGATATTCTTAATATAAGGACTCTGGGGAGCTGTATAAAGAATAATATTACACAAATGTGTATCTTGAGGAGAAGGATGTTACCTTTCTCAGTATGAGGCCGGGTAGGAGAATGAAACACAAACTTCACCTGCCTTAAAACAGAACATTATCTACTCAACTAAAGGGATAGTGAACATCTTCTGCTCGGTGAGACTCTCTTGGCTTAAATCTTAGTGCTTTTATTCTTGTTCATTGTCTGCGTTCCCTCACCGGGCTGTGAAGCTTGTGTGGATAGAGAAGATGTCCACTGGTAGAAGACCTGCCCAGCACTGTGCTTACTGAATGAATGAATATTTGTTATGTGAACTCTGTTAATCATTTGTATGGTTAGTAGATTTAATCGTGACTTAAAAAATACAGGTTGGTCAGCCAAATACTTCACAATTCAGTGGGATACAAGGATTTTTGAAGATGAAAAATGTGTAGATTATTGAGCTAGTTTGATTACTTCAAAGTACGTTATACTTTTAAAATCCTTATACTTTATCACAACTTCAGAGATTTCAATTCAGCAGGTTTGAAATGGTGTCTTTGAGTGAGTTCTTGGGCTTAGTCAGTAGAGTTGCCCTTCGAACCCAAAGCAGCATCCCTGGCAGCCCGAATCCATCAGTTACTCTGATGATGGACAATCTCCTCCCACGGGTTTTACAGCCTCTGAAAACCTGCTAGAGGGCCAGCTATGAGATGGTTTCTGCTCCAAGCCAAAGAGAGTAAAAGAAAGGTGATGCCTGAATCTCCCGAGTGATTAGAAAAGAACCAGAGCAACATTTGGGAATGACAGGTTTGGGGGTTTTCATTGGGTTGGTTGGTTGTGTTTTTTTTATTTAATTTCTAAAAATCACATACAGTCTGTGTTTAAAACTTTGAGGGATGGGATTTACTCTCAAAACACAAGATGCCCGACTCATTGTAGTAACAGTAATAAAAACAACTGCATTGAATAGACTTTATTTTTATTGTTGTTGTTAAGTGCCATCAAGTTGATGAGGATACATAGTGATGCCATAAACATCAGATCTGAATCTTGTCCTGTCCTGTACCTTCTCCAAGATCTCTGTCTTGTTTGAGCCCATGGTTGTTAATCACTTCTTTTAGAAGCTCTTCTGATCTTTTCCCTACTCCAAGCACTGGTGAAAATATACCCCCAGTAAGATGAAGTTTTACCATCTTTGCCTCCAAGGAGCACTCTGGTTGCACTTCCTTCCAGATAAATGTGTTAGGTCTTTTGGAAGTCCGTGGCATATGTGATATTCTTCATCAACACCATAATATTACCACACACACATTTCCAACTCAGGGTAATCCCATGGGTATTACAGTAACCACGCACTACCCAGAGTCTTCTTTCCGGGCACGTCTGTGCGGTTCAATCTCCAGCCACTCCCTCAGTTGACCTCCCTAACCTTCTGTACCAGCCAGTGGCTCCCAATAGCCATACAGAGAGTATTACTTTTATTATGTTAATTCTAAAGCAAACCATTAATCTCCACTTTACAGTTAAAAGAAACGGAAACTCAGAGATTGATTATTCATTGTGTCAGATCTGGTGAGGAGCAAAGGCAGCCTTCAGGTCTGGAGTCTCTGGTCACCCTGGCTGCCCAGCCCACAGGCTTCCCCAGGGTTCCCCACCGGTCGGGCTCAGGCGGGGAGGGTGGAGCGCGGCCTGCAGCCACGTCAACCGGCCCAGCCCCGACTCCGCCCCGCCGCCGCGTCCTCCCCATAGAAGGCAAACCCCGGGCCCGCTCCCACGGGGCCGCTCATCCTGGCGTCCTGTTGGTTTCAGTTTCTGCAGAGCCCGCCCTAAACAAACACTGGCACGGAGGAAGGTTCTGGAAGCCTTCCCAACAGATAGCAGATTAACTCCCTGCTGCCCGAGAGCCACCCACGGTGGGAATGAGCCTGGGAGCCAAGCACAGCGTCTTCCCTGGTTCCTCCCACCTCAGTCTCTGGGGGCCTGCAGAGCTGGCGGGGGTCCAGGGTATTTCCCCTTCCCCGGCCCCCCCAAGTACAGACGGACCCGCCTCACACCCCACTGAATGGTCCGCTCAGGCCCTGTCAGGCGCCTTCCAAGACTGCTAAACTCAGAGCCCAAGTGGGACCACTCTGCACCCCACCTCCAAATATGGACCTGTCTTCCTGCTTGAGGAGGCCCCTGCCCTCTTTCACATACGGGCATTTGTTTCAACATGTTAGCAAACCTCTTAGAAGTTTGTTTTCTTTCTGAGAAAGAGGCTGTGGGGTGTTGCCAAGACCAACATGAACTCCAAATACAGGGCATCTCTGTCTGTTGGACATGTTTCGGGCAGACAGATCCGGGTCTGAATACTAGTCATGCCACCTCCTAGCAGGGTGACCTTTGTGCAAGTTTCTTAATCTTTTTGAGCCTCATTATCCTCATCTATAAAATGGGGATAATGATACCTATCTGGAAAATATGTTCTGAGGATTAGATTAGATAAATAGAGATTATATGTACTAAGCACTCAGTGCCCTCAATCAATGGCAATTAACATTATTATTAATTATATTGTTGTTGTGAATGAGTAATAATTACCGTCAAGATTACTGCTAATGATGCTGTTAGAATAACTATAAAAAATATGCTCACAGTAAAATGTTTTACTAAGTGAAATAATTTTACAGGAGGTAAATAAAAAAAAGGGGGTGTAACCCTGGGCTGGGAAGTATGTACACACTATCTTATTTAATATTCAAACAGCTCACTCTCTCTGTTGCTATATTATATCCTCTATTGCCATTGAGTCAAAACTGACTCACAGTTGACCCTCTGCAGGTTTTCAAATGCTGTAAATTGCACAGCATTCTCCTGTGGAGAAGCTAGTGGATTCAAACATCCTGCCTTTGAGTTAGCAGCACAGCTCCCTACCCATTAGGTCATCTATCCCATTCTGCAGACAAGTACATTGAGACTCCTTGCCCATGTAGCATACTGAATCTTCTGACCTCCCTCTTTCTCACTGCCTTTTTCCACAGCATTTCTTAAACCTCAGTGAGCTTCACTTCCACCTGCTTCAATCAAGGCGTCTCCATCAAGGAATGCCATTCCTTTTCCTACGTCAGCAGAGGAAGGAGTCAACAATAGAAACCACGTAAAGTCACCTCCTCTGGGCAGCTTGTTAGATTTTCATCCTCCTTCCCTGCTCTGGTGTTTGTCTGTTAGTAGGGAGTGGCAAGGCTGCCAATCCCAAATCAAGTGCTTTGAATCCTCGTGCTGCTCCACAGAAGAAAGATGGACAATCTTCTCTCATACTATTAACTGCTCCTGAAAACCTGCTGGAGGGCTAGCAAGTAAGTGAATTCTGACTTAAGGTAACACGAGTGAGGGAGTGAATTCCCCTGCAAAATCAATCCCTACATTCTTCGTTCTTCTATTGACCTCCTCATAGGTAACAGTCATTCATCTGGTTGCCTCACTCATTGGGAACTGTAGCTTTCCTTTGGAGGAGTTGGGAGTGGGGTGGCGGAAGGTTGCTTTCCTAAGCAGACACTACCTTGTTCATGTAGCTGTGTGGTGAAGTGTACAGGCTTAGGGCCATGGAAACCTGGGTTGAAATCTTGGCTTTTCTGTTTACTGGTTGTGAGGCTTGAGTACGTGACATACATAACCTCTCTCAGCTTCACTTGCCTTATCCATGAAACAATAATATCAGCCTCGTGGGATTGCTGGAAGGATTAAATGAGCTAATACATATCTAAAGTGCTTTGAAGTCCCAAGTGATGGATGCTTACTCAATGAATGAAGAAAGGATCACTAAGGTCCTGCATCTTGCTTATCAAGGAAAGTTAAACAAAGCAGCACATTGCAGAGCTTTGGGCGTGGGTGGGAGTCAGGAGATCTGGATTCTCCTTCCAGATCTGTCTCTGATTTACTTGAGGGATTGAGTCTGTCCCTTACTCTTTCAGAATTTATTTCCCCTGCTGCAAAATGAAAAGGTTGACTTGCATTTGCAATGGCCTTAAAAAAAAAAGTAATATTCAGTGACCTCAACCATAACTGTCTCCATAACTTCGAGTTGTATAGTGTTTCAAGTTAGGGGTCACACTCCCATAAATGACAGGCCCACCAAGGGAAAAGCAAAGCTCAATTATTATGAACTCACAAGTAGATGACAATGCTAGCCATAATAATATGCAGGCTTTACTTACCTCCAATCACTCATTTCCATTGAACTAATTCCTACTTATAGCAACCTTCCACTGGGTTTCTTTCAATCTTAGCAGAAGGAGACTGCCTATCCTGCTCCCACAGAACCACTCATAGTTACAAACAGATTCACAGTCTTGGTTTGCACAACCCCCCTCCAGATTCCTTTACTAGTACTTGGCACTGATCAGTGACTAAATTGTTTATATTTCTTGCGAATCCTAAAAAGAAAGTACCACTATGATCTCCAATCCAGAGTTAAGGCGACAGAGACTCAGAGCCTCAAGGAAAATGTGCTTGAGGATAGTTGGGTAAGGAGTGTTAGGTGACAGTGGGTCAATTCTGCCTGATGACAACAGAGTAGAACTTTCCTATAGGGTTTTCTAGACTGTAATTGTCACAAGAAAAATCCATGGTGGCATTCGGGTAGCTAAATGCTAACCAAAAAGATGAGTGTTTAGAATTCACCAGATGTTCCATGAGAAAAAGGTAAGGCAGCATGCTTTTGTCCATTTAGGGTCTTGGAAACCCCAGCTCTGTCCTACAGGGTCACTGTGAGGGTAGTGGGTGTAATCTTGATAGGAGCAGATCACTGGTGTTCTCCTTTGGAACCTCTGGTGGGTTTGAAGGGACAGCTTTTCAATTAGCACCTGAGTGCAGAAAGGTTCTATAACCAGGGCTCCATGGGTAGTGAGAAGGACGATCATTGATTCACCCAAGAATCCTTTCTCCAGCATCTGTTCAAATTTCTCTGCAGACAAAGCACTTACTGTTGTTCCAAATAGTGCCTTAGAAACATCCTAAAGACGTAAAAATGGCAAAGCTGCCCTTTTCACATTAGTTTTCTGACTTTGGACTTAGACTGGAGGCAAATATGATTAGGGTTAGAGGTTGGAGGAAGTGATACTTTCCCCTAAGGAAAAATTTCAGGGATAGCATGCAACAGGGCAGTTTGAAGACAAGCCTCTATTGTTACTACTTTGGGGCTGACCCTCAAATTCTCACCCATGGAGTTTCTGCCTGTGTTATAACTGGGTCCCCAAAGGGATTCCTAACAGCCTAGATTATGAACGAATATAATTCATATCATCAGAAGTTTGATGCACATCCACACAATGTGGTATTATGTATCACTAAAAAACCATCAAGTATTTATGAAGTACTGTACAACATGGATGAAACTAGAACAAATTTTGCTGAGTGACATAAGTCAGTCACAAAAGGACAATTATAGTAAAAGATCTCTGATATTAAAAGCTTGGGAAATGTTTGTTATACACAGAAAGAATCTATCTTGGAGGGTAACAGATGACAAGGGAGGGAAAGGAAAGCAGAATATTTTTAAAAAAGAAAATTATTTCAAAGTACATAAAATAATGTAAAGATTGATATATGGATAGATACTACACATTTTTGTTGTTGTTAGGAGCATGACTTGTAGAGACCCTATCAACAACAGACCTGAACCCCATCCTATCTTGTGCCATTCTGGTAATCTCTGACATACTGGAGCCCATTGTGGCTGTTTCTGTGTCGTTCCATCTCAGTGAGTGGCTTCTCCTCCTCTGACCTTCCTCCACCTTTCTGAGCATGGTGTCCCTTCCCAAGGGAGAGTCACATAGTTTAAAAAAGATATTTGGGTTTATATCAGTTGATTGATACATATGTTTACTCTGGGGCTCAGTAGGCCAGGAAGCAAATTAGCACACAGTTGGTGTTAAGGCAGGACTGCAAAACTGAAGAACGAAATTAGCCCAAGGATGTCTCTCTTTACCTGATTTTGTTCAGTTTTCTGTTTCTCCACGAAATAAATTCTCTGTTTGCATGAGTCCAGAGGCTCATCATTCTCAACAGAATAAGACCCTAATTCCTTGGGGTGGCATTTGAGATTTTACAATCCCGTCTCAGTCAGCATCCTGTCCTCCTCTTCCTCCACTATATGCTCAAGCAGAGAATGTGTGCAGTTCTTGGAATATTCCAAGCATGTTTCCAAGTGGGGTCTTATGTCCATGTCTCTACACATTCTGTTCCTTCTTTACAGGGCATGTTATGGCAACGTCACTGTTCTATGACACCAGTCCTAATGTGAAAAGTGTTGAGTTTTCTCTCTGCTTCCAAGACTTTTCAAAAATTTCTCCCCCACCCCAACCTCCTCCCTCCCGGCAAAGATAGAATCCTCTTTGCTTTTATGGAATACCAAATGAAAACATATAAAAATTAAGAAACATAGAATAGAAACATTGAGTTAGGGCATAAGTGAATCCTGAAACCCTTGTGGGGAAACAGATTTACAATGTTAAATGTTCAATGGGTTGCAAAGTTACTAATTAAGAACAGTGCCAGAATATGTTCCTTATCGATTTCTAATCGTAGTCTTACCGATTTCTTTGCTGTGTTGATGTAATGTTAAAGTTCAACAAGACTGAAAAGTATGGCTTGGGACAACCGCTACAAGCTCTTCAGGAAGTTACCCAGGGTGGGGAAATCTTGCCAGGGGCATTCTTAACATACTCTTTCATCACAAATTTCAGAGTGTACAGAATGAAATTTGGACCTGTTTTTTTATAATAATAGAAATGTTACTATGAAATAAGGTGACCAGGAAATTCTAGCTTACACCCATTGTCCCAACATAACTGCCATAGTTCTTCCTTCATTATGAAGTGCTCCAATTTGGAAGGCAAATTATATGGTCACTCTGGTGCTAGGTAACCAAACATGAACTAGTCTGTTATAGCTGCTGTTGGTTGCCATGGAGCTGGCTCACCTCTGACTCACGGTGACTGTATAGCGGCATCTGATCATTGTAATCTATATTGTCTTCATTGGCTAACTTTTCCAAAGTAGATCACCAAAATTTATTCCTCCTGTCTCAGTCTGTAATCTCTGATGAAACATGTTTAACATCATAGCAACATACAAGCCTCCACTAATGGCTGGACTTGACATGTATTGCACAATAAGGTAATTTAACCAACCTTTACAGAAAGTCAGATTTCTACGACTGATCTATCACTGTCCCCAGGATTTTTTCTCTCTTGTTGTTGTTAGGTACTGTTGAGTCCACTTTGATTCATAGAGACCTTGCCAACAATGGATTGAAACCTTGCCCCATTCTGGGTAATTCTCCCACTCCCAGCTATGCTCAAGCCCATTGTTGTAGTCTCTGTGTTGGTCTGTCTTGTTGAGAGTCTTGTTCTTTTTGGCTTTTCTGAGCACTATGTCATTTTCCAAGGACCAGCCCCTCCTGACAACATGCCCAAAGTATGTGAGATGAAATGTTACTGTCTTTGCCTTTAAGGAACGTACTGGTTGCACTTCCTAGGTGGGTATATTTCTAAGGCTTTGCCATCTGTTGTACTGAAACCCATTCCTCAAGACCCCAGCTTTTCTCATCTTCTTTCTGAGAGCTTCTCAAGAAAAATTAGTAGCTCCCCTTTTCACTCTCACAATACTGGATACTTACCTCCAGCAGCTCATAAATTCTTCTTTCCTGCATATTCCCCTTTTCTTCCACTAGACGTTGGCTCTTCTCAAGATCCATATAATCTGTGGGTCTTATTGCTCAAATCCTTGAATTGTAAGTTCTTAGCAAAAAGTGTGGAGTGAATGATTTTGGAAAACATTTTTCCCCAAAAGGATTTTGTTTTGCTTTATTTTATTTGCACTCATTAAAATAATTAATATCTTCACAATGACTTGCTAACTCTTTTAAAAAACATGTACTACATTTTAACTGAAAGTTTATGTTAGAAAGTATACAAATACTGAAATAACAGTAACAAATTAGTTTCTTTTAAAAAGCATTGAGATATTATGTATATGTTGTTGTTAAGTGCCATCAAGTCATAGAATACTCGCAGTGACTGATGAAGGAAAGACCTTAATACTTGTGTAACATTCATCGTTTCTCCATGTTCATAGAACTTCTGGAGGTAAGCCATTTTGGAAGTGGATGCCACTCCTGCTTCCAAGCTTGTTTTAATCAGGGAGCTCCACCAAACACTGTCCACCATGGGTAACCATTATTGCATTTGACACAGCAGTGTCACAGTGTTCAGCTTCATAGCAACCATGAGTTACGTCTGTACAGCAAATGGACAGATCAGGGCTACATGACCTAGAAGACTGTTTGACCAAAAACAATTAAAAACAGGTTTGAGAGCTGCTGATTAAAGTCACCCACCTTTGGCTTGGTAGCATCACTTTCTGTCCATTAGGCCAACTGATCTCTCTCTATGCTGTTGTTGTTGTTAAGTGCCATTGAGTCGTAGATGACTCAAAACGACCCTATGAATGAAAGACCTGGACACTTGTATAACTTTGTTCATTTTTCCATGTTCATAGAGTTTCCGGAGGCAAGCTGTTTCGGAGGTGGATACACTCCTGTTTCTAAGCTTGTTTTAATCGGGAAGCTCCACCAGACACTGTCCACTATTGGTAACCATGGTATCAAGCAAACATTGTATGCTTGATAATAAAACCTAGTTCTGTAAATGCATGAAAAGGCGATCAACAAGTATTAGTTAAAAGTTCTACACATGTAGAAAGTCATAATTATACTTACATTTGAGCACAAAGAACTAATATTTGTCAAATTATTCATTATCAATAACTCCACTATTACAGCCCACTTAGGACGCACAGTAGGATAGTTGATCTTTTCCTCAACAAATTATGGAATTACATTCCCAAAAGATTGCTTATTATGATGAATCCATATATTTTAGACTCAATTCACCACCAATCACTTATTTATCTTATTTTATTTTGAAAACTATTCAGAATGTAACACAATTTACACTTATTATTATCTGTAGTAGTCTTTGATTGAAAAAATAAAATAAAAACTTTAGTCTAAACTGTAAAACCATGATTATGGTATAAGAGTAATACTTCTTAAATGTACTCATGTTGCTGTTGTTTGACATCAAGTCATAATTAACCCATACCTGACCCTCCAGGGGGTTTTCAGAGACAGCAAACTGTACGGGAGGAGACTGTCCTGTCCTTCTCCCTTGCAGCAGCTGCTGTCTTTGGGATTGCAGCCCAGTTTCTTTCTTTTCTTTTATATTCCAAAGTTTGTGTGTGGAGGGGGAGTAGAGAGTAGAAAAAGATGGGACATGGAAAGCAGAGACATACCCCACAAATAAAAATGATTTAACAGAATCTGTAGAATAAATAAGCAGCAAAGTTGATATTTGAACCACGTTTCTGAATCTGTGTCTCCTGATCCATGTATAAACTAATTGCTATTGACTCCATTATGTCTCATGGTGATGCCTTGACTGTCAGTGGAAGCGAACTCTGTAGGGTTTTCAATGGCTACTTTTGAAGAAAAAGATCCTTTCCTCAAAAGACCTTTCTTATGCACACCCATGTTTATTGCGGCTTTGTTCACAATAGCAAGGAGTTGGAAACAACCTACATGCCCATCAACAAACAAATGGATAGAGAAGCTATGGTATGTCCACATACATAATAGAATGCTACGCTGCATTAAAAAACAAGGAACTCATGCAGTATTATTCAAAATGGGTGACCCTGGAGGACATTATGCTGAATAAAGTAGCTCAGTCACAAAAGAACAAATACTGCATGGTACCACTGTTGTAAAACAGGACTGACCTCGGGGTTGGGGGGGGACTGAGAAAGATGCGTTCAATAATGTATACTAC
>NW_006399755.1:18668205-18669092 GCF_000299155.1 Elephantulus edwardii
AAAGTAAAAGAAAAATTCCTTCATTGGTATACAATCCCCCCTCACCCCTCCCACCCCCACCCCGAGTATACTCTACTCTGCAACCTTCATTCTGGACTCTTATCTTAACTAGGCTTACTTGAATGAAGTATAAGTGAGAAGATGGAGTTAAAATATGCACAACCCCAGATTTGAAGGAATCAAGGAGAAAATTGTGAATTGATGACTATTTACGTTATGGGCTTTGGAGTAAAATAAGCTGATTCCCAACTTACTTGCTTATGTCCCCATCTTTAAAATGGGAATAATAATAATAATAAACATCTTTGTATAATTTGGTATTTCTAGGAAGAGAAATGTGGCATCAGGATTGGAGGAAGACTCATCGACAGTATGTGTTATGCAGATAACACAACCTGGCTTGCTGAAGCTGAGGAGGACCTGAAGCACTTGTTGCAGAAGGTCAAGGACTACAAACTTCAATACGGATTGAAGCTTAATATCAAGAAAACAAAGATTCTCACTACTGGGCTGATTGGCAGCATTGTGATGGATGGTGAAGAGATTGAGATTGAGATTGTTAACAGCTTAAGTTTGCTTGGCTCCACAATCAACACTCTTGGCACCAGCAGCCAGGAAATGAAAAGGTGTATTGCGATGGGAAACTCTGCTGTCAGACAGAGACCTCTCCAGGGTACTGAAGAGCAATGATGTCCATCTGGAAACTAAGGTGCACCTGATAGAGGCCATGGTCTTTGCAATTACTTGCTATGCATCAGAGAGATGGGCAATGATTAGGGATGATAGAAGAATTGATGCCTTTGAGCTGTGGTGCTGGAGAAGAGTCTTGAATATACCATGGACTGCTAAGAGAATGAACAGGTTTGTCCTGGAGAGGGTTAAACCAG
>NW_006399755.1:18669247-18670422 GCF_000299155.1 Elephantulus edwardii
CATAATTTGGTGAAGAATAAATAGAAATAACAAATGTTCAATAAATTGCAATCATTATAGTCATTTTTACTATTCGAGTCCCAGACTTGTTTGTATTGGAAAACAGCTTTTCAATTTAAAATATGAACTACACAGATAATTCTTTCTATTCCAATAATTTGTTTTCTGGGAACTGGAAAGACATTCTAAAATTGTATCCAGAAGGGGAATAATGTGATCAGATTTTGGTTTGGGGAAGCTCCCTGTGGCACTGGTGGGAAGAACAGACTACCAGGGATTCCAGTCCTAAAGCAATCTGACCTTAGTAACCTGTCCTCAGAGGAGGTGGTGATTGAAGTTAAGACCATGTAGGAGAGCCTGTATGACTGGTCCCCTTGTCACCAGACCTTTTCCTGTGTTTCTGGATTCCTTGATAACACTTCTTTTTTTTTTTTTCTTTTTCCCCCCTGAGGCTTTTCAAAACTTCCTGGTGGGTAGTTTTAGTCATCCTTCCTAGCAGCTTGCAGGAGTATGTTATAAAGCTGGAGATCATTTCAAGAAAAAAAAAATGCCCTGACATATCAGAAAAGGGGGGTGGGGGAAGGAAGATAACTCCTTGTTTCCATTCTGTTGAAATAGTGGCTCAGGGACTTAGTGATAAGGAGCCGTGCTGTACCCCAAAGACATGTGATTCAAACCTACCAGTTGTTCCACAGGAAAAAAGACTGGTCCTCTCCTGTGAGATTTATGGCCTCTGAAAACCCACTGGATGGTCATTTGAGTTGGTTCAGACACATAAATACTTAACAACAACTCCTTAAAGGACCCTGGTGGTGTGGTGGACTAAACACTGGACTGCTAGCTGAATTATCAGAGGTTCAATTCCTGTAATGGCTCATTCAGCAGATAAGGCAGTGACTTCTGTAATGATTTACGCCCTTGGAAACCCTAGGCAATTTTACTTTGTGACATAAGAGTTGCTATGAGTCAGAACCAACTCAACAGCAGTGGGCTTGGTTCTCTTTTAGAGTTGTTTTTGCCTTAAACTGTTTTCAATTTATTATTAATCTCAGTGAAAATTGACAGAGACTTTGGATTTCCACTCATTCATTGTTGTACTTTTCTACCCTCCCAGCCCTTCCCCTGAGTACACTACCCTCTTGGAAAAGTAAAAGAAAAATTATTTCATTGTTTTA
>NW_006399755.1:18672232-18673229 GCF_000299155.1 Elephantulus edwardii
TGACTAAAAAGACTATGGTCTGAATCAGGTGCACCTTAGTCCTCAAACTTACACCCTTACTCCTCGATAATTTGGAGAGGGTCCTGAATACAGATTTTTCTACTGCGATATGTCTCCTAATCTCCTGACTATTGGTACCAAGAGTCTTGAATATGGATGCAACTAAAATGATGACATTGGCATCTTTTTTCCATTTATCATGATGGTACCGTTTGGTCTAGTGGTGAGGATTTTTGTTTTCTTGACATTGAGATGCAATCCATATGGAAGGATACCGTGTTTAACTTTCTGCAGCAAGTGCTTCATGTCCTTTTTACTTTCAGCTAGCAAAGTTGTCTCAGCCACATAACTTTGTCAGTAATGAGTCTTTTCCAATCCCGATGCCATGCTTTTCTTCAAAGAGTCCAACTTCTCAAATGATTTACTCAGCATACAGGTTAAATGGGTATGGAGAAAGGATACACGCCTGATGCACACCTTTCCTAGAGAAGAGATAAGCAAATCGACTGTCAAGTACCTCTCCTCAGAGAGAAAGAGCAAAGATGTAACTTTAAAGATTATGCCTGGTAAAAACGATAGTCTTTTCAATTACAACCTATATACACCTGAAAGTTGGACAACGAATAAGGATGACAGAAGAAGAAGTGATGCCTTTGAATCGTGGTGTTAGGAAGAGTACTCAATCTCCCATGGACTGCCGAAAGAACGAATGGAGTGACTTGGAGCAAGTTAAACCAAAGTGTTTCCCTCCTTAGAGGCAAAAATGATGAAACTTTATCTCACATACTTCGGGCATGTTCCCTGGAGGGACCGATCCAATGAAAAATACATCACGCTGTGAAATGCCACAGGTTCACTCCACTATGCAGCCTTCACTCTGGACTCATGTCATGACAAAAAAAAAATAGAAAATTAAAAAAGACTATGGCCTGAATCAGGCACACTTTAGTCTTCAGACTGACACCATTGCTCTTCAATATTTTGGAGGGATCTCTGA
>NW_006399755.1:18674524-18676015 GCF_000299155.1 Elephantulus edwardii
CAGATATACATTCCTCTGGTATTCCCTAGTTTCAGCTAAGATCCATCTAACATTAGGTATGGCTATAGCCTTTGATTTTTTGCAGCAAGTTATTTCAACTCCTCATTTTCTTCAAGTAAGGTGGTGCCATCCACATAACTCTTGTTCTTGATGAGTCTCCTATACAGGTTGAATAGGTATAAAGAAAGGATACGTCCCTGGTGCATCCTAATCCTGATTTTGAAACATACAGAGCTTCCTTGCTCTGTTGGGAACAACAGCTTCCTGGTCTAGTTATAGACTTTCAGATGAGCACGATTAAGTGTTTTGGAATTCCCATTCATCTCAATGTTAGTCATAGTTTGTTATGATCCACACAGTCAAATGCCTTTGAAAAGTCAATAAATATACAAATAGGCATTTCTCTGGTATTCTCTGCTTTCAGCTAGGATCCTTCTGACATCAGCTGTGATATCCCTGCTGCCATAATATCTTCTAAATCCTGCTTGAATTTTCATCTGTTCCCTATTAATATATTGTTATAATCATTTTTTATGATCGTCAGCAGTATTTTGCTTGCATGTGGCATTAATGATGTTTGTTGTTGTTATGTGCTGTCAAGTGGCTTGCAACTCATAGTGACTCTATGTACAATAGCCCTAAACTCTGCTTTCTCCATTGCCAATCTAATTGTCTCCAAAACACCTAATCCCATTACCTCAGTCTCTGAATCAATCCATCTCATAGAGGGTCTTCCTCTCCTGCATTGTCCTTCTACCCTCCCAAGCATGATGTCCCTCTCCAGGGACTGGTCCCTCCTTACAACATGTCCAAAATATGTTAGACTAAGCTTCAAAATCCTTTCCTCCAAGGAGCAGCCTTGTTTAACCCTCTCCAGGACAAACTGTTCATTTTCTTATCAGTCCATAGTATATTCAATACTCTTCTCCAACATCACAGCCCAAAGGCATCAATTCTCCTTCTATCATCCTTAGTCATTGTCCAGCTCTCTGACTTATAGCAAGTGATTGCAAAGACCATGACCTGTATTAGGTGCACCTTTGTCTCCATAGTGACATCATTGCTCTTTAGTACTTTGGAGAGGTCTCTAACATCAGAGCTTCCCATCAGCATTAATGATATTGCTTGATGATTTCCACTTCTGTTGGATTAGCTTTCTTGAGGATGGGCACAAATAAGAATTTCTTCCAGTCAGTTGGCCCAGGCAGCTGTCCTTCAATTTTCCTCATATAGACTGGTGAGCTCAATCAGGGTTGCATCTCTCAGGTGAAACATACCAATTTGTATCCTGTCAATTCCTGGCGTCTTATTTTTTGCCAATACCTTCAATGCAATTTGAACCTCTTCCTTTATTACTACTGGTTCTTGTTATATATGGTTGTTATTGTTGTCATGTGCTGTCGAGTCACCTGTAACTCATAGCGACCCTATGTACAACAGCTCTGAACCTGCTTTTCCTGAACCAAACTTAGTGTCTCGGACACACCTACT
>NW_006399755.1:18676970-18698956 GCF_000299155.1 Elephantulus edwardii
ATTATGTATACTGAATAGAAACAGATGGAGGAGAGCACAGTTTAAAAGTGATATATGATAGCATATTATGATTATCACAGAAATCCAGCATTAAGGTTGCACAGTGGAGTGCATTTGGGGCCAGGGGTGGGGGGAAGACAAGGGAGGGGGCGGGGCAATTGTATACCAATGAGGATGTTTATCTTTTGCTTTTCAAAGAGAGGAGCAAACTAGGGGGAGAGGAATAAAGAAAAAAGTGCAACAATGGATGAATGAAAATCCAAAATCTCTGTAAATATTCCTTAAAATTAATAAAATAAGATTTCTTTTTAAAAAATCTTGTCCATAACATCTCTCATTATTACAACTTGAGACTTGAGTTTGTTTTTTTAGTTCTTTTTACTTATGAAAGAGCAAGTTCTTCCTTTTTATACTCTCTAACTCTAGCTCTTTGCACAACTTTTTTATATTTTACTTTGTCTTCTCAAGAAGCCTTTGGAAATCTTCTGTTCAGCTCTTTTACTTTGGCATCTATTCCCTTTGTTTTGCCTTTTTGGCACACTAATGCAATTTTTATAGTGTCTTTTGATGTGCATTTTTTTTCTTTCTTCTTTGTTTTCTTCACAATCTTTTGCTCTCTTCATAGATGATATCCTTGATGTCACCCCATAGTTCCTCTAGTCTATGATTATTGGTTTTCAGTGACTCACACCTGTCCTTGAGATGATTTTTAAATTTAGGTGAGATGGAGGTTATATTTTGGTGCTTATAGACTTACTTTAATTTTCTTCAATTTGAAATTCATATGAGTAACTGATGGTCTGTTTCACCATGGGATTGTTGTTGCTGTTATGTGCCATTGAGTTGCCTGCAACTCACAGCAACCCTATGAACAATAGTTCTGAACTCTGCCTTATCCTGAGCCAGTCTCGCTGACTCTGACACCTCTAATCCCATTGCCCCTGTTACCATGTCAATCCATCTTATTTGGGGTCTTCCTCTCCTGTGTTGTCTCTCCACCCTTCTAAGCATTATATCCTTCTCCAAAGACTAGTCTTTTCTGGCCAGATGCCCAAAGTATGAGAGACAGAGCTTCAAAATCCTTGTGTCGAGAGACAGAGCTTCAAAATCCTTGTGTCAAGGAGAAAATTAGTTTCACTTTCTCAAAGACAGACCTATTTTTTTCTCCTGGAAGTCTGTGGTATGTTCAATACTCTTCTCCAGAACTACAATTCAAAGACAAAGTCTTCTTATGTCATCCTTAGTCATTGTCCAACTCTCAGAAACATAGCAAGTAATTGTGAAGATGATGGCCTAGATTTGGCACACCTTAGTATCTAGACTGACATCATTGCTCTTTAGTACTTTTGAGAGGTTCCTGACAGCAAATTTTCCTAATACAATTTGTCTTTTGATTTCCTGACTGCTGATGTCAAGAGTATTAATTGTGGAGCTGAGAAAGCTGCAGATGCTAAAAACTTCAGTCTCTTCTCCATCTATCATGATGCAGCCGATTGACCCAGTGGTGAGAATCTTTGTCTTCTTGATGTTGAGCTGCAATCTAAATTGAAGACTACAGTCTTTGACCTTCTGCAATAAATGCTTCTGAATGGGATAGATAGTCACCACGGGATAGATAGAAATGGGGAAACTGAGACACTGAGAAAATAAGCAACTTGTCCAAGATGATGCAGGAGAGAAGATCAAACACAAGTAACAAGGCTTAAAACATTTGCTGTTCACTACTCATGATTGTTGGCTCTGCTGTGATGGTGTGAGAGAGGGCTGGTGAGGGACTGTCCGTGTTCACACTGAGTTCCTTTTCTAAGCTTCTCTTTATGTTGACATTTAAAATGCCAGACGGGCTAAACCAGAGGAATGATCCCCGTTCTCACTGCTACTACTCACCTCTCCCACTTTCTTCAGTGGTTTGACTCCCTGTCAGTCTAGTCTTTGTTGTCAGGACTACAGTGAGCTTTCTAAAAGACAAGCCGTATTACTACTACTCTGCTTAAAATGGGAAGCATAATAAAACAAAGCCACATTACTACTCTTCTACTTTAAATGGGGAACTCTGGTGGTGTACGACTCGACGGCACCTAACAACAATAACAATGCCGACAGAGAGAGAGCTACGTTGGCCTAGTGGAAAGAAAAGTTATGCTACTAAGCCCAAGGTGGGTGATTTTAATCTGCGGCCCTTGGGCCAGGTTCTAATTATTTTCCTGTCAAACATTCTTCTAGGTGGTATAGCACTGGTCTGTGCGTTGCTGTACAGAGGTAACTCGTGGTTGCTGTGATGCTGAACACTGGGACAGTGATGTGCCAAACGTGGTAATGGATACTCATGGTAGACAGTGTTGGCTGGAGCTTCCCGACTAAATCAAGCCTGGAAGCAGGAGCAGCATCCACTTCCAAAATGGCTTGCCTCCAGAAACTATGTACGAATAGTGTTCAGGACTTTCATTCATAGGGTCGCTATGAGTCGTCTATGACTCGATGACACCTAACAACAACAACTGGTAGTCTAATGTTAAGAAACTATGCTGCAATCCCAAAAGCACATGGTTCAAATCCACTAACTTCTCCATGGGAGAAGGAACAATCTCCTCCCATACAACTTACTACCCCTGAAAACTCGCTGGAGGGTCAGCTATGTGTTGGTTCTGGCACACAACAACTGCTTCAAATGTTATAATGTGGCTTAAGTCTCCACAAGATAAAAGTTAAACTCCCTACAGGCACAAGGCCTCCACAGTGTAATAGGTGTTAGCTCTGAACCTCTCTTCTGACCATCTCTGGTCACCGCCACTTCAAACCACTTGTCATCTTCCAAATGCTATGTGTCCACTCCTGTCTGCATCCACGTCAGGTCCCTAACCTCAGCTCTGACAGACACTTTCACGCACAGAACTTAGTGAAATGTCTTCCTGGGTACCACAGGCAAAGCCAAGTACCGCCAATAGTACTTACGCCTGGAATTACTTTTTAGTCCTTCTTCTACTGTAATGGAACAAGTGACCTTTGAATCTGTTTCTTTCATTACACGGTGAGCACCTTAATAATGTGCACATTGTTTTCATCAACAGTATATCCCAACACCTAAAAATATCTGCTGCTTTGTTGTTCTTATGTGCCATCAAGTCTCCTGCAACTCATAGTGACCCTGTGCTTGATAGCTCTGAACCCTACCTTATCCTGAACCAGTCTCAGTGTTTCCAATACACCTACTCCCATTACCCCAGTTACTGTGTCTATACCTAGTGAATTCTTAAAATGCATGAACAAATATTAAGAACAAAAATCAACTTTGATGTCTTTTTAGTAGCTGCGTCTCTTAACAGAGTCTTAAGATGTGGAGTTCCCAGGTGTTCCCAGAATACTAATTCTCCTCTTCCACATGTATAAGGCATAGTTATGTCCTAGAAAAACTATGGATCTACATGACATCCAGGAGGTCAAGACCACATCAGAAGGGAACCATGAAGTAAGTCATTAGGAGATCTGATGTTATTGCCAGGCCCTATCATCAATACCAATGTCAGATGGATCTTGGCTGAAAGTAGAGAGTACCAGAGAAATGGGTACCTGTGCTTCATTGACTACACAAAGGTATCTGACTGTGTGTATCACAACAAATTGTGGCTAACCTTGAGGAAAATGGGAATTCCAGAAATCTTGGCTGTGCATATGCGGAAACTATATTTAGACGAGGAAGTAGTTGTCAGAGCAGAACAAGGAACACTTCATGGTTCAAAATCAGGAAAGGGTGAATCAGGGATGTGTCCTGCCTCCATACCTTTTTGATCTATATGTAGAGCAGATTATTCCAGAAGCTGGGCTTTGTGAGGAGGAATGTAGCATCAGGATTGGAAGGAAGACTCATCAACAACCTACATTATGCAGATGACACAACCTTGCTTGCTGAAACTGAGGAGGACCTGAACCTCTCGCTGCAGAAGGTCAAGGACTGCAGTCTTCAATATAAATTGAACCTCATCAACAAGAAAACAAAGATTCTCACCACTAGGCCAGTTGACTGAGATTGTTAACAATTTCAGCTTGCTGAGCTCCACAATCAACACGCTTGTCACTAGCAGTCAGGAAATCAAAAGATTTAATTGCACTGGGAAAAATCTGCTATCGGGTACGTCTCCAGAGTGCCAAAGAGCAACAATGTCATCTAGAGACCAAGGTGCACTTGATCCACGCCATGGTCTTTGCAATTACTTGCTACACATCAGAGAGCTGAACAATGATTAACAGAAGAAGAATCAATGTCTTTGAGTTGTGGTGCTGGAGAAAAGTGTTGAACATGCCATGGACTGCTAAGAAAACAAGCAATCTGTCCTGGAGAGGGTGAAACAAAGTTACTCCTTGGAGGTAAGGATATTGAAGCTCTGTTTCACATAATTTGAACATATCGTGGGGTGGAGCTAGTCCTTGAAGAAGGACATCATGCTTCGAAGAGAGGAGGAACAGTGCAAGATATGGAGACTCTGGATGAGATGGATCGACAGTAACTAGAGTAACGGGGTCAGGTGTTTTTGTGACAGTGAGATTGGCTCAGGATAGGGCAGGGTTCAGAGATTTTATGCAAAGAGCTGTTATGAGTCACAGTCTACTTGATGGCACATAACAACAACAATAACCACCAACTGGTTGTATGACTTCAGAAAGACATTAAACTTTCTGTGTTTCCATGTCCTCAGCTACATTATTGCTGCTAAAATTCTGAGTATATAGATGCTGAGGCCTTTGTAAAGTGCCACAGAGACCAGAGGTGTCAATGGCTTGATTACTCCAGTTAGTGCTCAAGTACCACACTAAATTGGGTTTACTTGATGCTGCTGCAGGTCACAGGCAGACTTTCCCCACCCTCTTCCCTATTTTTGGCATGAGTCCAAGAAGGTTTCCATCTGTACCTTGTCTGCAAGCCAGACTCTGAACCCAGAGTTTGGAAAAACAGGCAAATTATATTCTTCCAGGTGTATCCTGTCTATATACTGAGCTGTAAGGCCAAATTTTTTCGTAGACAAAAGTGAGTTGCAGACGTGTGTATTAGTGTGTTTTTGAGTGTGAGTGTATTTCATTAGCAGTGTGTGGTTCAAGATAATAAATGTAGCTGTGGCATGTTGTTGTTGTGTGTCATTGAGTTACCTGCAACCCTATGTACAGCATATGTGACCCTATGTACAGAAGCTCTGAAGCCTGCCCTGTCCTGAGCCAGTCTCAATGATTCCAACACACCTAACCCCCCACTGCCCCAGTTACTGTATCAATCCATCTCATCCGGGATCTTCCTCTCTACACTATCCCTCCACCCTTCTGAGTATGATATCCTTCTCCTATGACCAGTCCCTCCAGGCCACATGCTCAAAGTATGTCAGAAGGAGCTTCAAAATCTAGCTTCCAAAGAGAAACTGGGTTTTACCCTCTCCAAGACAGATCTATTTGCTTTCTTGGCAGTCCATGGTATGTTCAAGACTCTTCTCCAGCATCACAACTCAAAGGCATCAATTCCTCTTCTATCGTACTTAGTCACTGTCCAGCTCTCTGATGCATCACAAGTAATTGCAAATACCATGGCCTAGTTAGGTACATGTTAGTCTCTAGACTGACATTATTGCTTTTCAGTACTCTGGAGAGGTCTCTGATAGCAGATTTTCTCAGTGCAATTTGTCTTTTGATTTCCTGACTGTGTGTTGATTGTGCTGCTGAGCAAGCCGTTAACAACCTCAATCTCTTCTCCAACTACCATGGTGCTGCCAATTGGCCCAGTGGTGAGAATCTTTGTCTTCTTGGTAGCTGTGGTGGAATAACATTTGGGTCTTAATTTTATATTTGACAGTTATGAATTGGGGTGACTTTAATTGTACTCATCACCTCTTACAGGCTCTCTTCTTTATCTCTAAAATGGAGGAAGCCATTTGCAACACATTCATAGAAAAGATTAACAAAGACTTAAGGAAGAAATGATGAAGTAAGACAGATGTACAGAAGATTTCAAAGGGCTATAAAAGAAGCAAAAACAATGGCTGAGTGGAGAAGGCAGAGTCCACCCTCCACTAACTCCACAAAGGGGAACTGTCCTCATCAACATCAACAGTATAATACTGATCGTTATAAGGTCAGACAGGGCCCCTCACGCTCCTGTACCTACTTCTATTAATCACTGGGTCCGATATTCGCTACAAGTGACAAGCAGACCCTACAGAGTCTCTTTTTACTCACAGTTGTGGGGTTTATTAAGGAAAAAGGTTGGGGGTATGTGTGCAAAGGATATCACAGTGTGAACATTCAGGTTTAGTTCAGCAACACAAATCCAAGAAGCATGTGGTTTCCTCAGCTGTCTAGCAAGCTTCATCTCATTGCACTGGCAAGTCAGCTCTTCCTTTAATCATCTAGCAAGCTAACCCTTTAACTCTGGCTACATATCTAGGGCTCCATCAGGCCACAGTCTCCCCAACAGTCTTGGCCTCATAGCTGTTGATGATGTAGAAAAAGCCGATCAATTTCAAATCATGTGTGCACAGATCATGCAGCAGTAGACCACACCCCCAGGGAAGCTAAAGGTGGTGAGTGGAGCCCCAAAGATTAATTTTACTTGCACATTTTGGTTATGTGGTTAAGTCTAAGTTAACTGATAGAAAAGTAAAAAATTGTAACACTACAGCACCTCAAGAAAACAAAACAAAGTATTTATAATGAAAAGGTGCAATGGCCTGGAGTGAGCAAATCGAAAGAGGAAAACCACCTCCAGTGATTCATAAGAACTGAAGAAAACTCCAAGAATTCAGTTGCAATACTTAAGGATTATACAAGCAAAATATTGAACGATGTAGGAAGCATAACAAAAGACAGAAACAATATAGTTACTCTACCAAAAAAGAATAGGTGGATGCTAAACTATTTCAAGAATGTTCAAAGAGTTAAAGCTGAAGAATAAAAAGAGAAGAACTCACTTGGCATTTCTCAAGTTAAAAGAACTGAAAAATAAATTCAAGCCTCCAGTACTGAGAGATGCTATGAGAGAGATTTTGAATGATTCAGAAAGCATCAAAAGAAGATGGAAAGAATACACTGAGTCACTGTATTAAAAAAAAAAGAATTAGTTGAAACTGAAAAATTTGAGGAAGTACTATATGAACAAGAGCCAATTGTAATGAAGGAAGAAGTTCAAGCTGCACTGAAAGCATTGGCATAAAATTAGGCCCCAGAGATTGATGTGATACCAATTGGCATGTTTCAGCTAACAGATGTAGCCTTGGATATGCTCATCAGTTTATGCCAGGATATTTGTAGGACAGCTACTTGGCCAACTGACTGGAAGCGATCCATATTTGTTCCTATTACCAAGAAAGGTGATTCAACAGAATGTAGAAATTATAAAACAATATCATTAAGATCACATGCAAGCAAAATAGTGCTGAAGATCATTCAAAAACAGAACAGTGTATAGATAGGGAAATGTTAGAAGTTCAAGCAGGATTTAGAAGAGGTCATGACACCAGGGATATCATTGCTGATGTCAGAAGGATCCTGGCTAAAAGTAAGTAATACTAGAAGAATGTCTATTTGTGTTTTATTCAATATGCAAAGGCATTTGACTCTCTGGATCATAACAAACTATTAGCATTGAGAAGAATGGGAATCCCAGAATACTTAATTATGCTCATATGAAGCCTATGCCTAGACCAAAAAGCTGTTATCTGAATACAGCAAGAGAACACTGCATGGTTCAAAATCAGGAAAGGTGTGCATCAGGGTTGAATCTTTGCTCTGTAAATAGATATATACATCCATATGCTAAGAAAATCATTCAAGAAGCCAAACTCTATGAAAAAGAAGGTGAGATCAGGATTAGAAGAAGACTTAGCAACCTGTGTTATGTAGATGACACAACTTTGTTTATAGACGACCAAAGACTACAGTCTTCAATATGAATAGCATCTCGACATAAAAAAGACAAAAATCCTCACTGCTGGACTGATAAAAACCATCAGGAAAGATGAAGAAAAGATTGACATTGTCAATGATTTCATCTTATTTGAATCCTCAATTAACACCCTTAGTACCAGCAGGAGATATATTTCATTAGGAAAGGCTGATGTAAAAGGGACTTCTCCAAATTACTGAAGAAAAATTACATCAGTTTAAGGACTAAATCGTGCCTTATTCTGCCCACAGTCTTTCCAATCATCTGTTATGCATGTAAATGGCTGAACAATGAACATGGATGACAGCAGAAAAATTGATGCCTTTGAGCTGTGGTGTTGGAGCAAACAATTATCTCTTGGAGAAAGTGCAGCTAGAATTCTCCTCGGAGGCAAGGATGACAAAGCTTTGTCTCACATACTTTGGGCATGTTGCTAGGAAAGGTTATTCCTTGGAGAGGGGTGTGATGCTTGAAAAGGTCAGAGAAAGAGAGGAAAACCCTTGATGAGATGAATTGACACAGTGATTGAAACAATGCGCTCAAGTGTGTCAGAGATGATGAGGATGGCACTGGATAGGACGGGGTTCAGATGTGTTGCTCATGGAGTTACAATAAGTTATATCCAACAAGACACACAAAGCAACAACGTACGATGAAGGACAAATGGTACCGAAGGGAGAAGTTCAAAATGCATGGAAGGCATTGGCCAAAAATCAGACTCTAGGAATTAATGGAATACTAATTGAGATGTTTCAGCAAACAAATGCATTTCTGGATGTGCTCACACATCTGTGACAAGAAATTGGAATAGAGATGCCTGACCAATTAACTGGAAAAGATCCATATTTGTGCCCACTCTAAAAAACGGTGATCCAACAGAATGTGGGAACTATCAAACAATATCATTAATACCACTTACAAGTGAAATTTTGCTGAAGATAATTTAAGAGATAGCTGGAGAAGTGTATTATTAATAAGGAACTTCCTTATTTAGCTGGGCTCAGAAAAGGTCATGGAACAAGGAACAGTATTATTAATGTCAGATAGATCTTGGCTGAAAACAAAGAATACCAGAATGATGTCTACTTGTGTTTTGATTAACAAATGCATTAGATTGTGTATTGTTGTTGTTATTAAGTTCCATCGAGTCTTGGGCAACTTATAGCAGAAAGACCTGAACACTTGTATAACTTTCATCATTTCTCCAAGTTCATAAAATTTCCGGAGGCAAGCTATTTCAGAAGTGGATGCTACTCCTGCTTCCAAGTTTGTTTTAATCAGGGAGCTCCACCAAACAGTGTCCACCATGGGTAACTTTCATCGCATATGACACATCAGTGTCACAGTGTTCAGCATTACAATCACGAGTTGAGTTACCTCTATATAGCAAGTGGACAGACCGGGGCTATATGACCTAGAAGAATGTTTGACTCCAAACAATTAAAAACAGGCCTGAGGGCCCGTGGCCCGAGGGCTCTACCGAATTTAAGAACTAGAGCATGGTTCCTCCATACTCATGCATTCTCATTGGCTCTCACCACCCAAAAGCTCCCATCTGGGAGCCTTCTGCTGCTTCTTCAATCTCCTCCTATTCTGGTGCCACGTGTTTCTTCATAGAGTCTTACTTCTTTAATGATTTGTCCACCACATAGACTGAGTACACATGAGGGAAGGATATATATAAACAGAAGATGAACAAAGGCCCAAAGAATTTCTAGAACTATCTTCATTTCACCAAGTTTTTAGATGGTGTGAATCATAATAAATTACAGATAACATTGAGAAGAATGAGAATTCAGAACACTTGTGTTCATATGTATTACACTTCAACATAAAAAGCCTCAAAGTTCTCACAATTAGACCAATAAACAACATCATGATAAGTGGAGAAAAGATATAAATTGCCAAAAATTTCTCTTTATCTGGTTTCACAATTATGAACCATGAAGCAGTACTCAAGAAGTCAAAGGATGTACTGCAAAGTGAAAACATGAAAACTGGCTACCAAGACACCCTTTAAAATGCTAGAGAGCAAGGATGTCATGTTAAAGTGTGCCTGACTCAACCCACGGTGTTTTTCAATTACTTCATATGTATGTAAAAGGTCAATAATGAATAAAGTAGACTTAAAAAGAGTTGATGCCTTTGAATTGTGGCTCTGGTGGCCTAGTGACAAGAAGCTGTGCTGCAATCCTGAAGGCATAGGCTCAAGGCTACCAGCTCTGTGGGAGAACAACGGACAGTCTTCTCCTGTGCGATTAACTGCCTCTGAGAACTCATCAGAGGATCAGCCATGGGTCGATTCCAACTCAACTGTACACAACAACAATGACTTTACCATAGGCTGCAAAATAACAAGTAGATTTATTATGGAAGAAGTGTAGCCAGAGTGTCCCTTGGAAGTAAAGGCAGCGAGATTTCTTCTCATTTACTCTAGGCATGTTATCAGAAGGGATCAGTCCCTGGAGAAGGACATCATTCTTGAAAAGCAGAAGCTAAGTGGATACTCAAGGAGATGGATACACCTAGTGACTGTAATAATGGAGTTAAGCACAGCAGAGTATGAAGTTCGATATTTTCATTCTGCTTTATGTGAGATTGTTAGAGTCAACTCAAAAACATCTGAAAACAGCAGCAGCAGCAGCAATCTTCTTAATGTATAAATGACAGGTGTCATTTTGTTAGTCCATGCACTTTGGAAAGCATAAAATATTGTAAAAATGAACATATTATTTTATTCTTAGCTTTAAGTAAAAAATTTTCTAAGGTGCTTCATCCAGAACTTTCCTTGAGTCAAGAAAGACTTTCTCCAATAAAACCTGTTCACTTGTTCTAGTAGGTGATAGGGAGGGATTAGATGTCATTTAGTTCTCCTTGTTGGAGTTGTCTTGATGGTAGTGACTTTTGGGAGCTTTCCCCTAATTATACTATCAACTTCTAGTTCTTCTCTGTCTGAAGTTAGTGATTATCTCGTTTAAACTATATTTGTCAGTTTACAAAGCATTTTCTCATGCACTTTCTTATCTGTTTATTACAACATTGCTAAGTGATCATCAAAGTTACTGGTTAGCCTTAATCTTTAGTTTCCATATGAGGAAATCAAGGCTAAGCAAAGTGAAATAAATCAGACAGGAAATGATAGAAGGAAAACTTGAACCCTACTGTTGTGATTCCAGTGGATTTTCTAATACACAATTCCACATCATCAATCCATCCATCCATCCATCCATCCATCCATCCATCCATCCATCCATCCCTTAACAAGTATACATATCTTTATAATTATATTTATTAATACCTGAAACATGCTAGCCATTTTTCTAAGTATGGAGAACCTTTGAAAGTTCTTTGAAGTAACCTGAGACAATAAATATGAACAAATAAATTTCCAATGTAACAAGTAAGATCTATGTAGAAAAAGAAAAGTTGTGTAGAAAAATAAAGTCAGGTAAGGGGTTAGAAAGAAAAACTCTTCCCAGATATATTTCCCAAGAAGAGATACATTTTACTTAAAGAGAAAGCATTAACCAGGCCAACATCAAATTCAAACACATTATCATGGCGTCAGAACTGACTTATAGTTCTTCCTCCGTTGGGTTCCCTAGGCTATAAAACACATGGAATAAGATCATCCTTATTTCTCCTGAGGATTGGCTGGTGGATTTAAACCATCACAGAAGTGAAACCTTTGAGACCTTTGGGTTAGCAGTGCAACTCCCTACTGAATACAGTACCAGAGCTCCATAAGTAAACAAATGAGCTAGTTCTTGTTGTTGGGTGCCCTCGAGTATGACTCATAGAGACCCTATGAACAGCAGATATAAGCTCTGTCCTATCATACTTCATCTTCAAACTCTGGCATGCTTGAGCACATTGCTATAGTCACTATGTAATCCATCTTGTTGAGTGTCTTCACTGAACCTCCACCTTTCCAAGCACCACGTCTCTTTCCAAGAAAAAGGCCCTCCTAACCACATACCCAAAGTACGGAAGATGAAGCTTTGTCATCCTTGCCTCCAAGAGCACTCTGGCTGCACCTTCTCCAACATACTCATTCTTTTTGGAGTCGATGGAATGTTCAGTACTCTTCTCCAACACAACTCAAAGGCATAAATTCTGTCAACTTATTCAGCTTTCAGATGTGTAGCACTTGTTTGTGGTCCAAATCAGGTGCACCATAGTCTTTAAATTGATATCCTTTCTCCTTAGTATTTTGGAAAGGTTCTTGACAGAAGACTTTCCCAATGCAACACATTATTTGATTTCTTGACTCCTGCTACCATGGTATTGATTGTGGATCCAAGTAAGATGGAATCATTGACAATGTCAATCTTTTCTCTATCTATCATTATGCTGCCTGCCTATTGACTCTATGGTGAAGATTATTGTTTTCTTCATGTTGATATGTAACCCACAGTGAAGATTATAGTCTTTGATCTTCTGTAGCAAGCATTTCAAATCCTCCCTTTTCAGTTAAGAAGGCTGTATCATCTGCATAACACAGGTTGTTGATGTATCTTCCTCTGATCCTGTTGCCACACTCCTCTTCGTAAAGTCCAGCTTCTCTAGTGATTTGTTCAGCATACAGATTGCATAGCCATGGAGAAAGAATACAGTTGCAACGCACATCTTTATTGAGTCTAAACTATGCAGTGTTCCCTTTCTCTGTTCAGAAAAACCACTTCTTGGTCTGGGTAGAGATTTCATATGAGCACAATTAAATGTTCTGGAATTCCCATTCTTCTCAATGGTATCCACAATTTGTTATTATTCACACACTCAAATGTCATTATACAGTTAATAAAACATGAACAGATATTCTTATTTTCTGCTTTCAGTCAGGATCCATCTGACACCAACAATGATATCCTTGGTGCCATGGCCTTTTTTAAACCCAACTTGAAACTCTGACCATTGCCTGTCAAGTGTTGCTTCAGTTGTTTTGGAGGATTTTAGCAATATTTTGCTTGCATGTGATATTAATTACATTGTTCAATAATGTTTATTATATGAGCTAAGCCTTAGGATTTTAAAGCATTGATAATCTTCCTGTCTCTTAAAGTGCCTTCTTTGGCTCTTGGAACATTCCTCTTATGAACTGTATTCATATATACTATTTCCACAGCCTCTTTCTTAGGGGTTAATCTGCTTCCACTGTCCATGCATTGAAACTAGCAGGCCTCTCATTGTAGCAAGTCAGGTGCTTACTCCCACCACTCCCTAACACTGCCCAAGGCCTGTGCTTTGTCATACCAAACGTGTACTTCTACACATTCCTGAATATCCTTCTCAAGACCTAGTTCATGTGCCATTACCTAATAAAAGTCTTTTGTGTGTGGCTTTTCTTTCTCCTCTCTACTGGTAAAATATGTTGTTGTTGTTGTTATGTGCCACCAAGTCACCTGTGACTCATAGCAACCCTATGTACATTAGCCCTAAAACCTGTCCTATCCTGAGCCAATCTCATTATCTCCAACAGACCTAATCTCATTGCTCCAGTCATTGAGTCAATCCATCTCATCCAAGGTCTTCCTCTCCTGTGCTGTCCCTCCACCTTTCCAAGAATGATGTCCCTCTCCAAGGACTGGTCTCTCCTGGCTACATGCCCAAAGTACGTGAGATGGAGCCTCAAAATCCTTGCCTCCAAGGAGCAAACTGGTTTCAGCCTCTCCAAGACATACCTGTTCGTTCTCTTGGCAGTATGTTCAACACTTTTCTAGTACCACAACTCAAAGGCATTGATCCTTCTTTTATCATCTTTAGTAAATGTCCAGCTTTGATGCATAGCAAGTAATTTCAAAGACCATGGCCCGGATCACATGCACTTTAGTTTCCAGACTGATATTATTGCTTTTCAGAACTCTGGAGAGGTTCCTGACCACGGATTTTCCCAATGCAACTTGTCTTTCAATTTCTGACCGCTGGTGCCAAGAGCATTGATTGGGGAACCAAGCAAGCTGAAGTTATCAACAATCTCAATCTCTTCTTCTCTTCTCTATTCATCATGAAGCTGCCAATAGGCCCAGTGGTAAGAATCTTTGTTTTCTTGATGAAGATCTTCAATCTGTATTGAAGACTACAGTGCTTGACCATCTGCAGCAAACGCCTCCTGTCCTCTTCAGTTTCAGCAAGCAAGGTTCTCTCATCTGCATAACACAGGTTGTTGATGCATCTACCTTTAATCCTGATGCCACGTTCCTCCTCCTAAAGACTAGCTTTCCAAATTATCTGTTCTGCATATAGGTTGAAAGGTATGGAGATAGGATGCACCCCTGACGCACACCTTTCCTGATTCTAAACCATGCAGTGTTTCCCTGCTTTGTTCTGAGGACTACTTCCTGGTTTAAGTTCTACATGAGCACAACAACCAGGGGTTCTGGCTTCCCATTCTTCTCAACTTTAGCCACAGTTTGTTTTGATCCACACAGCTGAATGCCTTTGCATAGTCAATGAAACACAGATAGACAATCCTTTAGTACTCTATGCTTTCAGCCAAGATCCATCTGACATTGGTTATGATATCCCTAGTGCCACGGCCTCTTCTAAACCCAGCCTACATACATATCTGGAAGTTCTCTGTTTCAGGCATTTCTGGATAATCTTCAGCAGAATCTTGCTTGTGCATGACATTAGTGATATAGTTTGATAATTTCCACACTCTATTGGGTCATCTTCTTTTGGAATGCGAATACCTTAAGTAAGAATGTTATCCTTTCTTCCCTCATAGCATTTTGTATCCCTTGATAAACGAAGTATTATTTCTATCTGTTTCTGTCTTCACGCATTCCCCTTATTCACCTGAAAAGCCTTAGAACATGTAGAAACACTAACTTTCTTATTTAATCTCCTGAACCCCAGCAAATAGATATTGCTTAATTCATTCTTGTGGAGTTGAGAACCCTGGTGGCATAGACATAGCCTGCTGTGCTGCTAACCAAAAGTCTGAGCTTCACTGATGGTTAAAATTTACCAGTGGTTCCTTGAGAAAAATATGGGTAGTGTCTTGCCATTGACATTTACAGTCTCAGAAGCCCAATAGACGGTTGCTATGAGATGGATTTGACTGGAGGCTGTGAGTTGACAGTAATAGAACAGCTGTTCTTTTCATAACTCTATCTAGAATCTTGCTTCATGGTTCTCCTAATTCAAGTATTTCTGCCACCTTGAAGGAGTGCTTTATCCCTGGACTAGGGAATCAGCCAAAAGAGATAGAAGGAGGAAGCGAAACATCCTTTAGCTGAACCCTGGGTCATGTGGGACCGGGATCTACTGCTTTTAACAACTAATTGAGTAAGTGTGGGTTAATCTTTTTGCTAAAAGCCTCCACTGGATATTAGAAATTATCCTAATTATTAAAATTTATGTTTTCTCCTTGGTTAAGTGTTTTCATTACGCCTAGTAGAGTCTTGGTGTCTGAATGATAATTACTTTTTATTTCTTTTAAAGGATATAAATACATATTAGTTTCTGTTGGTTCACATACAAAACACATATACATTGTATTTCTCACATTCCTTCATTTACATTCTTTCATATGATCATTCCCCTAAATTGCCTGTGTATTTATATAATTTTACCTGTTTTGCTGCTGTAGAGAATATATACCACAAAACCTACAGCTACTCAACCATTTCTACAAGTATCATTTAGTGACGTTGGTGATACTCTTCTAGTTGTGTAACTACTCTCACGTTCCTTTACTGAGTTGTTCCTATTAATGTGGTTTCTATTTAACATAAGGAGCTTAGTGGTTGGTGACTTAGTGGCTTAGAGGTAAGGAGTTTGCTGCCAGCCAAAAGGCATGGAGTTCAGACCCACAAGCTGTTTCACAAAAGAAAAATTGACAGTCTCCTTCTGTTCAGTTAACTGCTTCTAAAAACCTGTAAGAGGATCAGCTATGAGTCAGTTCATAACAATATCAACAACACATGTAACAGGGAGCTCCGGTGGCGTAGTCTGTAGGTCACTGCACTTACTTCTAACTCAAGAGGTGGCGTTTATCCATAGGTTCAACTTTACCCATAGTTCCTTGGAAGAAAGGACAAGCAGTCTCCTTTCATGTGATTTATAGCCTCGGAAATCCAGTGTTGGATTAGCTATGAGTCAGTTCTGACTAGACAGCAATGAGTTTGAGTTTAATATGGTGAGTAGTTACTATAGTAAAAGAGTTGCTACTCTTAAATACAGAAAGTTCTGTACTACTGCTGCTGCCGGTGGTGCCTTGGGCTTATCAACCAGCTGCTTATCTAGGTGTGGCAGATGCTATGCCAATCTCTAGTTCTCTTTTGCTCCCTTTCCTTCTCACCCTCTTCTCAACATTGCCATTTCTCTGCTTGTCTGGCAAAAATGTACTAAGCTTCTACTCAAGTGCCAGATACTTTAGCTCATTTTCATGGAGCTTATAGACCAAGCAAGGACTAAGGGACAAAAGCAAATTATGGTACCAACAAATGTAAATGACAGCCATATGCTCCTTAGAAGCTAGGATAGCTAGACTCTGTTTCATGCACTTTTGACCTGTTATCAGGAAATACCAGTCCGTTGAGACAGATATCATGCTTGGTAAAGTAAAGAATCAGTGAAAAGGAGGAAGAACCTCAATGCGATGGACTGACACAATCCTTGAAACAATAAGCTCATACACAGGAACAGGTTCCAGAACGATTTCATTCTCTTGTGTTGTAGAGTTGCTACGAGCCAAAACTGTCCCAAAAGCACCTAGCAACAACCAAATGAATACTCATAACCTATTTTGACCGGTGCTATGAAAAAAAAGTGTGAGATACTCTGAAAGATTCTAACAGAGTCTCCTGTTTCAGACTGAGGTGGTAGCTTCTCAAAGAAGTAATAGTATAGCTAAGACTTGGAAAATGAGTAGGATGACACATGGGAGGAGAGTGAACGGGCCAAGGAGTAGGAAGAACAAGGGCAAAGTCAGGAAGGTGCTAGAACAGACCACCACAACCAAGAGGTGAGAGTCAGAGGACTGCAACGCAGGGCAAAGAGGCAGAGCACGCGAGACTCCAGGAGCCGTGGGAAGCTGGATGTCATCCTACGTGCACAGGGGAGACAAGAACATGATCTATGCAGCAATGATACACAATCAGAATTGCATCCTAGCAACATTTGGCTAGAGGACAGGAAAGTGGATGGGAGAATATGAAGGAGACAAGAGAAGAGATAAGAGTGATTGGACTGAACCCCCATCCCTAATGTCCACAGATCAAACCATCCTTCTAGAACTAGGTCCAGTTCCAGAAGTGACCCTTCCAGGAATCCTCGAGGAAAAGTTATACTAAGCATAAGTACACCCAGAGAATGGAGGTATTTTAGACCAAGTGAAGAGGGACTATGTCTTAGTTATCTGGTGCTGCTGCATCATAAGTATCACAAGTTGGTGGTTTTAACAAACAAATATATTCTATGACAGTTTATGAAGCTAAAAGTCTAAATTCAGGGCATTGGTTCATAGTTTAGGATGAAGGTTCTCATCTCTTTTCAGCATTTCTGGGCCTAATGTTCCCTGGAGATTTATTTATGTCTTAGCATCAATTTTCCCTGGAGACTAGAAGGTGTCCAGCACCCTAGGTGCAAAGGATACACTCCTTTCCTAGCTCTTCTTTTTTGTACTGAGGTCTCTACTGTTCTGCTTACATCTCTCTCCTTTTATCTCTTAAGATAAAAAGGTGATGCTGGCCACATCTTAAAGAAATTTGTTTTACATTGGATTTGAGTTATGAACAGAGTAAGGGTATCGCATTCTGTTCTAATCCCCCTACAACTGATTGGTCACATCATGAGGTTGAAGACATCGATACATGCCTACCAAGTGACATCATTATGTGATTGCCAAATCACTGAGATTCGTGGCCCACCAAATTGACACAAATTTTTAAGGGACAGAATTCAATTCATGACAGATGGTCATAAAAACCTGGGCCATTAACTTGGAGATGTTATAACTGAAATCATATAACTGATCTCACATCTAAGGGAGGGTGGTGCCAGATCACAAAGTTTCCCAAAAAAAGATCAAGGAGCAAAGGTTAAAGGTTTCTGGCTTTCCCTCAAGGGATTAATAAGACTAATTTGTCCTTGAAGCTCACATGCTTCTCCCCCTCCCCCCACTTTTAAAAAAGCAACAACCATTTGAATCACTTGGGAATAAAACTGTTTTCATTGAGAAGATTTCTGTGGGCGCCTGAGTAGGAGGTAGGACGGCTGCTGTAAGGGAACGGGAGAACATATGGTGGTCTCTTGTGAATGTGATCTGTTTTTCGTGTTGTTGTTAAACTTCCTCTCGTTAGCGCTGGGCCAGTTATATAAGAGCTGGTGGGTCCATATGGTTTGTTGCATAAGACGCCAGGGAGGAACGCTGTTTTCTGTTTCCCTGTAGCTAGTCCAATTGTGAGCTTGGAATACATATGTCCACAGTGCCACATTTGGGCAATAGAATCAGATATCTGTTGATTTGGATCTTATTTCTGCAACTGGTTAACTGTGTGATCCTGGGTAAGTCATCCAAACTCTCTGAAACCTAAGCTTTCTTCTGCAGAGAATAGTTATCAAGTTCATAGAGTTCTTGAGTGGATTCAGAGTTAATAATCCCACCTACAACTTACTAATGGAACTCTGGTGCCTTGTGGGTAAGGCACTACACTGCCAACCCAAAGGCACATGGAACTCACTAGCTATTCTGTGGGAAAGAGATGGACAATCTCTTCCTGTGGGCTTTACTGGCTCTGCAAACCCACTGGAGGGTCAGCTATAAGTCAGCTCTCACTCAATGATTTACTGAGTACCTAAAATTGGTATTACAACATGCTTTATATGTATTCATTTAATCTACATTGAACCTCTTAAGAGCTGCTGTTATCATCTTTGTGTATCAGGAAACTGAAGAGCACCGTGATGGAAAGGCTTCCCTCAGGTTAATAAGAAGGAAGAAGCTGTCATGGACTGTATTCCTTCCCCACAAAATACATATATGTAATGATATAATGTAGAAGCTATGTAATGATAAGAGTGGAATGCAATGCCCTTAATCTCATCATAGACCTAGCATGATGTTACCGGAGTTTACCAAGGGTGTGACCTTAGCATCTTTTATCTCATAAGAAACAAAGGGGAGGGGGCCATGGACTAAGTATCATCATGAAAGAATTCCTAGGAATGGAGTGTTTCTATTCAGACCCAGGTCCTGGGAAGCTCCCTGACAGCTTCCCTGACAGGGAAGGTAGACATGTGGTGATCTCCAAGACATTCTGTGTCAACTGATGCTGAGGGAAACAAGAATCTTAGCCTAGTAACAATAGATAACTAAGACAGGAGCTAAGATTCAGAGGAAGTGACATAGAAGTTTTGTCTTACTATCTCCAGTGCTGGCAGAGCACTAGATGAATTAAGAGGTAACTGACAGAGTTGACACAAGACTGTAAACTCTGTGAGGGCAAAACATTCTGCTTTGTTCTCTGCTGTATTTTCAGTATGGAAAACAGTTCCTGGTACAGAGTAAGTATTCAAGAATTATTTCAGAATAAGTTAATTATGAATTATTACATAGTCATCATCTGTGCATATCAGCATGCTTGGGCTTGAATTCCAGTTTTGTTTTTTGCTAGCTATGATCTAGGGCAAATCACACAGTCAGTTTGTCTTGGTGCAGTGTTCTTATCTATATATTGAAATTAAAGGTGATTGATTCCCTCATAATAATTGTCCCTTTTATTTGTCTCCTTCCAGACAGTCAGATCAGCCTTCTGTGCCAGGCTGATTCATTTGTGTGCCACCCTGCTTAAAATAGAACAAAATCCAAACCACAAAGTTAAAACAATGATAAACTTACCTTTGCTTATCTTTAGTCATTTGAATTACTATGCAAAAAAATTAAGATACTGTTTATCAGAAGATTTTTTAATGTCAGCAAGTAAATTATTGAGTGAGAGTTATTAAATCTATAGCATAATTGCCTACTGGCAGAAATATAGTCTAACTGTAGGAAGCCTTTACCAAGTAGAGTTCTGGGGTGGATTCAGTAGGTGGTGGAGAAAGATGAATTGGTGATGTCTGCATAGGAGTAAGAAGGACTTGTACAGGCTTTCACGTCATCCACATTTCATAGCTACTAACAAAAGGCTGAAGAAACTGAAGTTTTGACAAAAGTGATTTGCTAAAGGTGGTTGGGCCGATTGGTTTTCTGGGTGTTTTTTTTTTTTTAAATTATACTAGTTTATTTACAAAATTCGAATATGTTGTTTTCCAGAACAGATTCTTCCAATTTCCCTCACCTCTCCCACCAAATTGTACAACCCCATAATTAACCCCCCTTGACCCCCTGCACATCCTCATCCCTCTGCTTAGTCTGATTTTGAGTTCAGTATCTTTTTTCTCATCTTCTAACCACCTATTTAAAGTTCTCTCTTTTTTAAAAAAGAGAATTACCATTTATAGAGCATCTTCCCTGGCTGAACCCTCTCTAGGACACACAATCTTTTTATTTTATGCTTACTGAATTTCTATGAGGTGGCAACATTATCCACATTTTACAGATGAAGAAACAGAGCCTCAGAGAAATAATGTCATTTACCTAAAATTTCCAAGCCAGCAAAGTCTCACTTGTACCTATATACCTCTCTTTCCTCACACTGATTATTTAAACCTACTTTAAAAAACCCCAAAACAAACAACAACAAAAAAATTGTCTTGTAATAGATTCCAACTATACTGAGCCTCCATCAGGTTTCAGAGATGGTAAATCAAAATGAGAAGAGACTGTCTGTCTTTCTCCTGCAGAACAGCAGGCAGTTTCAAACAGTTGAAGATACTCAGTCTTCGGGTTAGCATCACCACTTGCTGCCGCCTCTGCCACCAGGGCTCCTCATCTGAACCTACATTTGGGCCTCAATAGCTTGTCTGCCTCATAGACCTGAGATTTAGGCATTCCTGCTCTCTCACGTGGATGGTGCAAATAGTTATGGGCACAGCTCCTAATCAAAAGGCCGGAGATTCAAGTCCAGGATGGTACAGGATAGGGCAGGTTTCAGATCCATTGTTCACAGGGTCACTGGGAGTCACAGTTGACTTGGTGGCACCTAACCACCACCACAACAAAGGCATCAAGGAAGGCAGGAAATTTCCCCCAGAACAGCAGTCATTGGAAACCCTACAGTGCACAGTTCTAGGACACACATAGGGTCACCAGGAGTCAGCACTGGTTTACAAACACCTGTTTTTCTTTCTTTCTTTTTTTAAAAAAAGTAAAGCAAACCACCAAAAAGCCCGCCTCTCATCTGCAGAACTAGCTGCGATAGGCCAAGTGACTTAACTATTTTTCTGAGCCTAAGTCCTCTCTTTACTAGGCACAGTAAGAATGCGTTCCTCCCTGAGAGTTGTGAGGCTTGATTACATACAAGGGTGTGAAATGATCACTACAGAGTCTGGCCCGTTGTGCTTTTCCGTGATACTTAAAAACAAGCAGAATCCCCGAGCACGTGCAGTCCCTACCGCCCCCCCGTCCACGCTGAAGCAGGAGAGGAGCCCCCACAGTCCACACAACACTGAGGACGCCGCGACGAGCCAGCCAGGCCACCCAGCGTCTGCGCTCCATGTTCTGGCACCCAGCCTGGACGTGAGAGGAGTCCCTGTTCCTCTCTCCTGTCAACTCAGCAGAACAAGCTGTTTCAGGGAAGGTGGTTTCCCCATGAGAAAATGTTCCCGACGCCCTGGAGGCTCTCGCCCTGCACGTCTGCCTCGAACAACCTGGACAGGGACTGAGCTCCACCCTACACAGCGCATTCTTTTCAAAGTCTGTATCCTGCCGAGTCATAAAAGGCCTGAACAGCTGCCGCCTTAGAGCATAGTCCCTTCTGCTGTGCATGACTTTCAACCTACTTTGTCTCTCTTCACCTCAGTCATGCCCTTTAAGACAGATTTCTTAAGATGTCTGGGCGAAGTCTTTGCACTGGGTGGTGCAAAAGATTTTAATAGCACCCTGATTGCCAACCAAAGGTTAGAGGTTTGAATCCACCCAGAACTTCCTTGGTAGAAAGGTCTAATGGTGCCTTAAAAA
>NW_006399755.1:18699056-18730634 GCF_000299155.1 Elephantulus edwardii
TATATATATATCACCATGATCCATTTTGAGTTGGTTTTTGCGTATGGAGTGAGATGTGGATCTTGCTTAAGTTTTCTACAGGTAGTTTTCCAATTTTGTGAGCACCATTTGTTAAAAAGGTTGTCATTTTCCCACTTAACTGATTTCATCTCTTTGAAAAAATCAATTGACCATAGGTAGATGGATTGATTTATGGATTTTCCATTCTATTCCATTATCTATAACTCTGTCATTATACCAGTACCACACTGTCTTGACCACCACGGCAGTGTAGTAGGTTTTGAAATCAGGAGTGAGATGCCTCCTACCTTATTTTTCTTTTTAAGGAGTGCTTTGCTTATTCAGGGCTTCTTTCCAAAAACTTTCTTTTTCTCCAAAAGAAATTGGAGATTGCCTTTTCAATCTCATTGAAGAATGGAATTGGTATTTGTATTGGGATTGCATTGAATGTGTAGATTGCTTTTGGTAGTATTGTCATTTTCACAATATTGAGTCTTCCTATCCATGAGCAAAGGGATATTCTTTCACATCTCCAGGTCTCTTTTTTGTTTCTTGTAGTATGTTTTGTAATTTTCTTTGAATAAATTCTTTGTGCTTCTGTTTAGATTTACTCCCAAGAATTTAATCTTGTAATTAGCAATTGTGAAGGGTATTGTTTTTCTAAGCTCCAGTACTGTTTTCTCTTTGTCACTGTAGAGAAATCCAATTGATTTTTGTATGTTAATCTTGTATCCTGCCACTTTGCTGAATTGATCAACTCTGTCCAGTAGTTTTCTTGCTGAGTCTTTAGGGTTTTCTAAATACACTATCATATCATCTGCATACAGGGATAATTTCACCTCCTCTTTGCCAATTTGGAGACTTCTTATTTCCTTCTCTTGCCTTGTTGCTATCACTAAGACTGCTAATGCAATATTGAATAGGAGAGGTAATAGTGGCCATCCTTGCCTAGTTCTTGTTCTCAAAGGTAATGCCCTTAGTCTCTCTCTATTGACAACGATGTTGGCTCTCAGATTTGCACATATACTTTTTACTATATTGAAGAAATTCCCCTCTAATCCTATTTTGTTGAGTGTTTTAATCAAGAAATGGTGCTGAATTTTGTCAAAGGCCTTTTCTGCATCAACTGATAGGATCATGTGGTTCTCATTCTTTGATTTGTTAATGTGATGAATTACATTGATTGTTTTTCTTATGTTGAACCATCCTTGCACGGAGCACAGGATATGAACAGACACTTCACCGAAGACATTCAGATGGCCAACAAATACATGAAGAAATATTCAAAATTCCTAGCTCTAAGAGAGATGCAAATCAAAACAACTATGAAATATCGTCTCACCCCAGTAAGAATAGCAAAATTTAACAGAGTAGCAAACAACAAATGCTGGAGAGGTTGCAGAGAAACTGGAACACTTATTCACTGTTGGTGGGAGTGAAAAATGGTGTAACCACTATGGAAAGCTGTATGGCGCTTTCTCAAAAAGTTGCAAATTGAAATACCATTTGACCCAGAAATTCCTCTTCTGGGAATATACCCTAAAGAAACCATAACTGCCACCCAGGCAGATATATACACACCCATGTTTATTGCAGCTTTGTTCACAATAGCATAGTGTTGGAAGAAACCCAAGTGCCCATCAATGAATGGCTAGAGAAGCTCTGGTATATTCATGCAACGGAATTCTACGCTGCATTGAAAAAACAAGGAACTCATGAAATATTATTCAAAATGGGTGACCCTGGAGGACATTATGCTGAGTGAAATATCTCAGTCACAAAAAAGACAAATACTGCATAGTGCTACTGTTGTAGAATGGGATTGACATCAGGGTTGGGGTGAGACTGAGAAAAATTAGATAAATTATGTATACTGCATTGAAACAGATGAGGGAGAGAGCAGTTTAAAAGTGATTGGGTATTATGGTTATGACAAGAGTCCAGAATGAAGGTTGCATAGTGGAGTGTATTTGAGGGGTGGGGAATTGTATACCAATGAAAGAATTTTTCTTTTACTTTTCAAAGAGAGGAGTGAATTGAGGAGGGAGGGGTGGGTAGGGAGAAAAGTGCAACAATGGAAATCCAAAATCTCTGTAAATGTTCATTAAAATGAATTTAAAAAATAAAATAAATAAACCAGTAATGGAAAATCTTGTAGAACCACGACATATATGGGTTCTCCGGGACTTAGAATATAATGGCTGACAACTCTTTTCGTTTTGGTTTTGTTTTTTTATCTGGCCAACTATTTGGAAGCTGACATGGCTAAGACCACTGGAGACACTGACTTCTACCTCACTTCCCCGGCCCTCCTCTGAATTCTGTTCCCTCCACCCACACCAAAGCTGCCCTGGTTAAGGTCACCATTGTCTAAATGACTTAGGTTCTTGACAGTGGGTCTTTGGGAGCACTCCTTTCTTCCTGAAATGAGGTTTCTCACCACCTCATTTTGATTCTCCTCCTCCATCTTTGGCCACTTCTTTGTTGCTGTTGTTTTTGTGTACCATTGAGCCAGATTTGACTGGCAGAGGAGGAGATTGCCCCATATTTTCCAGCAGATCCTCTGGGGGATTTGATAGGCATGCCTTTGGAACTTCAGCTCAGTTTCTTGTCACTAGGCCACCAGAGCTACCGCTGGCACTTCTTGGTCCACTCTGAGAGGTCCTATCTGTACCTCAATTTAAAGTTCAACAGTGCAACTAATGTGTGAGTGCCAGATACTATTCTAGTTGCAAAGGTAAGGTGATAAATAGAACAAAGTCCTTACTCTCTGCTTACCGAGATGTTCAAGCCAAGGGCCTGGGGTTCATCATCATAGTTTCCATATCCTTTCTACTTCCTGTGCAGATGGACACCAAGTCCTGTATATAATATTTTTGTAATTGCCCTTCAGTTGTCCCATTCTTTCTAAGCTATTCTGACTGCCACAGATTAATTCAGCAAATTGTTTCTAAATTGGTTTTCCAGGTTTCTCAGTATTGTCCCTTCCAATCTGCACCACACTTTATGTTGTTATGTTGTGTGTGATTGAGTCAGAAGCGTCTCATAGCTGACCTTCCAGTGGTTTTTCATACACAATAAATCATATGAGACATTGCCCATTTACCCCGCCCCTTCTAACAGTTAATAGATTCAAACAGCATGTGGTTAGGTTAGCAGTGCAACTCCTTACCATTATGTTGTTGTGTACCATCAAGTTGGAGGTGACTCATAGATGACCTCCCAAAGGGTTTTCAGAGGCAGTACATTGCAAGCAATAGATTGCCCATATTTCTCTAATGGAGCAGCTGGTGGATTCAAAGCACATGGCTTCAGGTTGGCAGTACAGTCTTTCACAACTAGACCACGAGAGCAATGCCATCGTTGTTGCATACTGTCAAGTCATAAATGACCTCATAGCAAATCCTCAAGCAGGTTTTCAGAGGCAACAAATTGCAGGGAGAAGATTTCCCTTTTTCTGTGGAGCAGCTGGTAGATTTGAACTATGTGCCTTTGGAATTGTGGTGCAGCTTCGTACCATTAAGCCGTGAGAGCTCTTTACTAGAGCTATAGTCAGAGTGAAACACAAATTTGGATATGCAACTCTGCTGAAGATCAACAATGTCAGTCTATGCATCAGAAAGCTGGACAATGACTAGGGATGATAGAAGGAGAATTGATGTCTTTGGGCTGTGGTGCTGGAGAAGAGTATTGAATATATCACGGACTGCTAGGAGAATAAACAGGTTCATTCTGGAGAGGGTGAAACCAGGCTGCTCCTTGGAGGCAAGGATTCTGAAGCTCCATCTGACATACTTTGGACACGTTGCAAGGAAGGACCAGATATCTTGCTTGAGAGGGTGAAAGGACAGTGCAAGAGAGGAAGACCCTCGATAAGATGGATTGATTCAGTGACTGGGGTAGTGAGGGTAGATGTGTCAAGAGACAATAAGATTGGCTTAGGATAGAGCAGGGTTCAGGGCTGTTGTAGATAGGGTCACTAAGAGTTGCAGGCAACTTGATGGCATATAACAACAACAACAAACAACTCTTTTATTAAACCTTCCCATGACTTTCTCCCACCAGCTGAGTATAAAGTCTCTGCTGCTTAATGGGACATGGGACTTTCTGACTGCCTGTGCTTGTCACTTTCCCCCTTCCCTGCCAGTCACATGCAGCATGACCCCTGACCTCTTGCACCCATACCCTGTGCAAATTTTCCCCATCCCTTTCTTAGCTACCTCTCATTTGTCCTTTGAACGCATTCAGGTGTTTCTTCCCTAGCCCCTCACATTCAATTCTACCATGCTATATGCCCTGACACATTGTGTTTTCAAAAAGCACCCTCTATTTACATGGGATGGAAGTTGGCCACTCTGTCAGCCCTCAGTAATATGAACAACTCTAGAATAAGAACTGATACATATCACTTTATATTCCATCATGTAAGCTCATTATAAGCCCATACATAGTGCAAATCTTAATCATCAGTTAATCCGTTATATATTGTTTCCCATCCCATTATAATATGAGCAGGTCGGATGGAGAAGCCATGTTGTCTGCCTTGTTCAGTGTTCCTCACACCTAAAGAGCACCACTGATGCTCAAGAAAGCTTAGTGTTGTAATGAGTTACAATATATTTGGATTAATTCAACCCTAAATAGTGAAAGTGTTTTAATTGCAAAGCACCATTTTGGGGACTGAAATTAGAGTTAGCAACAACAGAGGCAAGGGTCTGCCTTCCTGGAGCATACAGATAGAGGGGAGACAGTAATCAAGGAAACATAATTAGAATACTGAGTGTTTTAAACATAAAGCAAAAATGTACTATGATGCAATGAGTGAGGGGCAAATGAATGAATAAAAGTTAATGGCTAGGTGGAGGGTTGATTTGAAAATGCTTTCTTTTCTCAGGGAGAAACATCACATTGGAGTTTGGTAGGAAGGGAAGATTAAGCACTAGATTTAGAGTAGGAATCAGAAAAGCCTGACTGTGGTCTTTCTAAGTTGTGTACAAGTTTACCGATTGCATTAGGTTGAATCTAACTCAGAGTGACCTCGTATGTGTGAGAGTATAACTGTCTTCTTTATGAAGCAGATCATCAAGCCTTTCCTCTGAGGCACCTCAGTAGATTCGAACCACTGATTTTTTATTTAACAGTTGAGTGAGTTAACTGGACTGCCTCTAGTTCTGGTGTACCTAAGTACTTCTCATTGTTGAAATGAGGGTTATAATAACTAACTACTTGTGTTACCATCAATGCTTGTCATTCAGTACCCTCATCCCTCTTTGTAAAAATAATATTTTCAGGACCATATAATTACTTTCAGAACCGTCTTAGTTTGTGATGGAAACCTGTGTCACTACTTTTATGATCAAATAGCCCTGAAACAGTTAACGTTTTTCCTGTTTCTCTCACAGGACTGTCAATCATATAAGAAAGCAAATATGAAGTAACTTAATAACTGCCAAGGTCTGTGTGGTGTTGGGGCTATTATAGTTAATATTATAAAAACAATAATCAGAGCATTTTGCAGCATTTAGTTGGAAAGAAGATGAAAGAAACCATGATGTGAGACAAACTTGGGTTTCAGTTCTATTCCAGTACTTAATATTAAGCAGAGGGCTTTAAATATAAATCACTTTACTTCTCTGTGCCTCAGTTTCCTGGTCTGTGGAATGGGGAGAACATTTACACCCACCTCAAAAGGTGGCTGTCAGGTTTTAGCAAAATAATCCATGTCAAGTGCTTGGCAGAGGGTTAAGCTAATTGCTCAGCTGATATTAGCTATTAATAGTCATTCTGTCAATCATTGGTGGCTATTCATAAATGGAGTCATTCATGGTTCACTCTCTCAAGTGAACATTTCTGCCAGAAAGTTCCCTCAGTCCATGCCTTTATGCACTAAACACCTGTAATTATGCAAAACTTTGTCTCAAACCCAGATCAACTTGCCTATGCAGAAGAAAAACAAATGGTGAATTCGCCATTTAGTGCCTTCTGTCCAAATTTGCAGAGAAATTATTCTGGGGAAGATACAGAGAGATGCAATCTTCATTTATATAGAAAACAAGCCTTCTTGATTTTATGATCAAATATCCCTGAAACGATTATGGTTTTTGCTTTTTTTTTTAAAATGTAATCCATTTAAAAATCCTATAAAGGAGTCCTTGTCAAGAGAAAACACAGCTGGTGCCCAATTAGAGAGGTGATGGAGACTAATCGAGCGGCAGAGTTCTTAATTAAGCTGGATTGCAAGCTGCAGGCGAGGTGGAGGGCAGGTTGGAGCTGAAGCGACACCTATGCAGAAATAATGACTGAAGAGGGTGAAGGTTTTCATCTGGAGAGGCATCATGTCAGTGATGTGGATTACACCTAAATTTAAGCCTTGAAACCTCTGTCAGTTCATTCCGAATGGCTTCGCCTTTCCTCTCTGTGAGAAGTTTCAAGTCTTCTCCCTTTTACTCAGGTAACAGCTTCTCTGGAACCTCTGGCTTCTGTAACAATTCTAGCAAGTGGGTAGGCATCGCCTTCAGAATGGTCCCCAGTGATGATCTCACTACACTTCCCTTCTTCACTGCCATCTTCCTATCTTCCTTGTCAGTGCCCTACTCATGCCCATTTTTTTGTTCCTTACTATGTCTTCTCTTTGTCCTCTCCCTGCTATGCCCTTTTGAACTTGAGTGCTGTGTTAAATAGTTTCTTATTAAAATTATAACCACCCAGAGTATGTGGCGCAAGGCTTTCTGTTAACTTACTCTTCAGTGCATATGGTTCCTTTTTCCATATCCATATACCCCAGTAAGAATTCTGGTTGTGTTATATTTGAAGCTGCAAACAATCACCACCACCACCACCACCACTGCCAAAAGGTTAATGGTTCAAACCTACCAGTCACTCTGTAGAAAAGTATGAGGTAGTCTGCTTTCCTAAAGACTTAAACTTTTGGAAACTCAGTTGAGCAGCAACAATGGGCTCAAGTGTTATCAGAGATGAGCAAACTGTTAATTGCTAACAATCTTAATCTTTCCCCCATCTATCATGCTGCTGCCAATTGGTCCAATGGAGAGAATCTTTGTCTTCTTGATATTAAAGCTTCAATCCATATTAAAGACTACCGTCCTTGACCTTCTTCAGCAAGCGCTTTCAGATCTTCTTCAGTTCCAGCAAGCAAGGTTCTGTCATCTGGATAATGTAGGTTGTTGCTGAGTCTACCTCCAATCCTGATGCCACAGTCTTCTTCATAAAGCCCTGCTTCCCAAATTATATGTTCTGCATACAGATTGAAAAGATATGAAGACGGGAAGCATCCCTGACGTGCTTCTTTCCTTTGAACCACGCAGTATTTCCCTGCTTTGTTCTGAGGACTGCTTCCTGGTCCAAGTATAGGTTTTGCATAAGCACGATCAAGTGTTCTGGGATTCCCATTTTCCTCAAGGTTAGCCACAATTTATTGTGATCCACACAGTCAAATGCCTTTGCATAGTCAATGAAACACAGATAGACATTCCTCTGGTACTCAGCTTTCTGCCAAGATCCATCTGACACTGGCAATAATGTCGCTAGTGCCATGACCTCTTCTAAACCCAGCTTATATTTCTGGTAGTTCTCTGTCAATGTACTATTCAAGTCTTTTCTGGACAATCTTCAGCAGGATTTTTCTACTGTTTTTACAATAAGGAATCTCTAAAAGAGATCATTCTTCTCTGTTACATGTATCACTAAAAGAGTTGTACTCTAGTAATATGATTGAGAGTAATGATTCTCAAAGCAAGGTCTTGGGGTGGCCTTTGCCTAAGGATTACCTAGGAACTTATTAGAAACACAAATTCTCCAAACCAGAATCAGAAACTCCAGAGTAAGGTCCTAGCTTACTTTAAGCTTTAACAAATGTTCAAGTTGATTCTAAGGCTCCTTTGGGGAAACATTTAGGGCTTGATCTCTAAACTCAGTTTATCAGAGTTGAAATCCCATTTCTGACACAAACTAGTGATGTAAACATGGCCAAGTAGTTGTGAGAATTAAAGTAATAAAGTATGATGGTCTGCATGTTGCTATGATGCTAGATGCTTTTTGTCAGCTGCATTTCAAGCGTCAGCACCCTTGGTGAATAAATGTAAATGAGACTTCCAATTTTAGATAGACTAGAAAGAACGTTCTGATAATCTTCATTCAGCTAACCAACAAAAATGGCATGTATAATGATAGAATATTGTTCAATATACTGACGAAAGGGAGTCTTCTAGATTGGAGGGCACTTAAAATACACAGTGATCACAAAAGCAGACTCAACTTGTGTCTGTTGAATCTCTAGTGGATTTCCAGAGGCAGTAAATTGCATAAGAAGAGATTTCTCATCTTTCTCCAACTGAGAAGCTGGTAGATTTGAACTGTTTGCCTTTAGATTGGCAGCACAACTCTTTACTCACTAGACAACCTGGCCCTCTATTGGGTTTCCTAAGCTACAAGTCTTTATAGGAGAAGGCTGTCCATTTTTATTCCTCTAAGCAGTTGGTGAATTCAAATAGCTGGCTTTTTAGTTAGTAATCCTACATGTTGTTATTGTTATTATGTGTTGTCTAGTCAACTATGACTCATAGTTACCCTATGAACAAGGGCTCTAAACGTGGCCCTATCCTGAACCAACCTCACTGTCTCAGATACACCTGTCATCATTGCCACAGTCGTTGTGTCAATCCATCTCATCCAAGGTCTTCCTCTCCTTCGCTGACCCTCTACCCTTCCAATCATGATGTCCTCCTCCAGTGACTTGTCTCTCCTGGCAACATGCCCAAAGCATGTGAAATGGAGCTTCTAAATTCTTGCCTCCAAAGGGCAACCTGGTTTTATCGTCCCCAGAAAACACCTATTTGTTCTCTTGGAAGTCCATAGTATGTTCAGTGCTCTTCTCCAGAACCAGAATTCAAAGGCATTGATTCTTTTGTCATCCTTATTTACTGTCCAGTTCTTAGATGCATAGCAAGCACTTAAGAACTCTATGTCCTGAATTAGGAGCATCTTACCTTCTGGACGGACATTGTTGCTCTTTAGCACTCTGGAATGGTCCTTGGTAGCAAATTTTCCCAGTGCAACTTATCTTTTGATTTCCTGACTGCTAGAAGGTATAAAGAATATCACTCATAAAGAATTTTTAAAAAAGCATTACAAAGAAGGGAGAAGAGAAAAAGACCAAAATGGATGTCAGAAGAGACTCTGAATATTGCAGTAGAGCACCAAGAAGCCAGAGCAGAGGGAAAGAATTAAGAAGTTAAGGAGCTGAATAGAAGATGTCAAAGGACTGCTCAGGAAGAGAAAGCAAAATATTATAACGAAATGTACAAGGAGCTGGAGTCAGAAAATGAAAGGGCCAAACTCGATCAGCATTTCTTAAGCTGAAAGAAATAGAGAATAAATTCAAGTCACAAGTTGCAATACTTAGGGTGCTATGGGCAGAATATTTAATAATTCCAGAAGCATTAAAAGAAGATGGAAGGAGTATACAGAGTCATTGTACCAAAAAGAATTGAAACAACATATGAGGAAGAGACAATGGTGATGAAGGAGAAAGTACATGCTGCTCTGAAGGACTTGGGGAGGGGGTGGGGAGACCCAGGAATTGATGGAATACCAATTGACTTATTTCAGCAAACAGATGCTGTCATGCATGTGTTGACCAAGTTGTGCCAAGAAATTTGGAGGACAACTACTTGGCCAACTGACCGGAAGAGATCCATATTTATCCGCATTCCCCCAAAAAGTGACCTGATAGAGTGTGGAAATTATTGAACAATTTCACTAATATCACACACTAACAAAATCCTTCTGGAGATTATTCAGAAAAGACTTGAACAGTACATTGACAGAGAACTACCAGAAATAGAAGCTGAGTTTAGAAGAGGCCGTGGTGACACTGGGGACATTATTGCTAATGTCAGATGGGTCTTGGCAGAAAGCAGAGTACTAGAATAATGTCTATCTGTGTTTCATTGACTATGCAAAAGAATTTGACTGTGTGGATCACAATAAATTGTGGCTAACCTTGAGGAAAATGGGAATCTCAGAATACTTGATCTTGCTTATATGAAACCTATATTTGGACCAAGAAGCAATCCTCAGAACAAAGCAAAGCAACACTACATGTTTCAAAATCAGGAAAGTGGGTCAGGGTTTCATCATGTCCCCATACCTTTTCAATCTGTATGTAGAACATATCATTTGAGAAGCAGGGCTTTATGAGGAGGAAATGTGGCATCAAGATTAGAGGAAGACTCATTAACAACCTACATTATGCAGGTGACACAAACTTGCTTGCTTTAACTGTATAAGACCTGAAGCATTTGCTGCAAAAGGTCAGGGATTGTAGTTTTCAATATGGATTAAAGCTCAACATTAAGAAGACAAAGATTCTCCCCACTGGGCCAATTGGTAGCACCATGATAGATGGAGAAGATATTGAGGTTGTTAGCAATTACAGCTTGTTTGGCTCCACAAACAACACTCTTAAACACAAGCAATCAGGAAATAAAAAGATGAGTTGCATTGGGAAAAACTGCCATCATGGACCTCTCCAGAGTGCTGAAAGCAACAATATCAGCCTAGATACAAAGTTGTGCCTAATCCAGGCCATGGCCTTTTCAATTATTTGTTATGCTTCAGAGACTTGGACAATGACTAAAGATGACAGAAGAAGAATCGATGCCTTTGAATTGTGGTACTGGAGAGGAGTCTAGAACATACCATGGACTGCTGGGGGGGTGAAAAAAAAGTCTGTCTTAGAGAGGGTGAAACCAAGTCTCACCTTGGAGGCAAGGATTTTGAAGATCCACCTCACTTACTTTGGGCATGTGGCCAGGGGAGATCAGTCCTTGAAGAAGGACATCATTCTCGAAAGGGTGGAGAGACAGCACAGGAAAGGAAGACCTCAGATGGGATGGATTGATACAGTAACTGGGGCGATGGGAGCTAGTGTGTAGGAAATAGTGGGATTGGCTCAGGACGGAAGGGCTCAGAGCTTCTGTACATAGGGTCGCTATTCACTGCAGGTGACTCAATGGCACAATACCGCAATAATATACTATGACAGGTTTGGAAGCAGAATTGGCATGCACTTTCTAAATAACATGCCTCCAGAGATGCTGTGAACTTTGATAAATGTCGATAGTTGTCTAGGGGCTTCAGGCCTTTTGTTTATATAGTTGCTATAAGTTGTGCTCTACTCAAAGGCAATCAACAACAACAACAGTGCCAAGGGTGTTGATTGTGGATAACAACATCAATTTTCCCCCCATCTATCATGATGCTGCCTATTGGCCCAGTGATGACAATCTGTTTTCTTTATGTTGAAATGCAATCCATATTCAGGGCTGCAGTCTTTGAACTTCTGCAGCAAAAGCTTCATGCCCTCTCCAGGTTCAGTAAGCAAAGTTCTGTCTTTTGCACAATGAAAGTTGTTGGTGAGTCTTCCTCAAATCCTGATGCCACATTCTATTTTTTAAAAAATTCAACTTATCGAATGATGTATTCCACATATAGATTGAAAAGGTACGGAGAAAGGATACATCCCTGCTGCAATCCTTTGCTGGTTTTGAACCATGCTGTATTCTCTTGCTTTATCTGGATGACAGTTTCTCGGACTAGCTATAGGTTTCACATGAGCACATTCAAGTGTTCTGGGATTCCCATTCTTCCCAATGTTAGCTTCAATTTGTTGTGATCCATGCAATCAAATGCCTTTAAGTAGTCAATAAAACACTAACAGACATCCTTTAGGTAGTCTACTTTTAGCCAAGATCCATCTGACGTTGACAATAATACCTCTAGTGCCACGGCCTCTTCTACATCCTGCTAGAGTTCTGTTCTAGTCACTTTTGGACACTTTTCAGGCAGATTTTTGCATATGATATTAGTTATATGACAACATAATCCTATATGTTAGGGCTCATTATTACATCCTATTTGCTAGTTAGATTCACATTTCAGGAAACTTCAGTGTATCTTGTGATTTGCTGTGTTCTTCTGTAGAATCCCACTCCTCCCAGGAAACAGAAGCATTGCTCCATTCAGTCAGAACCTTTGATTGCCTCAGCACCAGGGATTTTTACCACCAATCTGCTCCAGCCGTCTACACTCAGAAGCACACCTGGCTATTATCTGGGCTGGCATCTGTCTACCCCTGACGTCACAAATACCAGGGTCCTCCTGTCTGACCCCTTGCTCTAATCTTTCCAGAACTCTCACTCTACTAATTCTTGAATTCTAGACTCGAGACACCTCCCTCCCATACTTTCCAGGCTTTTAGAACTGTTTGCTCACACAGACTCACAATATTCTATCTTATCCCTCTGCTGCATCATTGGATGAACATCGAGTAGAAGTGAAAAACAAAACAAATCAAACAACCCCAAAAATCCAATTAAGGTTTTATGTCATAAGGCACTCAGAATGTTTTTTGTCTAGGTGTTTATTTTTACATTTCTGTAGCATGACCTGGCTTTTCCTGACCAATACACCTGCCTTCTGAGATATATATAAAGAAGAGGAACTAATGTAAGTTGTGTACCAAGAAACATCAAATATTACTCTTAATATCAACGACTACCATTTAGTTTATGGCAACATCCTGTACTTTATCTGCAAATCTCTAGTTAGTAACTGTTCATTCTGTGTACGAGCAATTTCAAACTTCATCCATCTTCTTCCCCTCATGCTACCCAATCAGATTAATTAGATGGGGACTTTCTAAATTTTTGCAGGCTTATGCTCTCTGAGTAGTTTCTTTCTGTTTTATAAAAGTACATCCCATTTATGTTTAAGTATATCCTAAACTATTGATTGTCTTCTAGTTCATTCCAACTCATTATGATGCCTTCTAAGCAGAATATACCTACACTGTAGGATTTTTAAAGATGTTACTTTTATTTTTATGGTATTCTTTTTTACAAAAAATTAGTCTGTATTGGTTTGCTTACAAAGTTTGCATACATTGTGTTTTACACTATCCTTCATTCATGTTGTGTGTCATACAACCATTCTGATTCATTACATTTTATAACATTAATCATCATTGAACTATGCCCTCAATTGCCCTGTCTTTCCAGATCCCCGCCAGATCTTTTCCATTTCCTTTATCTATCTCTCCCTGCATCCACCAAATTGTGAGACCCTATGATTTCCCCCCGCCTTCTATCCTCACCCCTCTGCTCCTACCCTTTCCCCCTTGGATCCTCCTCATACACATTTTACTAATTATCTTTCTATTTATACAATAATGGTCTCATAGAGTATTTGTGCTTAAGGGACTGAGTTAGTTCACTCAGCATAATGCTCTCCAGTCCCTCCCAAGTTAGGTTGTAAATTTCAAAATCACTGCTCCTAAGTGTTGCATAGTATTCCATCATGGGGATGTATCACAATTTCTCAGATCATTCAATTGTGGTTGGACATTTAGGTTTCCATGCTCTTGTAATGACACATGAAACTGCTATCAACATGGGTGTATAAATCTCCATTTATGTCTCAGTCCTAATTTCCTAAGCATATATAACAAGCAGTGGTATAGTTGGGTCATATGGAATTTCTATATTCAAAGTCGTGACCTTTTTGAAGAAGATTGCTGGATCTGTCTTCCAAGATGCCTTTGGGTGGGTTTGAACCACTAGGGTTTCAGCTAGCTGTTATGTACCGCCAAGTTGGTACCAGCTCATAACTGACTCTCCAGTGGGTTTTGGGGACAATAAATTGCACTCAGCTAATAGTCAAATGCTTAACTGCTTGCATGACCCTTCTGCTTTGGAACAGCTAACTCTTGTGTCCTGCCCACAGGACTATGAGGACAGAAGCTAGAGTGACTTCTAAGACTAAGAAAGGTTGTAAGTTCATTCATTCATTCTTCATCCACAAATGTCTTTGTCTGGATCCTAGAGGAAAATGATTTGAAGATGGGTAAATAATGAAATCTAAATAGATACCTAGGCAGATAAAACTGTTATTAATTTTCTGCACTCTGGAGAGCCCTCGTCAGCACTTCCTATCTCTCCCTGTACTGTTTCTTGCTGGCCTTCCCAGGTACATGCAGTAACCAAAGCTGGAAGGAGGCTCATTAATCCGATCCTCCTTCTTCCAGCCTGGGCTGACGGGGTTATAAAAGGGAATACCACTTTTAAACATATGATTGGGTATTATGGTTACGACAATAGTCCAGAATGAAGGTTGCATAGTGGAGTGTACTCGGGGCGGGGTGGGGGGCTGGGGGGAATTGTATACCAATGAAAGAATTTTTCTTTTACTTTTCAAAGAGAAGAGCAAACTGGGGTGAGGGGTGGGTAGGGAGAAAAATGCAACAATGAATGAGTGGAAATCTAAAATCTCTGTAAACGTTCATTAAAATTAATAAAATGAAAAAAATAATTTAAAAAGGGGGCAAAACAAACTGCAGGCAGTGGGGAATCTCTGAGGAAAACCTCAAGAAGAAGTTGAAGCAGGGATTTCCCTTCCAGAACCTCCACCCATTCTACCTGAGCTGTTGGCACACAAAGAAAAGTCTACAAGCTTCTCCAGACAGGTTCCCCGGGGTGCTCAGACATACAGACAGTGGTGTCTCTTTCCGCTCTCCAGACAGCATCCTCAGCAGCCGCCACTGACTCAGCCTCCCCGCCCTCCCTGTGGGTGGGGTAGGCCGCAGCCCAGGCCCTTGGGTAGAGCCTGGCTGAAGTTGTAGGTGGCACCAGGGGTAAAGTCGCAGGCATCTGCAGTTATACAGGCATGTGATGATTGTTCCCTGAGCCTGGAGACATTAACAACTTGCTTTCCTTTAGTGTCAGGCAGCTCTTCTCCTAATTCCAGACTCAAACAACTGGTAACCCACTCTAGGAAGCTGACATGGAAGATCCTTGCAGCCAGATCAAGCCTGAGTGGAAGGGACTTCAGGGACCCGTAGTGTAAGTGGGTGGTATACTGTTCTGCTCATAAAAAATTTAGGTGTTCATGTCCACCAGGAGGCATCATGCGAGAAATAACCTGACATGCATGGGGCCACCATGAATCTATGAATCAACAGCAATTGATTAGCATTCCCTTTGAGAAGGAAAAGGACTGTCCTCCCAATCCAAGAAGACTTCCTCTTGGGGGAAGAAAGGGACCCAGTTAGCAGCATCAAAAGAACTGAGCAAGTCTTATCCAAGGGGCTTCATTTATTTGGTAACAGGACACTGTTGTATCTGGCATAATGTAACTCAAAACCTCACTCCTGTGGACTTGTATCTAACCTCCATTAAAGGTCTGTGAAAGTCTATTCTCTTTAAATTCAGAAAAACATTAACTTTTAGGTGAAAGAAACCTTATGCCTAATACTAATGGTTTGCATTTATATGAACATGATTATATAATATCACATATAATGTTAATTAATCGTTCATCCTACTTATTTTATAAAGAAAAGGAGACCATACAGACAAAGGTGGGAAAATTTAAAAAAAAGAAAAAAAGACAAAGGTGGTGAAAGCCCATGAAAATCATACTATAGTCTTAACACATCTGTGGTTCTCAAATATCTCAGCTGTAAAATGTATATTATAATAGTTTCCACACGACTCTGCTTTTATTGTATAGAGTTCTTTGCTGTAATTACAGTTCCAGCCTTGCCAACTGTGAGATTAAGAAAGCTTGAACAGACGTCATATATAAAAACTGAGGTTCAAGTTCCTTAGGATTGTATTTGAGGTCTTGGACCATATTTCTACTCTCCTTTGAGTTTCTCTCACCTTAATGAATGGGAATGATTGTATGAAACACAATGTGCATGAAGGATAGTGTGAAACACAATGTACATGAACCTTGTAAGCAAACAAATATAATTGTTTTTAAAGTGATCAATGACAGTCCATCTCATCTCACTAATGCCTAGAATGTTGCTGTTACTGTATGTTTTCTTGACTCCAAGTTTCATTACTCTAAGGAGCAGATAATATTATGATCTAAATCCTTAGATGTGGAAACTGCAGCTCAGCAAGTAGATGGTGTCATTGTTATTGTTTGTTCAAACTGACCCATAGTGGACCCTTCAGCAGGTTTTAGAGGCAGTTAATCATGTCGGAGGAGAGTGCCCACCTTTTTCCCATGAAGCAGCTGGTGGACTTGAACCATGTGCTTTCAGGATTGTGGTGCAGCTTCTTGTCAACACCACCAGAGCTCCCTGATAAAGCACATGGTAGAATTGACATCTGAACCCAGGTCTGCCTAAATCCAGAACTCATGTGTTTGGTTTTTTGTTTGTTTTTCTCTGTTTGTCCTGGCTTTTCTGAGCCCCAGCTTCTAATAATGCTCCTCAGTGTCCTGGCATCCATTCCCTCAGCACCTGAGGCCCCTTTGAATCATGATAGATAGACACCCTTTCTGCAGGCCAGAGTAGCTGCCAGTCTCCCAGGAGACACATGCTGAGTTGAAACAGCTTCATTCCTTTACTGCGGAGACTCTTCAGTCAGGCTTCTCATATTCCCTGGGTCCTCACTTCCAGTTCATTCAGGGCATCTTGAGTCCCTTGCTTCATCTCACTGCCATCATAAGTTGACATCTCCTGTGCTCTGCTAGACTTTAGCATCACCCTGACTAGCCCGCCTCGCTTTCCACCTCGATACTGTGAAACCTTCTGTTTTGGTTTTGTTTTTTTGTTTTTTTTTACAAATACAGCCTTGACCAGATCATCTCTTGCCTTAGACTCTTCCTAAAACCTGATTCCTTCTTGTCTTCAGGTCCCTTAACCTGACACAAAAAATTCGACCTACCTTTTGACTGGAACCTTCCTACATAATCATTAATTAGTTAGTTACTTGGAATTCCCAGAACAAGTCATGCTCCTGTGATTGTGCACATAATGTTCTACTAACCTGAATGCCCTTCCCAGAACTCTTGGAAAACTCCTCCTTAGGAATCTAGAGTCGTTTAACATCACCTTCTTGGGGAAGCGTTTTGTACCTCCTGGCCTTTCCAGGAGAGCTGTGGTCTGGGCTTCTCTTCTGGGTTCTTGTGACTCCCCAAGCTCAGCTCTGGCTTAGCGCTTACATGTGCAATTGTAACCAACTGGGTTTGGAGCCCACTGGGAATAGGAACCTCTTATAATTCATCTATGGGCCGTTAAGCCATGTCCCAGCACCTCTACTCTATCTGAATAAAATATATGGATTAATGGCGAATGGGCTAGGAACCTCTGTCCAATTAACCAGTCTGGCACCAAGGATCCTATTGAAATATCTTTAGTATCACTCTATCTCTACAGCAGTTAGAACAAGGACATCTAGGGCTCTAAGATGAAGTAAGACAGAAAAGCAGGTTCCCTGAGGTTTTTGTGTATTCTGAGAGGAGACTTTCCCTGGAAAGATAGGAATGAGGTTAGTTAGAAAATAAAGCAGATAGATTGAGAAATAGTGAGACAGAGATACTGAGATGTCAAAGAAAGGATTACATTATATCCAAAAGAGGAATTTAGCCATAGTATTATATGACTCAGCAGTGAATAATATTTACACGGTCACAATGCAATAAGCCCCATATTTAACCAACAATTCTGATACAACTAGATTGATAATTTTTAGGGCAGATGATGCGGAGTGTGTTGAGAGAATAGCTAAATCCTTCTTATTCACAGTAGAAAGCCAATGGGACATATCTTGAATTGAAAAACGTGGAAAGGAATAAGAATACATTTAGTAAAATGAAATTAAGCAGTGGAAGTTAAATACAGAGCCGTGGCTGATTCTGGGCAGTAAGTTTTGGGAGTAGAGAGAATTGGGGTCAGGTAGTGGGTCTTACAGAACTGACTTTTCAAACCATGGCCAAATATGTTAATAATATAATATTGTCATGTATGAAATTCTGCCTGTGGATTGCAGCTGAGGGAACTGTCACAAGGTATGCATCTCTATCTGATCAGTCTGACTAATCTCCTGAAGCACCTCCTTCAGCAGTTCTTCAGAGATCTCCACAGTCCAGGAACTGGCCTGGGCTGGGCTGCCTGCTTGTCCTCAGTGACCTGGCCTCACCTCCGCATGCACACCACCCTTTGCTCCTCACAGACTGGCTCCACCCATTTCTCCTGCAGACATTGTGATTCCCACCTCTGAGCTGCTCTAGGCCTTGGGTGGTGCAAGCAGCTAAATGGTGTTCAGTTCCTAATCAAAAGGTTAGTAGTTCAAACTCACCCAGTGACCTCTTTGAAGAAAACCCGGGGAATTTAATTCTGAAAATTCAGCCATTGAAAACCTCGTTGAACACAGTCCTATTCACGTCCAGTCATTGTGAGTTGGAATTGATGTAAGGACAGCTTGTGTATGTGTGTCGGGGGTGGGGTGTGGGTACAAGCTCAGGCTGTGCCTTGTTTCAACATAAACATGTTTTCCCCTTCTCCCTTTCTTGCAGAGAACATTCAGGACGCTGTGCTTCCTTGTTCCTAGGACAGCTTGGTAGACATGTAGACACCGCCCACTTCCATGGACCGTAAGACCTTGACTACCAGATTTGAATGGTTTAAGGAGCCATGTTTCAGGACCACCTCCAACACTTTATAGCCCAAAGACATCTCTGAATTGCTTTCCGTTTCTGTAAAATTGACATCTTTTGGGTTACTTGTCAGGATGCATATGAGAGTTGTTTACCTGGCATTGGTGAGAGAGCTCAAACTGCCAACTGATATCTCATTTCTCCATCTCTAGACATTTCCTGTCCAAAAAACACAGCAACTCACAGAGAGGGTTGGCAATGGGCCAGATACTTTCTAAATCATGACTTGTGTCATTTGATTCTTGGAAAAGGTAGCATTGTTCCCATTTCAAAGATGAGGAAACCAAAGCTTATTGAAAGGAATTGGTAGGTAGACTTGTACATCCATCCAAATGTTAGATCACAAGTGCTTCAAAAGCTAAGGGCAGCTGGACAGACTCTCCTTCAAAGTGTTTGTGAGCTCCTACCAGCAATGAAGAAGAATTTTTGCTGCTCCATATCCTCATCAATATTTGGTGTTGCTAGTGGTTTGGATTTTAGCTATTCCAGTAGGTGTGTAGCAGTATCCTGTTGGCATCGAACATCTTTTTGTATGCTTATTTGCCTTTGGTGTATCTTCTTTTATTTATAATTTGCTCATTTTTAGATTGTTATTTGTTTTCTTGTGGAGATTAGGAAGTTTTATACACACATCATTATAGTTAAAAATGATAAAGTATTCCATGGTAGATACAGTCCGACGATTTTTCATGCCTTACAGTAACCCTGAGACGACTTACTACAACTTTCATTCAGTAAAAACTGAGACACAGTTTAAGTAACTTGCCAAAGATCACAGTGCCAAATCCTTGGGAAGCCAATACTTGCACTGAGGTAGTATCACTTGCTGAATGATCGTGGTGCACATCTCTGTATTCTGCTTCAATGTCCCCAGCATGTCTGAATCCCCATACCACCTGTTCAGGAAGGCATGGAGAAACCCCTCAAAGTGTGGAAGAAAAGAAAGATCCAGATGCCTTGAGATAACAGTGTAATTGTGGGCAATTTGTATCCAGCCAATTTAGATCAATTCTTGGCTCTGTTTGTTGATTACATGGCGTTGACGAGTTAGTCCACCTCTCTAATCCTCAGTGTCCTCATCTGTTAAATGGTAATAGTTATAGTATCTGTCTCATGAGGTTCCATGGCCTTAAACAAATTAGTAAGCATGAACCACTTAGCTCAAGCATGGTGCTGACTGTGGCAAGCATCCTCCAGGTAGAAGTAAATAGTGGGTTCACAGACTTCCTGGAATGATTTAGGGTAACCTCCCTTGCTCTTTAAGTGCTAATGATCTCAGCTATGATACAGAGTTATTAAAACCAACGCCACAGGTTTGGTGTGAGGATTAAATAAAAATCTTGTTTTGTATTTATATCTATTTTTAACTCTAGCTTGTTCTCCAAAAGTATTTAAGGCAGTTAACAACAATACGAGATTATTTTTAATTTGAAAGTGAGGAATTTGGGGCGCAGAGAAAGAGATGGCAGGAAAAAGTAGAAAAGGACATACGTATTTAGATGTCTTACCTGCCCTTGTAGTTAGGTGCTGTCCAGTTAGTTCTGACCTGTAATGGCCTATGTACTACAGAATGATGCACTGGCTGGTTCTGTGATATCCTTGCAATTGTAAGCCCATTGCTGTTGTTGTGTACCATTGAGTCAGAACCAACCCATAGTTGACCCTCTGACAAGTTTTCAGAGGCAGTTAATTGCATGGGAGGAGATTGCCCATCCTTCTCCTGTGAAGCAGATAGTGGCCTTGAACCTGTGCCTTCAGGATTGCAGCACAGCTTCTAGACACTAGACAATTTAGCCACCTTGTCTGAGCCCATTCTTATAGCCACTGTGTAAATAAATACGTATTGCTATTTTCTAACTGTGGTATCTGGTGCTGGTGGATTTCACCATATGGCTAACCTTAGGCTGACTCAGCATAAGAGGATAGAGGGGCATCAGAGAACATGCTTGTGAAAGGGAAAGAGTACATGAGCTTGAGGGGTTAGAGGCTACACTTCTTTCCTGAGAGAAGCTCAGATATTATTAGCTTTGAGGAGTATGCTAAAGGAGATCAGCTACTAATGAGAGAGAGAGATACTAAAAATTTTCCATTCCCTCCTTTTATAGATGTAAAAACTGATACCTTGAGAGGAAAGGTGTTAAATACAATTGTTTTTTTAGATCTTCAGGAGCTGTGGTGGCCTAATGAGTAAGGTGTTGTGCTGCCAATACAAAGGCAGGCAGTTTGAACTGACTAGCTGACAGGAGAAAATTGGGTAATCTGTGTGATTTACAGTCTTGGAAAAACTCACTGGATGGTCAGCTATGAGCAAATTCTGAATTGACAGCAAACAGCAACATTTAGATCTTTAAGGGAGCCATGATGGTATTGTGGATTAAGTATTGGGCTGCTAATTCAAAAGTGGTAATTTGAACCTATCAATTACTTTATGAGAGAAAGATTGGGCAACTTACTTCTGTGAAGATTTACAGTCTTAGAAATGCTCTCAGGCTGATCTGTTCAGTTCTGTAAAGTTGCTATGAGGTAGAATTGACTCAATGGTAGTTGTTAGGTGCCATTGAGTCGAGTACAACTCACAGCGACCCTATGAACAAAAGCTCTGAACCCTGCTCTATCCTGCATCATCCTCACACTTCCTGACACACAAGAGCACATTGCAGCAAAGTGTCAATCCACCTCAAATGGAGTTATCCATGAGCGACAATGAAACCTTTAGCTATTAATTTAGCTTTATTAAGTCCTTAAATGTACCATGGACTTCCAAAAGAAGAAATTGTTTTGTTGGAAGAAGTGCAAGCAGAGCACTCCTTAGAGGCAAGGGGTGGTGAGACTCTCTCACAGTCTTTGGGCATGTCACCAGGAGGAACCAGTATCTAGAGAAAGATCTGATGCTTGAAAAGGTGGAGGGACAGTTGGAGATGGAGAGGACGACTTTCAACAAGATGCATTAGCACAGTGACTACAATGGTGGGATTGAGCAAGGCAGCGATTGTGAGGATCATACAGGATTCGACACTAAGAGTGAGACTAACTTGATGGCACAAAAAGAACACTAACTATCTCTGGAACAGGAGTGGCAGCCACTTCCAAAACAGCTTGCCTCCGGAAACTCTATGAACTTAGAGAAATGATGAAAATTATGCAAATGTTGAGGTCTTTCGTTCATAGTGTCACTATGAGCCGTCTACCACTCGAAAGCACTTAACAACAACAACAACATGATCAGACCAGTTTCTGCCCTCAAAGAATTTAGTCTAGAGGTGGTATCTGAAATATTGACCTAGAATGAAAGTGCTACCACAGACATAGAACGTGTTAATGGGAAAGTTTGTGTGGAGTCCAGGATCACTTGACAGGAGAAAGGAGTTTTGTCTCAAAAGAACAGCGAGGCTTCCTCAGGTCACCAGTGGGAGGGGAGGTTCGCTCTGTTTTCATGATCTCAGCACTTCTTATGTTCTCTGTCCTTAACTGTTATGACTTGTTTGATTGTCTTCTCAGCCAGGCTGTAAGCAACGTGTGGGCAGAAAACTTGTCCATTTGCCTTCCTCCCCCTCCATTCCCTGCCCCTAGAACTCAGAAGGAAAACAAAGTAAAAGGAGCAATCAAAACTAAAACACAACAGAACACCCACTGCCGTTGCATAGATCCTGACTCACAGTGGCACTGCCTCATCCTTCTCCTGAGCAGATTCAAACTGCTGGCCTGTCAGTTAGCAGCCTACCACTTAAATGCCAGATCTTCTGCTCCTACAACCTAGAGGAAAAGGAAAAAAGAAAGATGAAGGGGAGAGGAGGGGTGGAGTGAAGAAGAGGAAATTTCAGGCAGAAATATGAGGAGATGCTAAATCCAGAAGTGAAAAGCAATGTGGTTCTAAGAATTTTCGGTTCTAGATGTCTCTAGCTTCAGAAGAAGACTTGAGATAGAGTATATATCAAGTGGCTGGATTTCATCTTCTAGGTAATGAAAAATCTAATCATGGCCCTCTTCCGTGATCTGAACTGTTATGATATAGTGCACAAGGAATCTGGAGTCTTCACTTTGGAATGAAGTTCAGGGTCCATGTCTATCCATATGTCCAACAGACCGTGAATGTGTATGAACAACCAGGTTGTTCATCCTGGTTGTTTCCAATTGCTCTTAGCTCCCTTAGATGCATTGTAAAACAGATTGAAAGACGTATCTTCTAGCTTCTTGTGTTCATTCTTTGTGACAAGTTTTATATACTATTATTTGCAGGATTGACTCAACAATGATTAAGGGTTTGGTTCTTTTGGGGGTTTTTGTTATGCTGCGATAGATTATAACATGTACCCTAATTTCAGAGATGCTCAATAAGCATCTGAAAATGTTTGAAATATGACACAATTATTTCTTCCAAGAAATTTAAATGATATCAAGTACATTTGAGAAACTAAGCCTCAGGGACTATGAGGCTTGTTGCCACCCTCACACTTCATCCTGGGCAGAACCATGTGACTCCAAAGACTCGATGCCACTCTCAGTGAGTACCTAGGAGACTCTTGCCATTGCCTCAAAAAATCTTCCTGAGATTTCATTTAATGTAGGGATCTCTGCTGGTCTAGTGGTGAGGAATTGTGTTACTGATCCAAAGGCATGCAGTTCAAATCTACTAGCTGCTCCGTGGGGGAAGGACGGGCAGTCTCCTCCCGTGCAACTTTTACCCTCTGAAAACCTGCTTAAGGGTCAGCTATGAGTCAGTAATGACTCAACAATACATCATAACAGCAACAATAAGCAGAACTCAATCTTCCTGCTGCCACTCAACTGTGAAACATTTTGTTCTGTTGTTTTGTTCTATTTTCCCATTTTTTGACTGAGCAGGTGCCAATAGTATAGTAAATTTCAAAAGTGGTTCAACACGCTCATGGGGATCATGTCCTGCAGTCCATCTCTTGTATAGATTCTTACTGTTGTTAGGTACCATTAAGTCAAGTATGACTCATAGCAACCTTCTGAACAACAGACCTAACCCGTGTCCTATTCTATGCCATCCTCATTGTCTCTGACACACTTGAGCTCATTGCTGCATCCACTATGTCAATCTATCTCATTAAGGGTCTTCTTCTCTTTGACCATCATCCACTTTCCAAGCACGTTGTCCCTATCCAAGGAATAGCCTCTCCTAACAATATGCCCAAGGTATGAGAGAAGAAACTGTGCCGTATTTACCTCCAAAGAGCACTCTGCTTGAGTATTGAACAAAGGAGTGTTGTGTACTTGACTTCTTTTCTTTTTTTTCTTTCTGTGATTGCATGAATAGAAGATGAGCAGGCTTACGCTGCTGCAGAGCAAGGCAACTCTCTCTCCTTGGTAAGCCAGGTCTGGCAGTGGGGGAAACTCACTTGAATCCAATGGGGACTTGCCTTCTATTTCTTCTTGGGCTTAGAAGAAAGATAGATGTATGCCAATGAGATAAAAACTAGCAAGATAACAGATTCAAGTGACACATAATGAGTCTGGCTCACTCACAAATGCAGGAGTTAATCTGCCTAGACACTTTCACTTACTGCTGCCAATTTCTGTTAGTTCCAACCCATAGTGACCCTCATCTAATTTCTGAAATTAAATCTTTTTAAAAGGTTTTTTATTTGCAATTGTAATGAAAGTTTACAGAAAAATTGGGTTTTCATTTATTCATTGTTATATATTCTCCCCTCCTTCTTCCCCCCAGTCCACTTTGCAGTGCACCTTTTATTCCAGATTTTTGTCATACATTTAATGTCTAATTATACATTCCTTTCAGACAGTCCTTCCCCTCATCTGTTTCAATGCACTATTCATTATCTATCTACTCGTTACTTATTCTCTGCCCCCCTCATGTTAGTCTTATCTTACAACAATAGTGCTTTACAGTATTTATCCTTTTGTAAATGAGATATTTTACTCAGCATAATATGTCTTCCAGGGTCACCCATATTGTGTGAGTTTTACAAGTTTATTATTTTTCAATGCTGCATAGTATTCCATTGTATGAATATACTATAGTTTTCCTATCCATTCATTTGTGGGTACTTGGGTTGCTTCTATCTCTTTGTTATTATAAATAACACTGTAATAAGCATGGGAGGAGTCTGACCATCTTTAGGCAGTAGAATAGCACATAGATAATTTTTAAATTGCTGGAGTTGGGAAGTTTTTTTGCTTAGTTACACAAAAGACAGAAGACATGAAAGAGTTTATGGTTATCGAATATAAACTTTCATGGATTCGAATAAGAACTGAGGATCAGAATAATAAATGAGGGCCTTAAGTGAAATTAACAGGTTTGTGGTGAGGTCAGAATTAAATCCAGTCAATATACTTCAGACAAGTGTTGTACCCTGGAAAGAATGGCTAAGCCAGAATACTGGTGGAGGGTGACGGCATCAGTTATGAGCTGTCCATGGCTCTGGAGCCTTGCAGCAACCAGGCAAAGTCATCTATCTTCCTCGCATGGAATCTCCTGTGCCCAGATCCTTTTGGCTTTCAGTCAATTGTTTGCATCACGTTCTCTTTATTCTTTTCTTTGACCTTGTGCTGTAAGTGGTCATTTGCCTTGTGGAGATGATCATGTCACAGCTCTATTCTGGTAACCATGGTTTTGTTGGAGAACCACCATCTCCCAGTTACCAGTAAGTTGATTCCAATTTATGGAAATCCCCTGTTTATGAAAGTAAAGCTGTACTCCATAGACATTTTAATGGTTGATTTTTCAAAGGTAGAAAGAACATTTGGGCTTTCTTCTAAGGAGACTGGGTAGATTTAAACTTCCAATTGTTTTAGCTAGAGGCAAAACACTCTAAAAGTGTTTTAACTATGCAAGAATTCTCTGTTACAAATCTAGTTCTGGCCTTTTCCTGCAGCTAGTTTCCCAGAAGGCCATACCTAGCTTCTGCTGGCTATTTGTTAGACTCGCTTTCTTTCCTGGCCCTCTTCCATCACCTACCGTTGGAGCGGATGACATCATGCTTTACTTTACACCGAGGATCTCCTTAAAGGAATCCTGATGGCACAGCAGTTAAATGGTTGGTTGCTAACCTAAGAGCTGGTGATTTGAACCCACGACTTAGGAGGGAAAGGTCAAAGTCTGCTTCCATAAATACTACAACCTAGGAAACCCTATAGGATAATTTTACTCTGTCCCATAAAATGTTTTTGTTAGGTGCCATGGAGTCAAGCACTACTCATAGTGACCCCTTGAGCAACAAAAAATCTGAGCCCCATTCTATCCTGTGCCATCTTCACACTTCCTGACACACAAAAGCCCATTGCAGCAGTCACCACATCAATCCACCTGGTCGAGGGTCTTCCTCTCCTTCACTGACTCTCCACCCTTCCCAGGATCATGTCCCACTCCAAGAAATAGCCCCTCCCAGCAACATGCCCAAAGTATGGGAGGTGAAGCCTCATCATTCTTGCCTCCAAAGAGCACTCTGGCTACACCCTCTCCAAGACATATATATATATTTAAAAAGACATATCTAGAGTCAATATAGGTCAAAATGAACTCAATGGCAAAAGGTTTTGGTTGATTTGGGAAAAGAACTCTTATATCAATGCCCAACTTCTTTGATGTTTACTCCTTCAGGTCTGTTCTCTCTATAGCCAATACACCTGAGTACTTAAGGTCTGAGGTTCCCTGCTTTCCAGGCTCTGTTCCCAATATAAAAGATAATTTTACAAACTTGTTATTTGTTTGATATTTTTTTTCCTTTCTGAAAACTAATTTCTATTCAGTCGGTTTTTACTGTATTGTTAACATCAAAGTGCAATGGTTCTCACACTTACATGTGCTTTAGAATCAGCTGGAGAGCTTGGTACAATCTTGTGCCCAGCATTTCTGATTCGGCGAATCTAGGGACAGGACTTTAATTTTTTTTTTTTTTATGTTTTAAAACTGTACTTTATTTTGTCTATGCATTGTGCTGTGCTTCCAAAATACTTCTTACTTTTTTATTTACATAGCATTCAGCTTATTAGAAATATTTAGTATTGGCTTCCCATATTTCTCCCCTTTTGTTTTTATCATAATTATGTTATCATCTAGATGAGCATCCTTTATACACAAATAAAACAAATTAAACATAATAAACTCAAAGAAATACTTTCAAAAATCTCCATATGATCAGAAGGATTCAGGTTGAATATTCCTTGAAAGTCTGTTTTAATTGTCCCATTGCCACAGTGCTTGGCAAAACCAGTTCTGATTAATCTCCTTTGTCAGTGTGTCCTTTGCCATTCCCTATCACTCCTCCCTGAGAGGACTTTAATTTTTATGAGATCTCTTGGTAATTCTCAGACAGATGTTCCCCAGGCCATGCTGGGAGAACTCAAACTCTTTTTGAAGGACCTGGAAACCACTGGAAAAGTGACAAACCTCTACCCCACCCCCAAATGCAATTTATAGAGAGTCATGCCGTTAATCCAAAGGCCATGCCTCCCCAGTGGTTTAAATCTACAAGGGAAAGAAAGGAAATCTGTGTTATTTACAGCCTCAGAAATCCAGTGAGGGATCAGATATAAGTTGTTTCTGATTTGATGGCAATGCGAAAGAGATGTGTGGCAAGAAATGGACTCACACAGGGAATGCGGAGTAAAGCAAAAGGTGTGCACCTTGGAAAGTGCTCAGTAAACCTGTATTCCTGTTCAAGAACTAACCATTCACAAGGGACTTCACCTCTTCCTCCTTCATCTACTACAATTCCCAAGTTTAACTGTTATTGTTGTTGTTGTGTGCGTCAAGTCATTTGCGATTCATAGCAACCCTATGTAAAACAGCCCTAAACCCTGCTCTAGTCTGTGCCAATCGCACTGCCTCTGACACACCCATCCCGATTACCCCACTCACCGAATCAATCCACCTCATAGAGGGCCTTCCCCTGCTGCGCCTGCTCTCCACCCTACCAACCATGATGTCCCTCTCCAAGGACCAGTCCCTCCATGCAACATGTCCAAGGTATGTCAGACAGAGCCTCAGAATCCTTGCCTCCAAGGAGCAGCCTGGCTTCACCCTCTCTCTCTAGGATGAATCTGTTTTCCTAGCACTCTATGTTACATTCAAAACTCTTCTCCAGCACCACAGCTCAAAGGCATCAACTCTCCTTCTATCATCCTTAGTCATTGTCCAACTCTCTGATGTATAACAAGTGATTGCAAAAACCATGGCCTGTATCAGACACACCTTAGTCTCCAGAGAGACACCATTGCTCTTCAGTACTCTGGAGAGGACCCTCACAGCAGACTTTCCCATGGCGATACGTCTTTTAATTTCCTGGTTGCTGGTGCCAAGAGTGTTGACTGTGGAGCCAAGCAGACTAAACTGAGCAATTGATAATTGACGAGCAGATTTTCAGGTGTTAGATATATAGGAATAGAAGGGGTTCACAGCCTGAAAGTCTCAAAGTCCCCGTTGACCTCACCACCCACATAATAATAGCAATAGGGACAATGATAATGACAATAATGATGATAATAAACACTGTGTGGCGTGTACGGCACAGTTATTAAATGCAGGCTCAGAGTTAGACACACATATGCATTATTACTAACATGCATCATGATTGAGAGCATGTGTTCTTATTCTCATTGATGAGGAAATCTGACAAGCCTAAGTCACTTGTCAAAGGAGAGTGGTCATCTGCAGAGTAAGCAGCTATATTTCGATTCCCATCTTTCTCCTTTAGTTCTTAGAGAAGCCTCTCCTCCCCAGGCTGCCTCAATTTATGCTAAACTCCCATCAGCTCAGGCACTAAGCACTGTTGACTGCCTGGCATTTCTGCAGGATCTCGTTCGATCTCCACATCCTCCCTGAGAGGTAGAGGCCTTGATCATCATACCTATTTTCCAAATGAAGAAATCAAGAAGAGATTGTCAATTGTAGCTCGATTAGTAAGTTGTAACGACATTTCATGTCTTAAGATCAAATGAAAGGCAACTCCGAGGCTGCTGCTTGGTGAGAAGCCTTCTGCAGAGGCGAAAAATATGTGCAAACAAAACGAACAGCTTTCTTTATGTTCCCCAAAGTTGCTAAAATTGCCTGCGGGTTTGCACACAAGCAGACGCTGTGTTCACAATGCTGCATGGCTTCTGTTGTTTGGCTCTGGCAAGAAACACCAGACAAGGTAAGCAATTCCAAGGTATTCATTCACAGTGTGTGGATTCCTGCCAGGGCTCTTTTTATTTGTTATTAAGTTAGGGAAGGAAAAGAAAAGATGCCTCATGGATGAGCCCAGGTCCCTCGAGGTAACGGTATGGTGGGAAATGCACTCCTTATGCTTAGAGTTCAACAAATCTGCATCGCTACTAGGTTTTTACCTGTAAACCTCGTGACCTAGGCCAGGTGGCCTCTAACTTCAGTCTTCCCCGGTGTGAAATGGTCCGTGAAAATGAGACTTTTTAGTCTGCTACATTTGTTACTTCATTCTAGTGCCTAGAACAGCATCTGTCACAGTGCTCAATAAATCGAAGTTGAGTGAATATATGAATCATTATTTTTTAGTGTTGTTGTGGAGTTGAAATAAGATAGTAGGTATTAAAAAAAATCAACCTTTTTTGATCTTGCTGTTGTTGTGATTGAGTTAATGCTCACCCAGGAAGACCCATGGAGAATGACGTGTTAGGTGGTACTGGACCATCTTCATGATATTCTTGAGCTAATTTTTATGACTTTGTATTACTCCACCTTGTTGAGGACACCCCCCCACTTTTTCACTGACTCTGTTATCAAGCATGATCCTCTTTTCCAGTGATTAGTCTTTCTTGATGAAGTGTGCAAAGTCAACCTACCACAGTCTTGCCACCCTTCCTTTCTAAAGAACATTCTGGTGTACTTCTTCTAAGATTGACTTATTTGTTCTCCTGGTAGTCTTTGGTATATTCTTTGATTACCCCTCGATTTTTCCTTTTTCCTTGTTTTTGGATGACTTTTGCATGCAGGTGAGGTAATTAAAATAAGCATGGCTTTTAATAACTTCAAAGAGACCTTTATAAAGAGGCCTTACAAAGAGATTATTATGAAACGTGAAGATTCATAGTCCAGTAAGTAGAAAGGGGTCAAGATAAATCAAGTACTAAAATGCAGTGTGGTCAAAGATATGACAAAGGTGAGCACATAGGAACAGTCAGGAAGAGTGTCTAATCCACATTAGGAAGCCCACTGTCGGACTTCTCCAAGCAAGCTAAGATCTTTGGGCTCCCATAGCATGTTTTCCTTATCTCTCATATGGCCATTTTAATTGTAATTACGTTCTGAAATGTAATTTCCCTTGCTGAGCAAAACCCCAGCCCTTGTAGCTGGTAATGTTCCACTATTCTACAGCCACACCTGTGCAGTTAACCATGGCTTGAGAAAAACACGTTAATTACTACTTGGCAAGCCTTCTCCTCCACCTTCCAAACTCTACTGCTTTCTTCCATATCCCCATGTGTCCTCCTTTCCCCATCACTGTTGAAGGAGAAGGCCTCATGAGAAGAGCAATTCCCGTGATGGATGTGACCTCCACGCTGCTCCAGGACAGAAGCTGAGGGGCCTTTCTAAGGTTACTTACCCATCAGGCAGCTGGAGAAAGGGCATTCTGTACCCAGGAATGGCTTCCATCCAGGTTTTGTTTCCCTCTTACATTTTTATTGTGGTTTCGGTGGGAGTTTACAAAGCAAATGAGTTTTCATTCAGCACTCTGTATACATTTTGTTTGGTGCCGTTGATTGCATTTCTTTAGTCTAACAACACTGTTTGCCATTTTCTCCCTGAGCTGCACTTCTCCATCCCTTCTTGCTTTCTAAGATTTTTTTTTAAAGCTAATGGTGGTTTTCTGGTCCTTAATGAGTATTTCACTGAGGAGTACGTTTCTCCCTGGTATTGTTACTCACTTTATGTTGTTGTAGTTGTTAAGTGCAGTTGAGGAAAAGGTGACTCAGAGTGACCCTATAAACAAAAGTCCTTCACACTTGTGTGACTTTTATCCTTTCTCCAAGTTCACAGGGTTTCTGGGGGCAAGCTATTTATGGAAGTAGATGTCACTCCTGCTTCCAAGCTAGTTTTAATCGGGGAGCTCCACCAAATACTGTCTGCCATGGGTAATCATTAACACATTTGACACATCAGTGTCACAGTGTTCAGCTTCACAGCAACCAAGAGTTACCTCTGTATGGCAAGTGGACATACCAGGGCTATACAACCTCTTTCTCTTCCAGTCTCCACTTTATAGGTCTGTTTATTGTTTGGTTGAAGGAAGCTTTGATGGTCTAATTTATAGATAGTTCTGTGAGCTGCTAACCCAAAGGCATTCAAATCCATCAGTGTTTCCACAGGAAAGATGTTCAATCTCCTTCTGTGAGATTTGCATCCTTGGAAAACCAGTGGAGGGTTTGGGTGAAGAATCACAACTGACCATGAGTTGGTTCTGACTTAACAACACTGAGTTTGAGTTATCGTTTAGCTGAAAGTTGATTATCAGGGTAGAGTCAGGTTTAGGCTTGAGGCCTGTCTAAAGGTGATGGCCTCAATGGTTTCACCTGTTTGTATAAGAGCTATAAGAATGTTGGGTTGGGTTGGTTTTTTTTTTTTATGATTTTGAAGTTTGTGCTACATTTGTTTCCTCTCACTCTGTTCAGGACCTTCTAATGTGATCTTATTTAGAACAGTTGGTAATGATTATTAGGAGCAATCAGTCTCTACAAAAGGACATCAGACTTGGCAAAGCAGAGGGTCAATGAAAAAAGAAGAAAATCCTCAATAAAATGGATGGACATATGACTGTAGCAATGGGCCAAAATACAGCAACAATTGTGAGACTGGTGCAGGACAGGTCGTGGTTTGTTCTATTGTACTTGGGGGATGATGCACTGGAACTAACTCAACAGCACTTAACAACAAATTTAAACAATTAAAACCAAATGCCTTTTAAAATACGAAGCCAAAACCAATCAGTTCACACCCAATTGCGAGCAATAAACCAGCAACAACTAATTCAACAGCACCTAACAACAACAAATTTAAATTAAGTATAAAAATTAAGTATTAAAACAAGCTTGAAGTGGGAGTGCATC
>NW_006399755.1:18735299-18778103 GCF_000299155.1 Elephantulus edwardii
TTTAAAAAAAATCCTTTTCTTGTTACATATTTTCCTCCCTTCTCCTGCCCCAGTTCATTTTGCTATGCGCCTCTTATTTTGGACTATGGTCATACAAATAATGTCTAATCATATAATCATTTTAAACAGTTTTTCCTTCATCTGTTCCAATGTAGTGTTCATTATTTATCCCATTTTCTTAGCTTTCCCACAACCCTTATTTCAGTCCTGTTTTAGAACAGTGATGTTATACAATATTTCTCCTTTTGTGACCGATATATTTTACTCAGCATAATGTCCTTCAGGGTCACTGAGTTGTGTAATATTTTATAAGTTCCTTATTTTCCAGTGTTGCATAATATTCTACTGTGTGAATACTGCACGTTTTTTGTTAATTCTTTTGTTGATGGTCACTTGGGTTGCTTCCATCTCTTTGCTATTGTGAATAGCAATAAACATGAGTATGCATGTATCTATTTGGGTGGAAGCTCTAGTTTCTTTAGGATATATTTCTAGCAGTGGAGTTGCTAGGTCAAATGATATTTCTATTTCCAACTTTTTGAGAAAGCGCCAGACCACATTCCATAGTGGTTGCACCACTCCCACCAGCAGTAAATAAGGGCTACAGTCTCTCCACTACCTTGCCAGAATTTGTTGTTTGCTGCTCTATTGAACTTTTCTGTTGTTACTGGGGTGAAATGACATCTCATAGTTGTTTTGATCTGCATCTTTTGGAAGCACCAGCCACTCTTTAGGAGAAAGATGAGGCAGTGTGCTTACAACCTTGGAAACCTTATAGGGCATTTCTACTCTGTCTTATCCGGCTCCTATGAGTCAAAATAAACTGGATGGTTTTTCCTCATCTCCCTCTTGTTGAGTTATTGAATATTTGGAGAACATTCATCCAGATTGTTTAGAGAGAACAGTGAAACTCAGAGAGATCAAGTAAACAGCTCAATTTTGACTAAAACAACTGTTATCACCTAGTAGGGGGAAATATTTCCTTCTAGGGGACACTGGGCAATATTTGTAGACATTTTTCTTTTTGATAGAGAGTGATGGTACTGGCACCTAGTGAGGAGAGCCAAGTATAGTCTACCATGCACAGAATAGCATTATTCAAAACATTTACAGTATTAAGAGTGTTGAGGCTGTAAACCTTACTGAGACCCTAAAGCAGGAACTAATATCAGGCAAGTGAGAGACAGCACAGCCTCTGAGGTTAGATGATCTGTGTTTGAATCCTCTCTTCCACTGTTGCCTATGGTCCAATTACTTACTTTCTGACTTCTGGTTTTGCCGCCCATAAATAATGCAGAGAGGCTGTGGCATTGAATGTGGGTTTTCTGTGTGAAAGGCTGTGGAAACGATTCCTTCAAAACGGAGGCATTTGGCATAACAAAACTGGGTCTTAAAGTCCAGGTTAGATTCCATCCTACCCCTAGACTCCATTTTCACCTCATCCTTACTTTTCTTTTGACCTGCAGCTATCCTACTATGAAACTGCCCTTAGCAAATAAGGATAGAGGTTAAGAAAGTGGAGGAAGAGCTTGCCAAAGATGTTTATCAAAAATGCTTGTGCAGCTTGCATTCCAAAATATAATTGCTGATGTTAAGAAAGAAGGTGATCATGTGACCACACCATGCCTGTGACCACGTCTCCCCGTATGACTAGAATCATGAGACCATCGCACATTTCTCTTGCCCAATTTGTTGCAGGTGTGCTTTATTTTGTTTTCTATGTTTTGGTATTTTAAATTCCTTTGCAATCGAACCTGTCTATAGTTCTTTCCTGCAAGAGATCCACCCAAATTCTTCTTGCTATGGTAAGACTGACTGAACACGTATTCAATCTGTATGTGGAACAAATAATCTGAGAAATTGGGTTACATGAAGAAAAAGATAGTGTCAGAATTAAAGCAAGACCAAATAAGTACTTGTTAATATGCATATGAGACAACATACTTGCTGAAAGAGGAATTGAAACACTTAAAGATGAATATCATTACGTACAGCCTTCAATATGAGTTACACAATAATATAAGAAGATGAACATACTCACAATGGGACCATTAAGCAACAGCCTGTGATATGCAGATGATACAACTTTGCTAACTGAAACTGAGGAGGTCCTGAAGCATTTGCAGCAGAAGATCAAGGACTATAGTCTTCAATATGGATTGAAGCTTAAATCAAGAAGACAGAGAGTCTCACTAATAGGCCATTTGGCAGCATCATGATGAATAGAGAAGAGACTGAAGTTGTCAACAATTTAAGCTTGCTTGGCTCCACAGTCAATACTCTTGACACCAAGATTCAGGAAATCAAAAGATGAATTTCACTGGGGAAGCCTGTTGTCTGGGACCTCTCCAAAGTGCTAAAGAGCAATGATATCAGTCTGGAGACTGAGGTGCACTTGATCCAGGCCATGGTCTTCATGATTACATGTTAAGCATCAGAGAACTGGACAATGACAATGAATGACAGAAGAATTGATGCCTTTGAGTTGTGGTACTAGAGAAAAGTATTGAACATAAAACTTAGACCATCAGGAGAACAAATAGGTCTGTTTTAGAGAAGGTGAAACCAAGTTTTTCCTTGAAGGCAAGTATTTTGAAACTTCTCACATCCTTTGGGCATGTGGCCAGTAGGGACTAGTCCTTGGAGAAGGACATCATGCTTGGAAGGGTGGAGGCACACCGCAGGAGAGGAAGACCCCAAATGAGATGTATTGGCGTTGTAACAAGGGCAATGGAGGTGTCAGAGTCAGTGAGACTTGCTCAGAGTAGGGCAGAGCTCAGAGCTACGGTACATGGAGTTGCTGTGAATCGCAGGTGACTTGATAGCATATAACAACAACAACATGATAGAGAAATGATTGAAATTATCAAGGATTTCGTTTTACTGAGACTTACAATCAACATTCAAGGAAGCAGCTGACAAGAAATCAAACCATTTATTTCATCAGGCACATCTGCTTGAATTGTTAAAAGGCAAAGATGTAACTCTGGGGACTAAGGAAGGGTTCTGTTCTGTTCATCTAAATGATTCAAACACAAGTTATCTGACCCCAAGTCACATGCTTTCTTTCAGTTATCTGTAGTTTTTCTATCCTTAAACCCACTTCTTTGAAGCTTTCCTATTAGTCTCTTGGGAATCCCTCCTCCCTCACTTCCTCCCTTATTTCCTCTCTTCCATCTTCCTCCAATGAATGAACTATCATGACACAGACAGACATAAAATTGGGCATCATGGAGAGACACTTAAACAATAAGTTACAACTCCAGGCACAAAGGAGTAACAAGGAGGTGACTAGTTCTGAGAATGCAACAAGAGTTTGGAAAAGGCTTCTTGGAAGAGGCTGGTTGCACTTTGAGATACTTTCTCTCCCTCCCCTTTTCCCATGCCCCATCATCAACCAGGTTGTCACTAGATTATATGTACCGTCAAGTCAGGGACTTTTATCTTTTCCATTTCCTGATGTATACTCAGCCTACAACAATAGCATATTCGTACTGAGTATGAATACTCAATATGTAATTTTGAAATGGATAAAGTATTTGAAAGATGATTAGGGATTTGATGAGTGGGCCTAAAAGAGAAAGGACAGTGGACATAGAACATATTGAGCAAAGCCAGCCAAATGGTGGGAGTTAATTAAGAAGGAATTACTTGGAGGAGTACATGAAATCTCTTGGGATGAATAGTATGTTCATGGCGAGACAGTTGAAGTCTTGTTAGAATTGGTAGATCTCTGGTGGAAAAGTATAAATTGAGAAATACAACAGGTGATTGTTGTTGTTGTTGTTGTTGTTGTTGTTAGGTGCCATCAAGTCGAGTATAACCATAGCAACCCTATGAACAACAGATCCAAACCCTGTCCTATCCTGTGCCATCTTCACACTTCCTGACACACTAGAGTTCATTGCAGCAGTCACTGGGTCAATCCACCTGGTTGAGGGTCTTCCTCTCCTTCACTGAACTTCCATCTCTCTGAGCAATAGCCCTTCCTCTCGGCACGCCTGAGGTAAGTGACGTGAAGCCTCATCTTAGCCTCTAAAGAGCATTCTGGCTATACTCTCTCCAAGACACATCTGTTTGTTCTTTTGACCATGCATAGAATGTTCAGTGTTCTTTTCCAACACCACAGCTCAAAGGCATCAATTCTTCTTCTGTCATCCTTATTCATTGTCCAGATCTCAGATGCATAGCAAGTGATCAGAAAGACCATGGCCTGAATCAGACACACCTTAGTCCTCAAACTGACAGTATTGCCCCTCAATAATTTGGAGAGATCCCTAACTTTAGACTTTCCAATTGCAATGTTGTTGATTGCCTTCGAGTCTAGCACGACTCATAACAACCTTATGAATAAAAGGCCTGAAGTACCTCTACAACCATTAACATTTATTAAAGTTCATAGAGTTTCCAGAGGCACACTGTTTAGGAAGTGGATGCCACTCCTACTTCCAAGTCAATTGTAACATCTCTCCCAATATCTCCTGACTGCTGGTACCAAGGATGCTAACTGTGGGTCCAAGTAAGATGAAGTTGTTGACAGTTTCAATCTCCTCTCCATCCACCATGGCGTTTCCTATCAGTCAGTGGTGAGAATCTTTGTTTTCTTGACATTGAGATGCAATCCATAAACAGGTGGAGGTAGCATTAGACAAGTATTTATGGTGGTTCTGTGTGGGGTTGAGTTGGAATTGACTCCTAGCTGACCCTCCAGCAGGTTCGCAGAGGCAGTAAATGGCACAGGAGATTGTTCATCTTCCTTTTGCAGGTAGAGTGGAATCACTGTGCTGGTCTCTGGTTCTTGAGAAGGTTTAGAAGGAACCCTGAGGTCCTAGAGGATTTTATCGAGTTGGCCCAGAAGAAAGATAAGGGAGAACAGAAACGATAGGATGCAATTTGGTGGTTGGGCTCAAAGGTAATTTGTTCATTGATAACTAACCTAACTGAGATGGGTTTAGATGGAAGGGGTGGAGTGATAGAAAACCTAGTCAAAGAGGATTCAGGTTTTAAACCGCAGTGAGTGACAGAATATTAGAATCACCAAAGACGAAAAGAGATGGAGTAGAATTCTGTCTGTCTGCTTTGGAGTCAGCCAGACTACTACCAGTTCCTGGCTCAGGAAGTTTCTAATTGTATGACCTTGAGCCAATTTCTTCCATGACCTTCATTTATTTTTGTTTTATTTTATATTGGTTTGCATACAAAATTCATATTCATCATGTTTGACACACTCCTTCTTTCACATTGTGTTTCATACTATAATTCCCATACATTGCATTGTATAAAACCAATCACCGTTGGCCTATGCCCTCTGTCACCCTGTTATTTCATGTCCCCATTAAGTCTATCCTGATTCCTTTACCTTCTCTCCCTCTGCCCACCAAACTCTGCAACTCTGTAATCTGGTGCCTCCTGGGTGTTTTGAATCCACCAGCCACTCTAAGGGAGAAATCTGAGCAATCTCCTCCAGCGTGATTTGCAAACTCACGTATCCAGTGGAAAGTCAGCTAGGAGCTGCTGCTATGATGCCATGGTGATGACAGAGAGAAAGAGCCTACAGAAAGTAATTGTACTACATAGGCTAGTTTCACAGACTAAATGAATAAATTGAAGACTCATAACACTTAGAACACTGCCTGTTTCCCCTACTCCGCGGGAGATCAGAATCCTTATCACTAAGAACCCCCCTAAAACATCACCTGCTTATTCGTTTCAAAGGCCTCCAGGATGCAGTGTTCCTGAGAGCAGGCTTGTGCCAAGAGGATGTTAATAGAATGGAAAGAGGATTGGATTAATTCTTTTACCTGAGATTTTGCAGACCATGTGCAGCAAGTCTTACAGAATTCCATTTGGTGGTCCTTCCAGCCCACAGAGGTATGAGCAATGAGTACCTTTTTCTGGGACAGGGGTGGGATAACTTAAGCCCAAGGTGGTGGTGTCAAGGTTTGCTGAAGACCGCATGACTGACCTGTTCAAACTGACTCTAGATGCCCTACTCTGCTCATCCCCTGTTCTCCCTCCACTCTCCCCGCTGGTCCACCCATTCTTGTCTTCTGCTGACTGGCCTCCTCCCCCCAGCATACCACACTAAACTCCCAGCCTTAACTCTCAAAGTGCTTTTTTTAAGCTCTTGCTCAAAATTCCCTTACTCCTTTCTGAAAGCACTCCCTTAGTAACTTCTTCCTGTCCTCCGAGTCTATAAAAGCTTCTCAAATGACACCCTCCCTCACCATATAAACAGAAAAGAAAATATCAGAGTAAAGAGCGAACATTTGTTGATGCTTTCTAAGTGCCATTTGATGAGCAAATCACTTCCCTTGCAAAACCTTTCCTAATTATTCAATCAGGTAGGTACCTCATTTTACAAATTTTTTAAAATGTTATAAAATTACCTCATTTTATAAAGGAAGAAACTGAAGCTTAGACAGATTAAGCAACTAACCCAAGGTCACAGAGTCAAGGAATGTGGGGACAGGAGGAAGGAAAAAACCAAAACCCAACTCACAGCAATTTTAATTGGGATTCCAAGGGTGGAAGCCTTAACAAAAGCAGACTGTTTCACCTTTCCTCTGTAGACCAGCAGGTGCTTTCACAACTTCCACCTGCCCCACCTCCCTCCCCAGCCCAGACTCCTCTCCCCTGGCTTACCTCCTTCTAAGTCTCATGTCCCACTGTCTGGTCACTTGTCATTCATTCCAAATGACTCACTATGCATTATCATGCCTCTAAGACTTTGTTTTTTGTTTGTTTGTTTTTTCAGTTAATTGTGTAAAAATAATTTTTTATCATTTTATACTAATTTTAATAAAAATTTACAGACTTTGAATTTCCATTCATTCATTGTTGCACTTTTCTCCCTGTCCACCCCCACCCCCCACTCCTAGTACACTCTTCTCTTTGAAAAGTAAAAGAAAAATTCTTTCATTGTTTTACAATCCCTCCCAGCAGGTCCACTCCACTGTGCAGCCTTCTTTCTGGACTCCTGTCATGACAAAAATACCTAATCACATATCCCTTTTGAACAGTTTTCTCCCTCATCTGTTTCAGTGCAGTATACATTATTTATTCCATCTTTCTCAGTCTCCCCCCAACACCAATGTCAGTCCCATTTTATAACAGTGGCACTATACAATATTTTTCCCTTTGTGACTAAGATATTTCACTCAGCGTAATGTCCTCCAGGGTCACCCATTTTGGATAATATTGCATGAGTTCCTACACTGAAAAACAAGGAACTCATGCCTTTGAGACTTTGTGCATGTTAGTCATCTGCCAACAATACTTTCCCTTTCTTTAATGTTCATCAATACCTCTGTCTACATGTGGACCTCACTTCAGCAGCCACTCCTCTGGGAGCCTTCCTCCATTCACTGTTTACTCTTTCTCTTCCATTTTATTCCCTTTTCCCCTTGAACTCTCAGTATTAGATACAGTCCTCACTATGTGGGGCACAGTATGTTCTGGGTCATGTCTACATCCAATGCAGCATTCAACTACCTTTACCGTGTATTTATAGGAGATACTATGAAGCATCAGTGGCACTGCAGGTACTGGAGTGGGTCGTGGGGACCTGAAAGTCAACAAAACAGATGTGCCTCAGCCTTTATGAAGTTTGCTGCCTACTTGAGGAGACAGACCAGCATTAAAAATTGTACTGAGGGCTAAGTACTGTGGTTGAGAATTACAAGGACCCCTGAAGGTATAATAGGTTACGTGTTGGGTTAGGATGCAAGGTCAACGGTTCAAACTCACCAACTGATTGCTAGGAGAAGGAAGATGCAGTCTGCTCCTGTTAGAGATGTTTGTAGGTTTGGAAACCGGATCCATGAGCTGAAATGAACTTGTTGACAATAGGCTTTCTTCCATTTGGTTGTTTCTTGTTTTGAGGGGAGAAGAAGGCAATCTTAAGTGGGGCACCTATCCAAGACATAGGCTATCCAGGGAGGTTTTTCTGGAGCAATGATAAACTAAGGTAGAGTTAATCAAGTTCTGAGAGAATGAAAAAGGAAGGCTCAGTATCAGGCAAAGGGAACAGCTTGGGGTGAGAGAAAACTGGGCAGGCTCAGGATGCTGCAGGCACTGTGGTTAGAGAGCAGTGTGCAGAGCCAATGATCTAAGATGATTCAGGAGACGTAAGCAGGGAACAGAACATGCAGAAGCTGTCTATAAGCAGTGAACCAATTTTTTCCCCCTTCTCATTTGCCTCTGTTGTAATTGTGTACTGTTGAGCTGAAACCAACTAAGATTGACTCTCAGGTAGGGTTTCAGGTGCAATAAATCCCATGGGAGGAGATTGGCCATCTTTCTTCCATGGAGCAGCTGGTGGATTCAAACCATTCATCTTTGGTTTGGCAACACAACTTTTTACTATTGAGCCTCCAGAACATCCTGTGAGCTCCACGTTTGAGACTCAGGTCTAGGGTGTTTTAAGAGTCTGACCTTTGCACCCAGTTGAGCCAGTCTTGACTCCACCCACTTGGAGTATCCTCAGATAAGCCGACAGAACAAAATACTGTCCAGAGGGCCAGTTTGTTCAAGTCCATGTGCCCATGCATCTCATCTAGAATCTCCCTCTCTGTTCCTCTGCTTGATCAAACGTGATACTTTCCTCTAGACATTGAACCCTCTTAATGATGTGTCCAAACCAAGCAATTTGGACAATGTTCTGTCATGATCCACAGGCTTTTCACTAATTTGAAGAAGTAGATCACCAAGCTTTTCCTCTTAATTTTTCATTGTCTAGAAACTGTCTTGAAACCTGTCCACCATGGTTGACTCTGCTGGTATTTGAAATACTGGTGGGATGCCTTCCAACATATTAGCAATACCCAAGAGCGCACAGTAAGATAAACTGACAGACAGGTGGTAGTTTCATCTTTCAACATGTACATAGAGATAGCCAACACCTTCCAGGTTTACGAGATTATATATAGCCTTAATAGATTGAGGACAGTTGCTGGTACATAGGGAGAGTCCAATACATATGCTATGTGGCCATTACTGTGATTATGATTATTATATGAGCTAGATTGTTCTGCCTGTTTAATGAACTATTGCAGGGGACGTGCTCTCTGCACAGATCTTTGTCCTGGAGAAGAAACAGGGAAGATGAATGAAGTCCAAGATCTTAGCACAACCCTTTTGCCCTCCACAGCTGTGCATGAGCCAAGCTATCTGATGTCTGTGGCTGTGTGGAATACTCTGGCAGATGTGTGGGACACAGGACCCGATGCTATGTGAACACTGTGGCCTGGCTAGGAACATCCTGTTAGTCAGACTCACTTCCCCCCCTTAAATGACGTTCTTTCTCTATGGCAAGAATTTTCTCCTTTGGCGTTGGCTGTTCCTGCCCTTCTTATAGAATGGTGGGCTGCCTGCTGGATTGGTAACTTTCTTTTTTCCCCCCAGTTCTTCCCATACAATTATTTTTTTTTTTTTTTTGCCTTTTAGTCCCTGGAATTGGCACTGACCTCCATGGCCCGAACTCCCAGAAAGCAGCTGCTGTTCCTTGGCTGCAGCTCTCAGGTCTCCTAGAATAAATTTATCTTAGTCCTTTTCACACCCAAGGTGTGCGGGACCTTGCTTTTGCTAGCCCCAAAGTGCCTCAGGCCCTCTTGCTGGTTTTTTTAACCCTACTCGCATCTCTGAAAACTGTCAGTCATTGAATTTGTTTCAGCTAAGCCCTCTTAGGAGCTGGCACAGTGGTTAAGCCCTCAGCCCACCAGCCTCTATGAAGAAGAAAGAAGTGGCAGTGAGTGCACTTCCATAATCCTTACAGCCTTGAAAATCGCAGTTCCAGTCTGTCTTTGAGGGTTATCATGAATCACAACTGACAGACCAGTACGTCTGGAAGCCCTTTGGGGTGTGCTATTTATTTCCTACCATAATCCTGATGGATCCTCCTATAGAGGGTGTCCCAAGATCCTCGGGGGACCCTGACCTAGTCAAGAGGATGTCACCTTCTCTGCTTGCCCTCCAGCAGACCTGGTCTTTTCCAAGAGGACAGGTTTCCTCTTCTTGGGATGAGGGGTGGGTTGGAATTTTGTAGCTTTCAAAGGTCCCATCTGTCCTCCAGTGAGGCTGGAGGGGAATCCAGGACTTAATCTTGTGAGAGACTCATCAGTCATGGAGACTGAATTGGGATTTTATTATAAGAGCAAAGAAAGTTAGAAGACAGATTTTTGAACTGGAGAATGCTATAATCTAATTTTTAATTATGGAAGATAATTTTAACTTGTACAAAAAGAGCAGACTCTGGATGGTCAAGTGCAGACCAAAGAGATATTTAGGGTCTGTGGTGGTTAATTGTATGTTGGCAACTTAGCTAGGTTATAAGAGACCAATTGTGTAGTCAAACATGATTCTAAACTCTGCTATAAAGGAGCTCAGTTGACCTCAAATAAAGCAATTACCCTTCACAATGTGGGTGGCCTCATCCAATCAGTTGAAGGCTTTTGGAGAAAAGAGTTTTCCCTAGGGTCCATTCTGCACCCAGAATATAAATAGATCTTTCCCCAGAATTCTTTCACACTTCAAGCTTTCTTTCTTCTTGATCTAAAGACTTAGGGATAGAAGATAGCAGAGATCTCTCGTCTGATGCTGGATTATTGGCTTTTATTCTGCCATCCAAGTAATAATCAGAACCAATTCCTTTAAATAATTCTCTCTCTTTAAACACATTCTTGTTGTTGTTAGGTGCCAACCAGTCGAGTACAACTGATAGTGATCCTATGAATAATAGATGTGAATCCTGTCCTATTTCATGCCAACCTCAGAGCCTCTGACTCGCTCAAGTTCATAGCTGTAGTCACCTGCTTGAGAGCCTTCCTCTCTTTTGCTTGTTCCCTTAGCTTTACAAGCACTATTTTTTTTTTCCATGGTTGCTGCCTTTCTTAGCAACTTGCTCAAAGTATGTGAGAAGAAGCTTCACCATCCTTGCCTCCGAGGAGCATTCTGGCTGCACCTTCTCCAAGATGTATCTGTTTTTGACAATCGTTGGGAGGATATTCAATACTCTTCTCTAATACCACAGTTCAAAGGGATGACTTTTTCATCTGTCATCCTTATTTGTTGTCTAGCTCTTAGCAGTGTAACAAGGGGTTGAAAAGACTGTGGTATAAGTCAGGCCCAGCTTAGTCCTCAAACTATACATATGCACACCTTGATTTATTTTTGTTGCTCTATTTTGTCTCACAAAGATTAAATTTTATTTATTTATTTACAAACTGAAGGTTTTGGCAACCCTTTGTTGAACAAATCTATGAAAACCGTTTTTCCAGTGACATGTGCTCACTTTGTGTCTCTGTGTCACCTTTTGAGTAATTCTTGTAGTATTTAAAACTTCTTCATAATGCTCTTACACACTTAGTATGCAACCCAAACCATACCTACTTCCAGTTCTGAGAGTGACCCTTCCTTGAGTTTCTGAGTCTGCAAATCTTGGTAGAAAAAGATTACCCATCTTTCTCCCTAGAAGCAGCTGGTGGACTGTTGAAACCACAGACCTTTCAGTTAGGAGGTTGTCACATAACACAGTACTCTCCTTTAATAGACTACAAAATAAACATCTGTCTTGTAACTTGGAAACTAAAAAAGTTTATGTAATTTATCTTATTGCAATATTTGCTCTATTACTGTAATTTGGAAGGAAATCTAAAGTATCTTTGAAGTATGCGTGTACACGTGTCTCTCTGTATGTGTCTGCAGGACTGGGTAGTATTTTGTTGTTGTACGTAGAATCACTATGAGGTAACATTGACTTGACTGTATCCGATAACATCCGATACGGGGTTTTCAGTTGTCTATACCTAACAACTACGTGTTTAAGGAGGGTTCCAGAGCCATCTGCCGCCTCTTCCATAAAGCCGCCACTGATCTTTCACTTTGAATTAGGTTCTTTCGTCTCTCTGTATACATAAACCTTTGTAGCAGCAATGAGCATAGTCAGCCTTTAAGGTCTTTTCTTGCTCTCATAGTGAGTTCCTCTTCTGTGTGCCCACGCCCGCCTGGTACTGGGTCTGGTACATAGATCATTTAACTAGTTGGAATACTAAGGAATACACAAATGCTTTTGGAAGGATCGCAGATCATGACATTATCAGCTATTGTTGGAAGTCTCATATCTGATCAACTTGCATCATCTTGTCAAGCAAGGAAAGGAAATAAGCATCTGTTATACATCTGTACACACTGTATGACTTCTCATTATGATGCATCATTCAATCCAAACAACAGCCCTGGAGTGGACATCATTGTCCCTCTTTTACAGTGTAGAAACAGAAGCTCCGAGAAATGCTACAATTGACATTGAACTGAATGTTGTTGAGTCTGTTCCTAACTCACAGTGACTTTCCACTGTGTGTGTGTGTGTGTGTGTGTGTGTGTGTGTAACTTCATGGGAGGAGAGTGTACATCATTCTATCACAGAGAAGCTGGTAGATTGGAGCTGCTGACAGTTAACAGCCTAATACATTAACTATGTGTTGTTGTGTGTGCTGTTGAGTTGGAGCAGACTCATAGCTGACCTTCTAGTGGGTTTTCAGACGCAGTAAATTGCATAGGAAGAGACTGCCTGTCCTTTTTCTGTACTGTAGCTGATGGATTTGACCTGTGTGCCTCTGTGATTGCAGCACAGTTTCTTACTACTAGGTCACTTGTTGTTAGGTGCTGTCAAGTCAGGTATGACTCATAGCGACCCTAAAAACAGCTGACCTGCACCCTGCCCTCTCCTGTGCCATTTTTATCATCTCTGACACACTAGAGCCCACTGTTGAAGTCACTGTGTCAATCCATCTCATTGGGCATCTTCCTCTCCTTCATGATGTCCCCTTCCATGGAGTAGCTTCTCCTAGCTACATGTTCAAAGTATGAAAGATGAAGCTTCATCATCTTTGCCTCCAAGGAGCACTCTGGCTGCACGTTTTCTAGAACTTATCTGTTTGTTCTTTTGACAGTCCGTTCAATACTCTTCTCAAGCATCACAACTCAAAGGCATCAATTCTTATGTCATCCTTATTTATTGTGCAGCTCTGTGATGTAGCAAGTGATTGAGAAGATTATGACCTGAATCAGGTGCACTTTGTGAATGACAGAGTCTGAACTCAAACCCGGCCTTTCTGTTTGAAGAATATAATGGAGAAATATCCTGTCAAGATGCAAATCTGCTAATGGAACTGAGCACAGAAAGGTATGTCTTAATAATGACTACCCATTAGTTACAAAGATACCGTTTAGCTACATTTGAACATTTTCTAGACATTAGCTCTCATCTGTTATAGCTATCATGGAAGAGGCCCAGGCTTGCATGTCACATTTGGGTCTCATTTTCCTTACTATCAGGGTGGACTTTGGAAAATCTAACTCAGCTACTTTACAACTTTTGGACAGAAAGTTATGCTACCAAGCCCAAGGTGGGTGATTTTAATCTGCAGCCCTCAGGCCTGGTTTAAATTCTTTCTTGTCAAACATTCTTCTACGTGATATAGCCCTTGTCTGTGCATTGCTGTACAGAGGTAACTTGGGGTTGCTGTGATACTAAACTCTGTGACACTGTTGTGTCAAATGTGATAATGGTTACCCATGGTGGACAGTGTTTGATGGAGTTTCCAGATTAAAACAAGCTTGGAAGCAGGAGTGGCATCCACTTCCAAAATGGCTTGCCCTCTGGAAACCTTATGAATATGGAGAAATGACCAAAGTTATACAAGCGTTTGGGTCTTTCGTTCATAGAGTCACCATGAGTCGTCTAAGACTTGATGGCATTTAACAACTCAGCTACTACTTGGTTGAAACATCACTTCCTAAAAGAAGCTGACTTAAGCTTCCCAACACACACTCACTCCTAAATAAACCTTGAAGAATTCTAGAAGCACCTCCTTCTAAGTAGCCTATCTTCAGTATTCTTAGTGGCTGTCAAGTTGACCAGAACCCACGGTGACCCTCTAAACCACAGATTGACACTTTGTTCTACCCTGCACCTCCCTCATGATTTCTGCCATGCTTGAGCCGTTACTGTTACTGTTACTGTTGAACTCATTGTTAGGAACCCATAATCACTGCATCAAACCCTCTCTTTAAGATTCACCCTCTCTTTGCTGATCCTCTATCTTTCTCAGCAGGATGTCTTTTTGAAAAGACTAGCTCCTCCTGATAACATGCCTAAAGTATGAGAGATGAAGTTACATCATACTCGTCTCTAAGAAACTTCCTTTAAGACACACGTATTTGTCCTTTGGAAGTCTGTAGTATATTCAGAACTCATCTCCAATGCCACAATTGAATGACCTGATGCTTCTTGGTCTCCCTTATTCATTGTCCAACTTTCAGATGCATATGAAGCGATTGAAAATGCCATGATTTGGATCCAACAAAACTTAGTCTTTAAAATAATATGCTTTGCTCTTTCGAACTTTAGAGACATCCTTGACAGCAGATTTTCCCACTACAGTATTTTTTATTTATTGTTTTTGTTTACTGCTGCTGCCATAAGTGTTGGTTGTAGATCCAAGCAAAATTATGTAGTTGACAACGTCAATATTTTCTCATAAAGATTTTTTTCTATGACATTGTCTATTGGTGAGGATTTTTATTTTCTTGATGTTAAGATGTAATCTACATTGAAAGCTATAGTCTTTGATCTTCTGCAGTAAGAGTTTCAAGTCTTTTTTACTTTCTGTAAGCAAGGTTGTGTCATCTGCATAAAGTATGTTGTTGATGAGTCTTCTTTCAATCTTGATGCCACACTTTGCTTCATAGAGTCCTTCTTTTCAATTTGCTCCACATAGAGATTGGATATGTATGAAGAAAGTAGACAACCTCTGTGCACAGCTTCCCTAATTTTAAACCATGTAATGCTCCCTTTTTCTGTTTAGACAACTGCTTTTATCTATGAATAGATTTTACATAAGCAAGACTAAGTGTTCTGGAATTCCCATTCTTCTCAGTGCTGGCCATAATGAGTTAAGATCTACATAGTCAAATACTTTGCATAGTCAATAAAATGCAGAGAAGAAGTTTTTCTGGTATTCTCTGCTTTCAGCCAAGATTTATCTGATATGAACATTACTATCCTTCATTCCATGGTCTCTCTGGACTATAGCATGAATATTTGGAAGTTTTTTGGCCCAGTCACTTTTTATAATCTTCAGAAATATTTTACTTCCATGTTATATTAATGATACTGTTAGATATAATTGTTAAATAGTTTATGCAGTATGTGTACTTGTCTTTTTTGAACTGGTAACAAATATGGATCTCCTCTAGTCAGTTGGTCAGGTAGATGCTTTAAAATTTCTTGGCAACATATGTTCAGAGAGTTTCAGTGGAATGAAGGGTAGAGACTTGTGTTCAGTGGCCCTGAGTGGGAGAAGGCAGTGGGCAAAACCTCCAAACAGAAATTGGATACAGCCTAGGAAAGAACTTTCAAATGGTGAGCATATCCTCACAGTGCATCTGGAGCATTGGCTGTTGGACACAGCCAGTGAGGAGTTCACATGTAACGTGAGGTGGAGGGGAGTGAGGATAGCATCTCTTCCTGACAGGCTCTATTGATTCTGAGATTACAGGGTTTTGTCCAATAACAAAATTCATCAGTTGTCAATTCCTTACAAACTACCTGACCCTTCACCTAGTGAGCTCATTTAATCCTCACAGCTGATGGGTGAGGGATGCATTTATTTGTTTTCATTCACAGATAGAGAAACTGAGGCTCAGAGAAAGAAAATCTGTGCAGTGGACATTGACAGTCTAGATTTAGACACTGATATGACTAACCCCGGTATTTATGGTCGTACACTCCTTCCCCTGTGGTAGCACATCTTAGTTGATTTTGTTTTGTTTTCCATGTGCTTCTGTTTTTTCCTTCTTCTTTGATGTAGTGTCAGCAAATGGTCCAGGCCATTGAGTTCTCTGTGGGAGAGGGGAGGTCTGGCCTGGGTCACTGACAGGCCCTAGACTGGCCAGTCCTTCCTGAGCCTTCCTTTGTCTCCTGCTGCAAGTTAACTACTGCTTACCAGCTGCCCCTGAGCATGTGAACATATTTATGGGTCCACATTTAGGACAGGCAAGGGACACAAGCATGGCAGCCTCAGCTGACAGAAGGTTCCAGAAAAGCCTGTAGCTTTCCTATCAGGTCTGATGAACGGGGAGAGGGGAGAAAAAGAAAAAAAAAACAAAGTAGATTATCTAACAGGAGTCTGTGAAGTACAGTCCAGGAAACTGCAGTTTACCAGAAGGTAATTACAGACCTAAAGAGGAGATGAGACTACATAACTACTCTGATTATGTCTGGCACATGCTTGAGTACAGGTGTCTTTGTATGCATATGCTTTTCAATGTGTGTCTATTCTTTTGATTTATATGTTTATCCCTGAGGGTCTTTAAAAATATATATATGAACTATGTTTTAAAGCACTGGATTATATTTAGGGCAATTCCATTTTATTTGTTAAACTCAACTCGTTGCCATCAATTAAGAACCAACTCTTAACTGACCTTCTGTCAGATTTTCTGGGGTGGTATGTCACACAGGAGGAGATTTTCCACTCTATCTGCTGTGAAGCTGCTGGGCAGTTTGAACTGTCAGAGAGAGGCCTCTTCTGGATTAGCAGTGCAGCTCCCTAAGGACGATGCTAACATCAACAAGTATTTATAACCAATGGCACCGTCCTTAGGGAGTTGCAATACTAACTCCAAGGCGGCACTTCTGATGGTTTGAATCTACCTTCAGCTCCATGGGAGAAAGTTAGACCACCTCCTCCTTGGAGATTGGCAGTCTCTAAAAACCCCCTGAGGGGTCAGCTGGGAGTTGATTCTGGCTTGAAGGCAATGAGTTTGAGTTGATTGTGAGCAGGGCACTGCGCCAGTTCTGGGGACCTAATGATGAGTGAGGAAATTTCCCTGATCCAAAGCAGGTAAGTGTCCACTGTAGGATAAACGGATGTTCACAAATAAGCATTCCCATAATGCCCTTGGTGCCAAAATAGTTTTTCAGGTGAGTGCTTTAGTTTTTGGAGGAGGAGTTGGAAAAGTTGTTACTGGACAAATGAAGGAGGAGGGGAGTGGTACAGCAAGGGAGAGCCCAGGGCAGAGCTTATCCAAAGGTCACAGAGGTGTGGCTTTTTCAAGGTCACACAACTAGAAAACAGAAGCCCAAGAATCTGAACACAATTCTCTCTGATTACTCTTCATTCCAGCAAAGAAATCTACTCTGTGATTTAGCCAGAGAACTATATGTGGCTCCTTTAAATCTCTGCCATCCCGATGTCAGTCCCGTTTTACAACAGTGGCACTATGCAGCATTTGTGCTTTTGTGTCTGAGATATTTCATTCAGCATAATGTTCTCCAGGGTCACCCATTCTGAATAATATTTCATGAGTTCCTTATTTTTCAATGCAGCATAGCATTCCATTGTATGAATATACCAGAGCTTCTCTAGCCATTCATTTGTTGTTGGGCACTTGGGTTGTTTCCAACTCTTTGCTTTTGTGAACAAAGCCGCAATAAACTTGGATGTGCATATTAAAAAAACCCCAAAACTCTGTCATCACTTAAGGACCAGCTGAATCTGATGTACCTAGAAAGACCACTTCAATAATCTTGGCTGAATTCCTAGAAAAGATCTACCTTAACATGGTATCTGATGGAGCATTGCCCTTCTCTTTAACAAGAAACACATACCCTCTTTTACAGAATTTATTTGCAAATCAAGGATTTCTGACTTAGGACTCTCTGCCAGAGCTGTACTTGACAAAACAGATAGATGAACAAAACAGCCTTTGAGGGCAGAGATGGTCTTATAGGTCTTTTTATCTCTCATAGCTCAAGGGGACAGGAGAGTAGGCATAGCTTCACTGCACTGTTTTTCTTTTTTAAATTGTGATTTTAGTGACATTTACAGAAAGGATGTGTTTCATTCATTCATAGATACACATTTCCTTCCCTCTCCCACTCCCAATTCACTTTCTAACAATTTTATGTCAGTGTGCATTTAATCATATATATCACAATAAACATATTTAGAAAATTGAACAAAAAAAAGGGGGCAAGAGAGGGGAAGGAGAGAATGAGGGGGGTCAGAAAAAGGGGAAGGGGAAAATAACTGGGATAGCAAAGGTCACTGTATTGGGGTGGGAGTAAAGGAATGCAAAAGGTTCAACAGAGACTTGAAAATACTGGGTAATAAGAGACATAGAGCAATGGTAATTAATTCTATAAAATGCAATGCACTGTGGTGCTGGTGAAGAATACTAAACATGGACTGCTAAAAGAACAAGCAGATACATCCTGGAAAGGGTGCAGCCAGAGTACTCCTTGGAGGCAAGGATGATGAAGATTCATCTTTCATGCTTTGGACATGTAGCTAGGCGAGGCTACTCCTTGGAAGCAAACATCATCCTTGGAAAAATGGAGGGTCAGTGAAGGAGAGGAAGACCCCCATTGAGATGGACTGACAATGTGACTTTAGCAATAGACTTTAGTGCGTCAGAGACAATGAGGATGGCACAGGATAGGAGAGGTTTCAGGATGGCTATTCATAGGGTCGCTATGAGTTGCACTTGATTCAGTGCACCTAATAACAATAATATGAATGATTGTATAAAACACAAAGTATAGGAGTGAAACACCACATGTATGAATGTATAAAACCCAAAGAATATGTGTAAATCACTGTGTTTTTTGATAGAGTCATGCTACCTATGAACCATTGGTGGCTCAATGGCAGGATTCTTGCTTCCCAAGTAGGAGATGTTAGCTTGATTCTTGGCTGATATGCCTCATGTGTAACCACCACCTGTGAGTGGAGGCTTGTGAGTTATTATGATGTTGAACAAGTATCAGAAAATCTTCCAGATTAAGACAGACTGGGGGGTTGGGGGGAAGCCCTGGTAATCTACTGCTACAAATTAGCTAACTGGGAAGTATTTATTTTGTTGTATAAAGGATAAGCAGGAGTTGGGGGTAGAATTGATAATAGCTAATAAATCAGTTATATATCGCTACAGAAATGCTTACAGATGTGTGTTGTTTATAAGCATTTATAATCAATCCTCTGTCATGACTTTAAGGATTGCTCTTGCTGTTTTGTATTCTGTCAAGTGGGAACTGACCTATACCTGACCCTCCAGCAAGTTTTCAGAGGCATAAAATGCCTACAAGAAGATTGTCCATCTTTCTTTCGAGGAGTGTGTGGATTTGAACCATATACGTTTGTATTGTCTGTGCAATTCCTTACCGTTAAGCCGCCAGAGCTCCCTTTAAGGGTTACTCTTCTTGTTGTAATGTGCCATTGAGTCGGAACTGACTTATAGCTGACCCTCCAGTGGGTTTTCAGAGGCAGTAAATCACATGGGCAGAGATAGCCCATCCTTCTTCCACAGAGGTGGCATCAATTCAGATGGTAGATCAGTAAAGCCTTGGGTCAACTTCAGCTCAGTTCCACTTTTCTCAATCTGGGGGCCATATGGCCATGTGGAAAGCCTGCTTCTGGTATATTCTTCTCACAGAAAATGGTAGGGTCACAACCGTATATGGAAACAGTTTGTGGATACTGAATGTGTCTTTTAAATTGTCTACTCAGAAGTGCCATTCTGTTATTTCTGTCCACACTCCTTTGGCCAAATCAAGTTAGAGAATCAGCTTGGCATCAATGATCAGGGAAATATTTTGCCTACTCTACAGGAAAACTCTGCAAAGTTTGTAATATACAGAGAAGGTGGAGAATTAGGGAATGATACTGGAATTTGCAGAGAAAATTATAGACTCCCTGCTTAAAAATCTTGGAGAAGCAACCCTTCTCATTCTCTGTCTCCTTATCTGTTCTTATCTATTATTGTCAGACTACAGTCTTTTCAGTGCATCCATGCTATGCATCTGAGAGCTTGAAAAAGTATAAAGATGATAGAAGAAGAATTGATGCCTTTGAGCTGTGGTGTTAGAGAAGAGTGCTGAACATCCCATGGATGGCCAAAAGAGCAAACAAATATGTCTTGGAGAAAGTGAAGCCAGAGTGCTCTTTGGAAGCAAAGATGACAAAACTTCCCCCCACATACTTTGGACAAATTTTTGGAGACGTTATTCCTTGGAAAGGGACATTATTATGCTTGGAAAGCTGTAGAGTCATCAAAATAGAGAAAGACCTTCAATTAGGTGGATTGATGTCGTGACTGCAGCAAAGGGCTCAAGTGTATCAGAGATGGTGAGGATGACATGGGATAGAGCAGGGTTCTGTCTGTTGTTCATAGGATCCCTATGAGTTATACTTGACTTGATGGTAATTAACAATTACAACATAATTTATTGAGTGCTTGCAAAGTGTATCGCTGAGCTTAGCAAAATACTGGTGACATAGCTTCTAGCCACCACGAAGATTATGAAGTAGGTGATCATGGTGTATTTCTCTCCCATTTAAAGGATGAGCAAACCAAGATTGAGAGAGTTAAGAGAGTTGTCCAGGGACACACTGCTAGCTTTAGCATTTCATCTCGGATGCCACCTCTCCTTAAAATAAATAATGTGTGTACAGCGACTGTCAGAAGTTGCTTGGCTCATGTGAGTTTCTTCCTCTTTATCCCTTAAAGTTTATTGGACTTTTGCTTTCTGATGAACTTCATCTGAGGCATAACCAGATTGTGTGACTGGCTAATGCCACCCAAATTTCAAAGTCCAATGTCTCTTGGGGAGAAGAGGGGGGAGTAAGGGCTATTCTTAGCAGCAATCTGAGGCCGATCACACTTCCCAGTCATGAGTCTGAGAGAGGAAGGAGGCTTTAAGCAATGCCTACAGGGTGTGTTTGGTGCAATGTGTTTGGGGAGGAGGGAAATTTTGTAATCATTGTGCTAGTCAGGTGATACCAAGGACTCTGCTCCCCAGATAACTTTCCGTCTGGGTCCGGCTGCTTTGACATTGCAGCGGAAGATCAGCTGGAAGTTTCTCTTTCGCAAGACTTGATTGACGCAGCGTAGAAGATAATGTCAAGAGCAAGTCTTGGATCAGACAGACCAAATGGGAATCGGGGTGGTGCCTGTGACAGGCTGGGTGGCCTTGGCCCCTAATGCTACTTCTCCCCCTGCCTAGAAGACTTCACTTCCTCCTCAGTGCCAGCTCTCTGCTTAAATGACTCATCATCCAGGAGGTCTTCCCTGACCCTCTTGAACCTTTTCGTCTTTCAGCACCTGGGACATCTCCAGATATTGCACTTAATTTATCTTGTTTCTTGCTTCCATTACTTGTCTTTTAATTTATTGTTTTGTGGTTGTGTGTTGCTATGATACTGGAAGGTACATCATGCTGGTGTTTTGATCACTTGTCAATAGTGTGTAAACTTGATCAGAGCTTCTTAACAAAGACACACTACCAAAATAGGCTTAAAGATTTACTTCTAAAATTTTGCCAATGTAAGCACAGTAAATCACAAAGAATGTTATCTAATACAATGCTGGAATTTGAGACTCTAGATTGAACAAACAAAAAACCCTTTGCCATGGGATTGATACCAACTTATGGTGACAATCCCTCAGCTTCCAAGCCTGTAAATCTTAATAGAAGGTAACTGCCCATCTTTCTCCCTTGGAGCAATTGGTGGATTCCAACCATCAGCCTTTTGGTTAGCAGCCCAACATACATGTACTTTGACACCACAGCACCACCTAGATTGGAAGATATTTAAAACACTCAGTGGTTGCAACAGTCAACTATATACCAATGATCATGAAGATGGGGCAAGACTGGAAGGGTTTCATTCTGTTGTGAGTTGTAGTTGTGAATTATCATCAGTGATAATTGTAGGTAGTAATCAGTGAAGTTGATTGCTTAATTAGGGGTTTTTTTGCTATTAATAGATGACCAGAAGATTCCAAGTGACCATTCAAGAAGACAAAACAAAGTATGATAATGAATTGTGCAAAGACATCAAGTTGGAAAATCAAAAGGGAAGAACTTGCTTGACATTTCTCAAGCTGAAAGCATTGAAAAACCAATTCAAGCCTCAAGTTACAATACTGAAAGATGCTGTGAGCAAAATCCTGAAAGATCCAGGAAGCATCAAAGGAAAATAGAAGGAATACCCAAAGCCACTATATAAAAAAAAAAAAATTGGTTGACAAGGAACCATTTCAGGAAGTAGCATATGATCAAGAAACAATAATAATGGAAGAAGTTGTTCAAGCTACACTGAAGTTACTGGCAAAAAAAAATTTAAAAAGTCCCAGGAATTGGTAGAATATCAACTGACATGTTCAATAACAGATGCAGCCTTGTACATGCCTGCCAGGCTGTGCCAAGAAAGCTGGAAGATAGCTACCTGGCCAACTTACTGAAAGAGATTTATATTTATTTCTAGTTCCCAAAATGATCCAACAGAATGTGGAAATTATTAAATAATATCATTAATATAACTTTCAGATAACATCTCGCTAACAATTATTTTTAAAAGACTAGAATAGTACATTAACAGAGAACGGCAAAGCTTGATTTAGAAAAGTTTGTGGGACCAAATATGTCATTGCTGATGCCAGATGGATCTGACTAAAAGCAGAGAATAACCAGAAGTATGTTTATTTATGTTTTATCAACTACACAAAGGAATTTGAATGTATGATTCACAACAAATTATGGCTAACATTGAGAAGAATGGGAATCTCAGAACACTTAATTGTGCTCATGCAAAAACTAGACATAGACCAAAAAGCTGCTGTCTGAACAGAGCAAAAGAACACTACATGATTTAAAATCAAGAAAGGTGTATGTCAGGATCATGTCCTTTCTCCATACTTACTCAATCTATATAATGAACAAATCATTTGGAAAATGGGCTTTATGAAGAAGAATGTGACATCACAATCCTCATCAACAACCTGTGTTATGCAGATGACAAACTTGCTTGCTGAAAGTAAGGAGGGCCTGACATACTTAATTCAGATGACCAAAGAGTAGTCTTCAATTAGGATCACATATCAATATCAAGAAAACAAAAATCCTCACGAGTGAGCCAGTAGGCAACATGATAGATGGAGAAAGGACTGAAATAGTCAACAATTTTATTTTCCTAGAATCCACAATCAACACCCTTGATATCAGCAATCAAAAATTCAAAAGGCATATCTCATCAGAAAAATCTGAGGTCAAGAACCTCTCCAAAGTTCTGTGGAGCAACAATGTCAGTTTACTTTAGTCTAAGGTATACCTGATTATTTCTATGGTCTTTTCAATTACTTGCTATGCATCTGAAAGTTGGACAGTGAAGAAAGATGACAGAATCAGAATTGATACATTTAAGTTGTGAGGTGGAGAAGAGTACTAAATATCCCCATTCACTTTGCCCAAAAAACAAATTAATATGACTTGGAGAAAGTGAAACCATGACTCTTCTTAGAGGCAGGAGTGGTAGAAACTTCATCTCACTTATTTTAGATATGTTAGGGGAAGTCAGTCTTTGGGGGGGGGGGTGTCCCTATCATGCTTGGAAAGGTGAAGGGTCAAGAAAAGAAAGGAAGACTTTCAATTAGATGGATTGATGTTGTGACTGTGACAACAAGATCAAGTATATCAGATGATGAGGACAGCACAGCACAAGGCAAATTGTAGATCAGCTGTCCATAGGGTCACTATGGGTCATACTTGACATGACAGTACCTAACCACAACAACCAAGTAAATTTGCTGTGAAGGCAGAGCCTGATCCATGTTTCTCACTATTATTTCTAGTGTGGTTCCTAACAGGGAGCTCTGATGGTCCATTGGTAAGAAGCTGCCCTGCCAACTCAAGGGCAGGCAATTTAAATCTACCAGATGGTCTGTGGGAGAAAGATGGGTCATCTCTTTCCATATGATTAGTAGCCTCTGAAAACCTGCTTAAGGGTGGTCCATGGGTCGGTTTGAACTTAGTGACGCATAACAAAACAACAACACACTAGGTGACTAGACATAGTAGGTCCCCTGTAAACCTTTATTTGTCTAATAAATTTAGTGATATGATAAAAGCAGTTTACTGAATTAGAACTGTGATGGACTCAATACTGTCTGCCCTAGGGAAACCTAGTTCTCTCTTAATTCTTCTGTACATAGTATTGTCCTCAAACCAGCAGCACTTAAAAGCATATAGAAAATTCAGACTCTCAAGTCCACTACAGACCTACTGAACTGTTGTTGTGGTTGTTAGGCACCATAGAGTCAAGAATGACTCTATCACATATCAACCCTATGAACAACTGATCTAAACACTCTCTTATCCCATGTCATCCTCACAATCTCTGACACAGTGGTGTGGTCATCCTGTCAACCCACCTGGCTGAGGGTCTGCCTCTCTTTCATCACCCCTCAACCTTTCCAAGCATGATCTTTTCCAAGGAACAACCTCTCCTTGCAACATACCCTAAGTATGTGAACTGAAGCTTCATTATCTTTGCCTCCAAGAAAGCATTTTGGCTCACCTCCTCCAAAAGGCATCTGTATGTTCTTTTGGTGGTCCATGTGATCGTCAGCATTCTTCCCCAACCTCACAGTTCAAAGGTATCAATTATTCTTCTGTAGTCCTTAGTCATTGTCCGGCTCTCACATGCATAGCAAGTGACTGAAAAGACTGTGGCCAGAATTAAGCACATGTTAGTCCTCAAACTGACATCATTACTCCAACAATCAAAAGCCACAAGAATATAGTCCTGGAGCAGAAACTCAGAGACAAGGACCTTCCTCCAAGACCATCAGAGACAGAGAAAAAGCCTGCCCTTAGAGCTGGTAGTACCTGGGACTCAGACATGGAGCCTCCTAAAAAGTAAGCCTTAGCTTTCATTTTGTTGTATTGGGGAAATGTCCTGCATATTGCGAATTACTTTGTAGCTTGGATATCTTGCATGTTTATCAGTGTTCTAATTAGTGCAGCACTTGTCTGTCAGTTTGCTGTATTTGTGGGTTGCTGTGATGCTGAAAGCTGTGCCACCAGTATTTCAAATGGCAGAGGGCTCGCCCATGGTGGACAGGGTTTAGTGAAGCTCTCAGATTAAGACAGATAAGGAAGTAGGATTGGCTACCCACTTCTAAAATAATAGGCCTCTAAAGACTCTACGAACAATAGAGGAACATGAATATAGTACTAAAGGTGGAGCCCAGATTGGCAGTCAATAAAAATGAGGATAAACAGCTACAAATATCCTTTAAGGGTTGGAATACAGAATATATGAAATGGAATGCATAAGCATTGCATTAGTGAGATGAGATGCACTAACTTGGCCACTTTGAATCAGGCAATCACAAGGTATATTATCCTGGGAACGAAAAAGTAAGAACAGTGTTGCATTCATAGTTAAGAAGATAATGTCAAGTTCTATCCTGAGGTATAATGTTATGATTGATAGGCTATTATCCATATGCATAAAAGGAAGATCTGTTATTACAACTAATATTTAAATACATGCACCAAGAGCTAAAGCCAAAGAGGAGGAAGATTTTATAAAATTTTTCAGTCCAAACTTGACCAAACTTGAAATCAAGATGAGTTAATGATAACTGGTGATTGGAATGCCAAATTTGTTGTTTTTAGGTTCTGCTGAGTCAAATAGGATTAACAGCAACTCTTGAATGTGCCTTATCCTATGCCATCCTCATCATCGATTTGATACATTACAGCCCATTGCTGAAGTCATCATATTAATCCATTTCATTGGGGGTCTTTCTCTCCTTCACCGACCCTCCCTCTTTCCAAGCATGATGTTCTTTTCCAAGGAATAGCCTCTCCTAGCTACACATCCAAAATACGAAAGATGAAGCTCCACCATCTTTATCTCCAAGGAGCATTCTGGCTGTACTTTTTTAAAGATATATCTTTGTTTTCGTGGCAATGCATGGGTTATTCAGTATTCTTCTCTAGCACCACAGCTCAAAGATAGCAATTATTCTTCCTCCTCCCAAAGGTATCAATTATTCTACTGTCCTCCTTATTCATTGTCCAGCTTTCTGATGTGAAGCAGTTGATTGAGAAGACCATGGCCTGAATCAAATGCCTGAATCAATGAGCCTTCAAACTGACATCATTACTATTCACATTTTGGAAAGTTCTCGGACAGCGAACCTGCCTAATGAAAATGATAAAGGATAAAATTCAAGCTGCACTGAAGGCTTTGGCAAAAAAATAAGACCCCGGGAATTGATGGGATACTAGTTGACATGTTTTAACTAACAAATGCAACCCTGAATGTGCTCGACAGTTTATGCCAGGAAATTTGGAGGACAACTACCTGGCCAACTAACTGGAAGAGATCCATGTGTGTTCCCATTGCCAAGAAAGGTGATCCAACAGAATGTGGAAGTTATCAAACAATATCATTAATATCTTATGCAAGCAAAATATTGTTAAAGACCATTTAAAAACAGCTAGAATAATACATTGACCAGGAACTACCAGAAGTTCAGGCTGGTTTTAGAAGAGGTCGTGGTATCAGGGATATAATTACTTACTGATGTCATATAGTTACTGGCTAAAATCAGAGAATACCAAAAGAAAGTCTATATGTGCTTTATTGATTATGCAAAGGGATTTGACTATTTGGATCATAACAAGTTATTGGCAGCATTAATAAGATTGGGAATTTGAGAACACTTAATTGTGCTCATATGGATCTATACCTAGACCAAGAAGCTGTTGTCCAAGGGGAAAATGGAACACTGAATTTTCATACTGAATTAGGATCTGCATTTTAATGAAATGTTATATGTTGTTGCTATGTGCCATTGAGTCACCTGTGACCCATAGCAACCCTATGTACATACAGCACCTGTGAAGCCTGCCCTGTCCTGAGCCAGTCTCACTAATTCCGACACACCAATCCCCATTGCCCAGTTACTGTATCAATCCATCCTACCTGGGGTCTTCCTCTCCTGTTCTGTCCCTCCACCATTTGAAGCATGATGTCCTACTCCAAGGAATGCTCTCTCCTGGCCATGTGCCCAAAGTATGTGAGATGGAGCTTCAAAATCCTAGCCTCCAAGGAGAAACTTGGTTTCATCCTCTCTAAAACGGACCTATTTGTTTTCTTGGCAGGCCATAGTATGTTCAAGACTCTTCCCCAGCACCACAATTCAAAAATATTGATTCTTCTGTCAACCTTAGTCATTGTAGAACAAATAATTGCAAAGACCATGACCTGGATTAGGCACACCTTAGACTCTAGACTGATACCATTGTTTTTCAGCATTCTGGAGGTGATATACGCACATTAAAATTTGAAAAGTGCTGCTAAAAGTTCAGTTTTTGGTTTTTTTAAGGAAATTAGATAAAGTTGCAAAGTGTTGTTTGGAATATTCAGAGACTCTACACATCCACTTACCTAGCTTCTTTTGCATGCTTTACTGTTTAAACCAACTCATAACTGGCATGTTAGCAGGTTTTGGAAAGCTTTACATTGCATGGGAGGAGATTGGCCATCTTTCTCCTACAGAGCTGCTGGTGGATTTGCACTGCCTTTAGCCAACTCCTTAAGGATTATGCCACCAGAGTTCCCTACTTAACCTACTACTTGCTAAAAAGACTGTAACTCATAGGAACTTGTATCAGAGCAGAACTGTGCTTCAGGAGTTTATCAGTAACTGAATTTTCTGAAGTAGATTTTCTAGGCCTTTCTTCCAAGGCTCATCTATATAGACTCACATCAACATTTTGGTTAGAAGCTACGTATGTTAATCATTTCCATCTCTCATAGAATCAAAGATTCTACCACTTTATATTTGTTGGTTTAAAAAGTTTGTACACATTGTGTTTCACACTATTCTTCATTCAAGTTTTGTTTCATAGAATCATTCTCATGTATTATAAAATTAATCACCATTGGATCTCGCCCATTATTAACCTTTATTTTCACCTGGATCCTTTCTTTAAAGTCAATTCTCATTGGTAGAAGTAGTGTAGTTCTGAAATCAGATCCTGAGAAAACTGCCACTCACTGGGATGGACAGAAGATGAGTAATCTTATTGGCAACTGATTTTCTGAATCATTAGTTATGGTGACCAGCTTCAGCAGTATCTTGAATATCCAGTGGTCCCAAAGGGGTTTTGCTATTACTTTTCTTTGGAGTGAATAAGATGGAAACTTCCTGTCTAGTCTTTATGTTCAATATTTGAGCCAGCTATAATAGTCGTATCTCATATTAATGCACTTGGCTTTACTGTACTTGAAGATAGTACCTTTTTTTTTTTTTTTTACAAATTGAAGAGTTGTGGAAACCCTGAAGTGCGCAAGTATGTCAATGTTATTTTTGCAGCAATTTGTGCCTGTCTTGCATTTTGATAATTCTTGAAATATATCAAACTTTTAAAAAAAGAAAATACTACTTGATACTTAATGAACTCAACTCATTGCCATCGAGTTGGAACTGACTCATAGCTGCCCTCCAGTGAGTTTTCAGAGGCTCTGAGTACACGGAGCAGCTCTGGTCAACTAATGTTAAGGAGCAGTGCTGCTAGCCCAAACACACACAGTTCGAATCAACTAGCAAGATGAACAATCTCGGAAACCACTGGAGAGTCATCTGTGGGTCAGTTTCAACTCAACAGTACATAACAACAACAACTCACATGGGAGGAGATTACCAATCTTTCTCTAAAGGAGCAGCTGGTGGATTCAAGTAACCTATCTTTAGGTTGGCAGCACAACTCCTTTCCCACTGGGCTACTACAATTCCCTGCACACTTACTAGACTATAGTATAATGTGAACATCTATTCTTTTCTTATATATTTGCTGGGAAACAAACAACAAAAAAATTAATGCAGCTCACTTTGTTTCAGTATTCACTTCATTGCAGTGGTCTGAAACCAAACCTTTACTATTTCTAAGGGTCAGCCTGTACAACCCTCTTTTCATGCGAGGAGGCTGAGGTCTAGAGAGACTGACCTGCTCAATGTTTCAGGGTAGGGAGGAGACACTCTGGGACTTACCCTTGACACCACAGCGACTTGCCCAGGCGAGCTATTATTGTAACTCTGACAGTAAAAGCTGACTTAGTCTACATTCTGTCCACAGATCTCCTTCATGCAGGACAAGCATGATCTGAAGCACATGAACATGATCTGCTTGAACTTTCTGTCTTCATCTCCTCCATGGCTCCCTCTGTTCATTCCATGCTGGTCTGTTTGCCCCACAAACTCTGCCCACCAGGCCTTTTCAGTTCCTTCTGCCTGCAGACATATCTAATGTCTCTCTCCCTTTGCTCTTTCCCATCATGCAGGTCCCACTGAAATGTTGGACACTTTTCCCAAAAATTTTCCCCAACAACTTTAGTTGTGCTTTAATTGATAGGAGTTGTTGAATCCACTATGACTCGTAGCGGCCCTATGAGGGTCAGTCTTCCTCTGACCTTCCACCTTTCCCAACATGATGTTTTTTTCCCCCCAAGGGCCTGTTCCTCCTGACAACATGTCCAAAGTATGTGAGATGAAGTTTCATCATCTTTGCCTCTAAGCAGCACCCTGATTACACTTCCTCGAAAACAAACTTGTTTGTTCTTTTGGCAGTCCACGGATTAACCTGTACTCTTCTCCAACACTACAACTCATAATAACAAACAACAAACAAATCTTCAAAGGAGTGAAGAAATATTCCCTCCTTTCCTCAGTCAACAATTAATTGTTCTCTTTACCATAAGGCCAGTGATAGGATTCTCACTTTAATAAAGATTTGGGTTCAATTCCTGATTTACACTTCTCATGTTCAGTTACCATCTATCAGTCTTCATTGACACTGACACACTTGTGCATTATCATGATGCTGAACAGACTTTAGCAGATGTAGCTTAGTGGTAAGGAGTTACACTGCCAACTGTAAGGCATGCAGTTCTAATCCACCAGCAGTTCTGTGGAAGAAAGGTAAGCATTTTCTTTCTGTGTGACTTTTACTCTCTGAAAATGCACTGGAGGGTCAGCTGTGAGTCAGTTCTGATTCGGTGGTGCATAACAACAAATTCCAAGACAGACTAGAAAGAGAGGCTTGGCAATGTACTTCTGAAAGTCAGCCAGTGAAAATTCTATTAATCATAATGGTCTGATTCATGGTGTGTGGGGTTTCCATGAGTGGATTTCCAAATGAGAAGCAACTAATAACTTTTTGAAGAGCTGGTTTTGGTTTACAAAGAAATTGTGCAGAAAGTATGTTGCCTATATTCCACTTTCCCCCTTGATTAATTTTCCTAGTGATTGACATGTAGCAAGAGTGTGTAAAAATTATAGCATGGGGGTGGGGAGCTGTATTGTTTGATCTCTTCTAATGGGGTGAGAAGAATCACCATCAATTGCAAGAGCCCAAGGATAATTGAGGTCAGATACACCCTTTACATTCCAAATCTTTTTAAGAATTCTGAAACTAACCATCCTTTTCATAGCTTTTATACTTCTCTGCTGAGTTACATAACTCATTGCAATGAATAGAACTCCTAAACCATATTCACAATTATGGGGTTTATGAGGGTTTATAGGTTTTCACAGGCTGTAAATCTCCACTTGTGACTGTTTAATTCTCTCAGTGTATATTCCTAGTGATCCAAGGGGAGGGGGAGCAGAGAAGTGAAGATGGGCAGGGGGAAATCATAGAGTAGCAAAATCTGGTGGGTAGAGGGAGGCAAGGTAGAGGAAATTGGAAAGATCCGGTGGGGATCTAGAAAGACAGGGTAATGGTGGGCATAGTACAATGGTGATTAAATTTATAAAACATAATGAATGGAAATGGTTGTATGAAACACGTTGTGAATGAAAGATAATACGAAACACAATGTATACAAATTTTGTAAGCAAAGCAGTATAAAATAAAATATTTTAAAAATTCCGGAGGATGGCATAATTAAAATCTCAAGTAAATGTCAATAAAATCTTCCCACTATCTCTCTCCCTCCCATTCTGAGCCTTAACAGAGATTGAGCTGCTTTTGGCTCTCTGATGATACCCTATACCGTATCTGCAAGGCCATTCCTTTACTTACAACTGCCTTAAAAATATCTACTATATCATCTGGAACTCTCAATATCTCTCCCTGCCCTTCAGGAAAACTTATGCTCTCCATTTTCTGTATCATGATAGCATCCTATCCTAACTCTAATCAGAGCTTGGTGACACCCCAGTGCATGCTTGTCATTTGAGATAGAGAAGAATCTTCTCTCCTTTGAGCAGGTGGGCAGTCAATGCAAGTCCTGACATAAATTTATTGGATGTTGTTGTTGTTATGTGCCATCGAGTCACTTGCGACTCATAGCGACCCTATGTACAAGAGCTCTAAATGCTGTTCTATCCTGTGCCAACCTCGCCATCTCAAACACACTCATTCCCACCACTCCAGTCACAGAATCGATCCATCTCATCAAAGGTCTTCCTCTCCTTCGCCGCCCCTCCACTCTGCCAAACATGATGTCCCTCTCCAAGCATCAGTTCCTCCTTGCAACATGCCCAAAGTATGTCTGACGAAGCTTCAGAATCCTTGACTCCAAGGAGCATTCCAGCTTCACCTTCTCCAGGAAAAACCTGTTCTCCTAGTAGTCCATGGTATATTCACCACTCTTCTCCAACACCACAGCTTAAAGGCATCAATTCTCTTTCTATCAAACCTATTCACTGTCCAACTCTCTGATGCACAGCACATAATTGCGAAGACTATAACCCAGATCAGGTGCACCTTTGTCTCCAGTCTGACATTGTTGCTCTTCAGAACTCTTGAGAGGTCCCTCACAGCTGACTTTCCCAATGAAATTCTTCTCTTGATTTCCTGGCTGCTGTTACCAAGAGTGTTAACTGTGGAGCCAAGCAAACTAAAACTGTTAACTGTCTCAATCTCTTCACCATCCATGCTGATGCTACCAATTGGCCCAGTGGTGAGAATCTTTGTTTTCTTGATGTTGAGCTTCAGTCCATATAGGAGGCTGCAGTCCTTGATCTTCTACAGCAAGCGCTTCAGGTCCTTCTCAGTTTTAGGAAGCAGAGTATTGTCATCTGCATAATGCACGTTGTTGATGATTCTTCCATCAATCCTGATTCCACATTCCTCTTTGTATAGCCCAGAGTCTCGGATGATCTGTTCTGCATACAGATTGAAAAAGATATGGAGACAGAATACATCCCTGACCAACCCCCTTCTTGATTTTGAACCATGTAGTGTCTCCTTGCTCTGTCTGACAACTGCCTCTTGGTCCAAGTATAGGTTTCACATTAGCACAATCAAATGTTATGAGATTCCCATTCTTCTCAGAGTCAGCCACAGCTTGTTGTAATCCACACAGTCAAAAGCCTTTGTATAGTCAATGAAGCTGGATAGGTAGTAATAATTTTTTTTCTTTTCATTTTAAATAATTCTGTGACAGAGAAATGTGTTAGAATATCCCAGGGAAGACACTTGGATTTGACCCCACTCTTGAACTAAACTCCACTGGAGCAAGAATAATAGTTCTCCTTACTGCAGTGTGTGGCATTTGCCCAGTGTAAGTGCCATCAAGTCGCAGATGACTCATAGCAACTGTATGAACGAAAGACCTGAACACTTGTATAACTCTCATCCTTTCTCCAGGTTCTCAGGGTTTCTGGAGGCAAACTATTTCAGAAAGGGATGCCACTCCTGCTTCCAAGCTTGTTTTAATGGGGGAGCTCCACCAAACACTGTCCATCATGGGTAACCATTATTGCAGTTGATGCATTAGTGTTACAGTGTTCAGCATCACAGAAACCACGAGTTACCTCTGTACAGCAAGTGGACAGACCAGGGCTATACAACCTAGAATGTTTCACCAAAAACAATTAAAGCCAGGCCTCAGGGCTGTGGATTAAAGTCACCCATCTTTGGCTTGGTAGTATCACTTTCTGTCCACTAGGCCAACTCATCTCTCTCTATGCTGTTGTTCTTGTTAAGTGCCATTGAGTCGTAGGTGACTTATAGCAACCCTATGAATATTTTTTCCCCACCAATACCACAAGTCAAAGGCATCAATAATCAGTGCCCAACTTTTACATGTAAGTGAAACAATTGAAAATACCATTACTTTAGTCAGGCACACCTCAGTTAAGAGCAAGTGGTATCCTGACTCTTTAGCACTTTAAAGAGGTTCTTGGAAGCAAGTTTGCCCAGTGACATTTGTCTTTTGATTTCTTGGCTGTCATTTCCATGGTTGTTGGCTGTAGACACAAGCAAAATGAAAACCTTGACAACCTCAATGTTTGCTCTGCTTTATCAGGATTTTGCTTATGGTCAGCTTGTGAGGATTTGTGTCATCCTCCTCTATACAGGAGGCTGTAAGTAATTCTTAAGACTGATCCATTGTCTTACCCTACTCATCCTGCAGCAAATTGTATAAGACATGCTTCACAACCATCCTTGAGTCCACATAAGTTAGAGCGCATGTCTGTTAAGAGGTTAATCACCTTTGAAGAATGGTCTGTCAGTACCATTACTATGGTCTGGCTTCATCCCAGAACAGCTAGGTACATAGATCTGCAACCTGGCTTGTGTGCTCAGTAAGTGGAGGTATAAGGAATAAAAGGGTTTGACATCACTGTGAACAACACTCCACGGAAGGTAACAATTTGGAAATAATGAGGCAACTCAAAGATGCCATGATATTCCTAATGAACAACGTACTTGGCTGTTACAAATGGTAGAAAACCAGAATTACTCTGAGGTCAAGATTCAGATGAACTCTCTCAAGTCAAACTCTGAATCTGTGGTTTTTGCATATTAAAGTAAGAGGAAGAGGTAGGTTTTCCCCTTCATTTCTAGCCTTTTCTTTAAAAAAACAAAAAAACAAAACCACCAACCTGATTCAGGTTGAGAGAGTAAAAAGGAGTTCAGGAAGTCACACATGCCTTTGTTACCATTTTCAGCCGTGTGACCTGAGGACACCAAAACGGAACAAATGCTTCCTTCCTGTACGCCAGGCAAATGCCACACACTGCAGTAAGAACTATTACTCTTGCTCCAGTGAAGTTTAGTTCAAAAGTGGGGACAAATCCAAGTGTCTTCCCTGGGATATTCTAACACATTCCTCTGCCACAGAATTATTTAAAACGGGGGAAAAAATTATTACTAACAAACAGATCCATCCTAGAGACGGTTAAACCAGGCTACTCCTTGGAGGCAAGGATTCTGGGGCTTCGTCTGACATAGTTTGGACATGTTGTAAGGAGAGACAGGTCCTTGGACAGGGACATCATGCTTGGTAGGGTAGAGGGACAGCACAGGAGGGGAAGACCCTCTATGAGGTGGATTGATTCAGTGACTGTGGTAATCGGGATGGGTGTGTCAGAGGCAGTACAATTGGCACAGGATAGAGCAGGGTTTAGGGCTGTTGTACATAGGGTTGCTTTGAGTTGCAAATGACTCGACGGCACATAACAATAACAACAACAACAACCTATCTGGTTTCATTAACTATGCAAAGGCTTTTGACTGTGTGGGTCACAACAAGCTATGGCTGACTCTGAGAAGAATGGGAATCTCAGAACATTTGATTGTGCTAATGCGAAACCTATACTTGGACCAAGAGACTACCATAGACTACCAAAAGAGTAGCAAAAGCCTGTCTTCGAAGAAATGCAGTCAGAATGCTCCTAAGAATCAAGGTTGACAAGATCTTGTCTCATATGTGTTACCAGGATGGACTGGTTCTTGGAGGAGGACATCATTCTTGGAAATGTAGAAGGTCAATGAAAAGAGGAAGCCCCTCAATGAAGGTTTCCTGTGCTGTATTTGTGTGTTGGTATGAGTCAGGGTTGATTTGATAGCATCTAACAACAACAGTCTTTAAGAGTGTAAGCTCTGCTGAGAAAGCATGTAACAGATCAGACTGCTAACGGAAAGGTCAGTAGCTCCAACTCACCAGTTCTTCTGCTGGAGAAAGATAGGGAGTCACTTTCTGTGGAGATTTACCACTCTGGAAGCCTGGTGGTAAGAAGGTGTGCTGTCAACTCAGAGGCACATGGCTCAAATCCACCAGCTGTTCCATGGAAGAAGATGGGCAATCAACTTCCGTGCAATTTGTTTCCTCTGATAACCTGCTGGAGGTTCAAGTATGAGTAGGTTCCATCTCGATGATACATAATAACAACAATAATAATTGTCTCAGAAATCTAGTGAAGGGTAACTCTGAATTAGGAATGACTTAATGACAGTGGGCTTTTGCTTGTTTGTTTTTTTACCTTGTGAGGAATGCTTAATATAAAAACTAAACCAATTGCTACCAATAAATAATTGTTGTTATGTGGCATCAACTTGTCTGCAACCCTATGTATAATAGCCCTAAATCCTACTCTATCCTGTTACAATCTTACTGTCTCTGACACACCCACCCCTATTACCTCAGCCATTGAATCAATCTGTCTTATCGAGGGTCTTCCTCTCTTGTGCTGTCCCTCCACCCTCCCATGCATGATGCCCCTCTCCAAGGACTGGTCCCGCCTTGTATTATGTCCAAAGTATGTCAGATGAAGATTCAGAATCTTTGCCTCCAAGGAGCAACCTGGCCTCACCCTTTCTAGGACAAACCTGTTTGTTCTCCTAGCAGTCGATGGTGTATTCAATACTCTTCTCCAGCACCACAACTTAAAGGTATCAATTCTCTTTCTATCATCTCTAGTCATTGTCCAGCTCTCTTATGCATAGCAAGCAATTGTGAAGATTATGGCCTGGGTCAGGTGCACCTTAATCTCTAGACTGACATCATTGCTCTTCAGTATTTGGGCGAAGTCTCTGAGAGCAGACTTTTCCAATGCAATTTATCTTTTAAGTTCCTTTCTGCTGGTGCCAAGAGAGTTGATTGTGGAGCCAAGCAAACTAAAGCTGTAAACAATCTCAATATCCTCACCATCTATCATAATCCTGCCAGTCCCGGTGGTGAGAATCTTTGTATTCTTTATGTTGCATTTCAATCCATATTGAAGGCTGCAGTCCTTGACCTTCTGCAACAAGCGCTTCAGATCCTCCTCAGTTTCAGCAACCAGGGTTGTGTTATCTGTATAACGCAGATTGTTAATGAGTCTTTCTTCAATTCTGATGCCACATTTATCCTCACAGAGCCCAGCCTCCTGGGAAATCTGTTTTGCATTTAGATTAAAAAGGTATGGAGACAGGACACATCCCAGGCATACGCTCTTCCCAATTTTGAACCATTCCATATTTCCTTGCTCTGTTCTGACGACTGCCTCCTGGTCCAAGTATAGGTTTTGCATAAGCACAATCAAGCATTCTGGGATTCCCATTCTTCTCAGAGTCAGCCTCAGTTTGTTGTGATCCACACAATCAAATGCCTTTTCATAGTCAATGAAACACAGACATTTTTCTGGTACTCCTTGCTTTCAGCCAAGATCCATTTGACATTATCTATAATATCCCTAGTGCCATGGCCTCCTCTAAACCCAACCTGCACTTCAGTCAGTCCTCTGTTAATGTGCTGCTCCAGTCATTTTTGGATAATCTTCAGCAGAATCTTGCTGGCCTGTGATATTAATGTTCAATAATTTCCACATTCTGCCTGTCACCTTTCTTTGGAATGGGAACAATTTTACAGATCTACAGGACACATCTTCCTCCCCTGGGAAACTATTCCACTGTGACTACAGTGCATTACAAGTGGAAGAGAAGCAGACCTAAGCCACAAGACGTCAATTCTGGAGCAGAAGTTCAAGGCAAAAGACTTTTTCTCAGAACCACCTGAGATAGGAAGCCTTCCCTGATACCAAGACTTGGCATTTGGACTTACAGACTCCTAAATGCAAGAGATAGATTCTGGACACAGCAAAAAAACCCACCAAAAAAAACAAAAAAACCAAACCAAACCAAAACTAAACTGGCAACAGCTTGAGGTGTTCAGAATCACAGAAGCCCAGAAATCTTGAGATACAAGCCAATAATAGTACACCTGTAAAAAACTAACTTGGGAAAACACACACACACACACACACACACACACACACACACAAAACTAACTTGACAAAATTGTACAATAGATATATTTTCAAAAAATAATCAAAAAAAGAAGAAAGAAATGAGTTGCTGCTGAAATTGTTTATGTGCAACCAAATAACTCAGGGGATTTGAGGCTCTGGATTATCTGTTTAGGATCTTTAATAAGACATTTTAGTTAGTGCTTTTATTGTATTTATTTATGTTTAGTTCTTTTATCGTACTTCATGATGCATTGGAGAGGGCGTTCTGGTGGTCTAGTGATGAGAATTTGTGCTTCAATCCCAAAGGCACACAGTTCAAATCCACCAGCTGCTCCATAGGAAAAGGATGAGCAATCTCCAATGTGATTTACTGCCTCTGAAAACTCACCGGAGGGTCAGCTGTGAGTCGTTTCTGACTCAACTGGCAAAGAACAACAATGTATTGTATACTGGGATCTTAAAAAGGGCAAATGAGTTTTCAAGGCATAACAATTGTCCCTATCTACAGCAGCAGATGAAAAAGGCCCTTCAGGAATTAAGGTGAATATAGACCGTGTGTGCCTTCATGAACCTATCAGAACTGACTGGTGCCCAACTACCATACTGAATAAAATTCCATTGATGAGTCCTGATCAGGGGGTGAGGGTAAGGTGGAGAATGAAGGACATATTTTAAAATTCTCATGGACTTTAGACTTCCTAGAACCATGGAGAGTGATTAACCCCTTAAAACAACAACTCAGATAATCTTTAAGCTTAAAATAAAAAAATATTCCCCGAAATCTTCTTGAAATTGAACAATAGCTAACTAGGTAACACAGAAGACAAAGAAGAGAGCCTGTTTAGAGCATTGCACTCTTTTAAGTGCTACTATTTTATGGAATCAAATTGACAACAGAAACTTGAAAGATTATACAGGAACCTTAAGGGCAGGGAGTTTATGATAATAAGGGAGGCACAACTCAGAAAAGGAGCAGGAGCGTGGCGAACTTGAATGTGTTATCAATGCTATCTATCAAATTATATATGTAGAAAATGTGGGGTTGGTGTATATTTTGCCATATGTATGTATATTCACAGCAACATCAAGAAAGAAAAATGTGGAGCGAAACAAATAAACAGTGAATCTCTATTAAGATCCGATTGCAGCGCACGACAACCTCACGTGTTTCTAAGAATCCTGATTGGGTTTTCGATGGTCTTGATCCTCCTAAAGACTTTTCCTCCAAGGTCCTGACAGTGCCTCAGAAGAGGTGAGACGCCTTCCAAAGTGACTCTGTTTTTCACAAGAAGCCTGAAGCTTGAAGGCAGCAGAATTCAGTCTTGGACCATTTTCTAAAAGCCCTTTTTCATGTCAGCGTGGGAAGAGAGGTGATGAGGTCTCGGAGAATTATCGCACCTGTAGCAGGGAAGCTGCCCTGACCTACACAGTTACTACTTCTCTGTGTAACCTGAGGCTACACTTAACTTCTTTGGGCTTCACATCTCATGTCCATAACATAATAACAGTTGCTGTGAGTTTTTGGTTCAAATCCAGCCCGAAGAGGTTAAGTGATCGCCCTCAAACTAGTGGGCAGAACTTGATGCTTTGCCTTCCTTCCAGATGCACTGTAAGGGATTAAGAAACTGGAGGCTAAGTGCCTTTGGTGATAGGACACATGTCTATTTCTATAATTGGGATAACAGGGATCCAGACTCCGGTCTGACTCACTGCTACTGCTAAGCTGTGTACCCTACACTAGCTACTACATGGCCCCATTCTTACCCTTAAAGAAGTGATTAGCCTCAGGTTACATAGAGAAGTAGTAACTGTGTAGGTCAGGGCAGCTTCCCTGCTACGGGAGCAATAATTCTCCCCGAGACCTCATCACCTCACTTCCCGCGCTGACATGAAAAAGGGCTTCTAGAAAATGGTCCAAGACTGAATTCTGCTGCCTTCAAGCATTAGGCTTCTTGAGAAAAACAGAGTCACTTTGGGAAGGCGTCTCACCTCCTCTGAAGTACTGTGTCTGTGTTCAGTGTTACCTCTAAGGAGAAGATGATGGTGTGGAGAGTTGCCTTGACTGCTTCTGTTAGTGGCAGTCCAATTGGTCATTATCTTCATACCAGAGGATGCCTGTAGATAAAACCTGTGTGATAAACAATGAAGGAAAAAGATAATCTAATGGACCACTCTAGCAGAGCATAGAAAAGCCAGGATCAAGAGGAAGAGGGGAGAAGTCCTTTCAGTCTCTAAAGTCAGGTAATCACAATCTTGGAAAAGTTCTTAGAAGGCCTGAGAATTTATTCAGCGCATGGTCTTGGCCCGAACTCTGTTTTGCCCCTTCTAAGCTTTGTGACTCTCACCTCTCTGAGCTTCTGTGTTTTCTCCTGCTGTGTAGTAATATTCATACTGATTTCTTAGCAGTTTTGTGATTTTTAACATAAGATAATCCACGATGCTAAAATGAGACAATCTCTGAAAATAAAGTACCTTTTAAAAAATTGTATACTGGTTTATTTACAAAGTTTGAATGCACTGTTTTTCACAATGGACTTTTCCCATTTCCTTCTCCAACCCCCACCCATCAAATTGTACAACCCTATGATTAACCCCCCCTATATGATCATCCTCACCCCGACATCTACCCCCCCCACCCCCCATGAAGTACTTTTTGTTGCTGTTGTCAGGTATCATTAGGTCGATTACAACCCATAATTACTCTGTGAACAACAGATTGGAACGTATCCTATACCATCCTCACTATCTCAAACATGGTCAAGCCCAGTGTTGTAATGATTGTATCAATCCATAGCTTTGAGATCTGCATCTCTTTCTCTGACCTTCTACCTTTCGCAGCATGTTGTGTTTTTCTAAGGACTAGACACACCCGGCAACAGGCTGAAAGTCTGTGAGATGACGCTTTACCATCTTTGCCTCTAAGGAGCACTCTAGTTGTACTTCCTCCAAGAAAAATTTGTTTGGTCTTTTGGCAAAGCATGGGATAGTCAATCCTCTTCTCCAACACCACAATTCCAAGACACAGATTCCTTTTCAGTCTTCTTTATTCATTGTCCAATTTTCAGATGTATGTGAAGCAGTTGAAGAAAAATTGGAAAACTAAAACTCTGAGGCCAGTTAAAAGATGAATGGAAAAATCCCAGAGAAGAATGAGACCTGAGTGAGTAAGTCCTGAGACAAGATTAACAGGACTTGGTAAGTGGTTACCTTCCCTTCCTGTTCATGTCTTCAATATATTTCTATTAAAAATATAAAATAATATGAATGATATGCCTGGTTCAAAGGAGACAAGAAAGAAAAAGATTTTTTGTGTGTGTGAGTGTGTGTTCTTAGCCTCTTCATTTTATAGACACAGAAATGAGAAACAATGACTGGAACAATGACATAAACAGAGCTGTAGAATTTAACTACAGTGTTGACTCAAATTCTTGTCTTACTGTTTTATATTTCACACCACAGTAATGAAGATTCAGTGTGTTAATCATGCCCTTCAAATCTGGCTTTGACAGTGAGTGCACGCGCGTGCGCGCGCACACACACACACACACACACACACACACACACACACAGATAAAGCTAAGAGAGTACAAAAGAAACCAAGAAAAGAAGTCATTTCTCAAGCATCTACAATGCCCCTTTTAAGTAGCATTCTCATATGGGAAATAAGAATGTAGCCATACTTGGTTCTTTTCACTGAACTTACTGCCTTCAAGTGAGAATCGACTCAGCTGACCAAGTGGGTGTTCAGAGGCTGTAAACCATAAAGGAGGAGATGGGCCATTTTTTTCCTGTCTTTGCATCTACCTCAAACTTCCAAGATCCAAGAACTTCCGACAGGCATTGTTCAAAAGATTATCAGGAGCAGAATTCAGCAACATCATGTGTGGGCCCTAGAGAAGAGGAAACCATTGTCTGTGGTAACAGCTATGAGTGAACTTTATACACCGATTGTTAATGTCTACGGCTTTGCTCTTAGTATAAAGGAATATTCCAGAAATTACTTTATCAGTCAAGGTCCACAGCCATGTGACTCAGGGATCTCTGAGGCTACTTTAGAGGATGGATTTCTTACAAATGTTGTTGTTGCTGTTATGTGCCGTCGAGTCGTTTGCGACTCATAGCGACCCTATGTACAACAGCTCTAAACCGTGCTCTATCCTGTGCCAATCGCACTGCCTCTGACACACCCATCCCGATTACCCCAGTCACTGAATCAATCCACCTCATAGAGGGTCTTCCCCTCCTGCGCTGTCCCTCCACTCTGCCCAGCATGATGTCCCTCTCCAAAGACCTGTCTCTCCTTACAGCATGTCCAAAGTATGTCAGATGAAGCCCCAGAATCCTTGCCTCCAAGCAGCAGCCTGGTTTAACCCTCTCTATGATGAATCTGTTTGTTTTCTTGGCAGTCCATGGTACATTCAGTACTCTTCTCCAGCACCACAGCTCAAAGGCGTCAATTCTCCTTCTATCCTCCCTAGTCATTGTCCAAGTCTCCCATGCATAACAAGTGATTGCAAAAACCATGGCCTGTATCAGGCGCACATTAGTCTCCAGAGAGACACCATTGCACTTGAGTACTTTAGAGAGGTCCCTAACCACAGACTTTCCCATCGTAATATGTTTTTTTTTACTTCCTGGCTACTGGTGCCAAGAGTGTTGACCGTGGAGCCGAGCAACTGACATCCCTAATAAAGATCTAGAGGAAGTGCTACAGAATCCTTTATCCCCTGCAGAACCATCAATGAAATGCTCAGATAGGCCTCACAGACCTTCACATCTTTGCATAAAAGGACACATTCTCAGTGGAACCTTCCCCAGGCACTCATTACAACTGTAACCCCTTTCTCTAGTATACTCCATTTTCATGCCCTGAGTTACCTATCGTTCATCCTATCATGTGACATACTTTATATTTTACTTACGCTATATTGTCAGTGTCTCCCATTAATTATGTAACAGTGCTGACATTGCACTTCTGTTGGGAACCACTGGATCAGTTCCAACTCACAGTGACACTATGTACAACAGAATGGAACACTGCCTGACACTGTCCCAGTCTCTTGTGGTAGCCACTGAGTCAGTCTATTTCATGGAAGGTCTTCTAAGACTGGTGGTTTCCTTCACCACTTGTTGCTGTTAGGTGCTACTGAGCTGACTCCAACTCACAGTGACCCTATGTACAACAGAACAAATCCCTGCCCAATCCTATGCCATCCCCACACTCTTGGCAGTGCTTAAACTCATTGTTTCAATCACGGTGTCTGTCCGTCTTATTGAAGGTCTTTCTTTCACTGATCTGCTTTTTTAAAGAGTTTTATCCTTAGGGAGCTCTCATGGCCTAGTGGTAAGAAGCTGTGCTGCAATCCCGAAGGTGCATGGTTCGAATCCACCAGATGTTCCACTGGAGTAGGAGGGGCAATCTCTTCCTGTACCAGTCAGATCAGATTCAATGGTACACAGCAAGAAAAAGAAAAAAATATTATCCTTTCCCACACATTCTTCTGATATTCCTTGCTTTCAGTCAAGATGCATTTAACATCAGCAATGCCATCCCTGGTGCCACAACCTCTTCTAAACCTAGCTTGAGCTTCTGGCATTTGCCTATGTGCTATTCTAGTATTTTGCTTGCATATGATATTAATGATATTGTTCTATAATATCCTCATTCTGTTGGATCACTTTTCTTGGAAATGGCAACAAATATGGATTTCTTTGAGTTGGTCAGCCAGCCAGCTATCTGAGAAATTCCTTAGCATAATCTGGTGAGCACAACCTGGGCTGTAGCGGTCATTTAAAACATGTCAACTGGCAACATGTCAATTCTTAGGGCTTTATTTTTTCCCACTGCCTTCAGTGCAACTTAAACTTCTTCCTTCATTAATATTAGCTTGTGATTCTTATTCATATTGTGGTAGT
>NW_006399755.1:18791193-18798240 GCF_000299155.1 Elephantulus edwardii
AAAAAAAATTGTACTTCAGGATTGAACTTGAAATTGTCTTTTTAAATATGAATGCAAAACCATTCTTAATCTGGATTTAATTCTCAGCATAGTATACCATGTGCCTGTCTGATTCAAAGAGATCTTTGAAGCATTATTGACTATGCAAAGGCATTTGGCTGTGTAGATTTTAACAAAGTATGGATAAAATTGAGAAGAATGAGAATCTCAGAACACTTAGATGTGCCCTTGCAAAATATATACCTACACCAAAAAGCTGTTGTGTAAACAGAGCAAAAGAACATCACATGGTTTAAAATTAAGAAAGGCATGCACCATGATTGTACCCTTTCACCATATATGTTCAGTCTGCATGGTGAACAAATTATTTGAGAAGCTAGATTCTATTAAGAAGAATGTGACATTAGGATTGATCAATCACTTTCTGTATGAAGATGAAACAACTTTGCTTGCTGAAAGAGAGGACGATTTGAAGTTTTTGCTGCAGAAGCTGAAATGCTGCAGCCTTCAATATGTGTTACATCTCAACATCAAGAAAAGAAAAATCCTTACACTCGACCAATTGGCAATATCATAATAGATGGAGAAAAGATTGAAACTGTCAATGACTTCATCTTACTTGTATCCACAATCATTATACTTGGTACCAGCCACCAGGAAATCAGGAGACATATTATACTGGAAGGTCTGCAATCAGAGACCTTTTTGAATTACTGAGGAGTAATGATGTCAGTTTGAGGACTAAGGTGCACCTGATTCAGGCCGTCATATTTCTAATCACTTGCTATGCATCTGAGAGCTGAACAATGAATAAGGATGACAGAAGAATTATTGATTCCTTTGAGCTGTGTTGGAGACGAGTACTAAAGATCCCATGAACAGCCAAAAGAACAAATACGTCTTTGAGAAAGTGCAATCAGAGTGATCCTTAGAGGTAAAAATGATAAAGCTTCTTCATCTCACCCACTTTGGACATGTAGCTAGAAGTGCCTATTCCTTGGAGACGAACATCATGCTTGGAAAGATAGGAAGACCCTCAATCAAGTGCATTGACACAGTGATTGCTGCAATGGGTTTTAGGGTGTCAGGAAGTATGAGGACAACACAGGATAGGATAGAATTCAGATCTGTGGCTCATGGGTTGTTACGGGTCATACTCGACTCGAGTAACAACAGCTATTTGTCCTAAATAGATAGAGGAATGTTGATATAAAGAAGATGGGTAGTCTTTAAGTCACACAGCCCACGGTGAAGATTTGGCTCCAGAAATGTTATACTTGAGCCCTTTCTCACACCAATCAAAAGGTCTTAGACATCTAATACTCCTATAATGTAGGCGCTGTGGTGGTTTAGTAGTAAGGAGTTATGTTGCCAATCCAAAGGTCAGCAGTTCTAATCCACCAGCTGAACTGAGGGAGGAAGATGGAGAATCTCTTCCCATGGCATGAAAGCCTGTGAAAAGCCACCAGCGGTCAGTTGAGTTGGTTCTGACTGGTCCACATGAAGCAATAGGAACAACCGCTGTAACAAAAATATCACAAATGTGTGACTTTGAGCAAGCAGACACTTATTTTCTGAGGTTTTCTGGGTGTGTTGTCATTAGGTGTCATAAGGTCGAGTATAACTCATAGCGACTCTATGTACCCTGTCCTATTCCCTATCCTGTGCCATCTTCACACTTTCACACACTCAAGCCCACTGCTGCATCACTGTGACAGTCTCCTCTGCAGCTCCACCGTCTCTCCAAGCCTGATGTCTTTCTCCAAAGAATAACCTCTTTTAACAGCCTGCCTGAAGTGTGAGTGTCCAAATTCAGGATATCAGCACTAGGAGAAGGCTTTCTCGGTTAGCTTTTTTCTACTCTGGGGGATCTTTATGTGGCTTGGCATATTTTCTTCCCTCTCCCAGCTCACCCCCATCCTTGCTTCTGCTTATTTGTTTCATGTCATTTACACGTCAAAATAAACTGCCTCAGGATATAGGAATTCTATCTCATTAACATAACAAAAACAAACTAAACTTCAATAGGATTGCAAACACACGTTGTTGTTGTTGTTGTTGTTGTGTACCTTAGAGGTGAAACTAACCCACAGTTTACCACAGGCATACAGGTTACATGTATTTTGGGAACACACAGTTCAATCCATAACAGGGAGAGTTTTATTAGAGCAGTAAGTTTGCCTGTTTGAATTATTGCTGCACTCCCAGTACCCAAGACAATGCCTGACACATCATAATGACGAATAAGGATTTGTTGAAAGAATAAACACATGAATTATTACATGAAGCTTATCAGATGGAATCATTTGAATGATCTTCAGCAGATGAAGGAATGCAGCCTTCAATATGGTTTACATATCAAGAAAACAAGGATTCTTACCACTGGATTGATAGACAATATCATGATAGTTGGAGAAAACATTGAAACTGTCAACACCTTCTTCTTACTTGGATCCACAGTTAATACTCTTGCTAGCAGCAGTTAGGAAATCAGGAGACATATTGCATTGGGAATGTCTGCCGTTAAGGACCTCTCCAAATTATTGAAGAGTTTGAGGACTAAGGTGTGCCTGATTTAGGCCATGGTCTTTCTGAACACTTGCTATATATATGAGAGCTGAACAATGAATAGGGATGACAGAAGAAAAATTGATGCCTTTGAGTTGTGGTGTTGGAGAAGAGCACTGAGCATCCCTTGGATGGCCAAGAGAACAAATAAATATGTCTTTAAGAGAGTGCAACAATGAATGACTGGAAACCCTAAGTCTCGGTAAACTTTCATTTAAAAAAAAAGAAAAAGGAGAGTGCAGCCAGAGTGCTCTTTGGCGATAAGGGGGATGAGACTTCACCTCACATACTTCAGGCATGTTGCTGGGAGGGGATTGGACAAGGTCACCATGAGCTGGGGTGTGATTTGACAGCAGCTGAAAACAACCACGTACACTGTGTGACCTCAACAAGTTCCCCTAACCTCCTCAGTCTCTGTTGTCTCATTTAACATGGAGAAAACAGTTGCCTCCTCATAGCTTTGCACACTACATTCAGCGTTAAATCACAGATAAAGGGCATACATAAAGCGCAAGTAAAGATTAGATCTTTCCTTCATTGGGAAGAAATAGGGGAAAGTGAAGTGAAACCCCATCTCCTTTTTTGCTGAGCAAGACTTTATGTTTTTCAGAATGACTGTATTAGGGTCAGGGTAGGGGAAAACAAAGAGGACCAGAAGATGGAAAATTTCACTTTTCCCTTTTACTACAATTAAGATTGGAACGACTTCAGTCAAATCACCCGTATATTTCTTTTGAATCTCAGATAACGCCATATTGACGTCATGTTTTTCTCTTCTACTACCTTATTAAATTTGGTCGCCTATAACATAAAACATTGGCTCTTCAGAAGTGGTTTTCACTCCATTATGGAGCAGGCAGGAGGATTTCAATCTATCTTCCACCAGAAAACAAAGTCTGCTTTAAATTAAGGAGAACAAAGTTTGTACATCTGCCATTCAAGTTTCCCATTCTTCCTAATTTGTAGGCAGAGCTTTTAAAACTCTAAATATTTGTCTTACTTTTAAGACTGTTTTCTTCAAGTTTTAGTTAGAGATTTTGCTGTGAAATGAACTGAGAGTCTTGGGCTTTTGTTGAATTGTGTTGTGGTGTTTGGAAGTTGTTTATGTTTTCTGGGTTTGGCAAGGGCCTTGATATTAGGTTAGAGTGGAAACAGCCACAAGATGGCCCCTGAATGGAGATCTGTCCTTTTTGCAGGAGTCTAAAGTCTGAGACCTTCCACCACATGCTTTTTTATCATTCTCAGGCTCCTTCTACTTCTTAGGACATGAATCTTGAGTGGCAATGCCATTTGACCTCTTAGTCAGTCTACTCTCAGCCTTCACACACACTGTTGCCTCTTCTTGAAAAATACCTGAGCTCAGACTTATCCTACTTAATCCTTCAAGATGGTTTCTTCTCTCAAATCATATACTTCTGTGATTTGTGACTCTATTCTTTTCTTGCTATCCTGCTCCCTCTTACTACCATCAAATACTTTTGATTTTCATTTGTGAGACACATCAGAGGAGAGACCCTAAATGGAGTCCTTTCTACAACAAATTCTTAGTGAAAGATAGGCATGAAGAGAAGTACCTGTTGTTGTTGTTAGGTGCCATCAAGTCAAACACGGCTCATAGTGACCCTATGAACGGCTACCCTGAACCCTGCTCTATCCTGTGCCATCCTCACCAGCTCTGAAACATTCTTTTTCCTTTAATTAAACAATTACTGGTTTTCTTTCAAACTGTCATGGAAAAATTTGCATAGCAAACCATGTTAGCTCTATGTGTACATTTCTCTACCACTGATTACTTTCTTCAAGTTGTGCCCTCATACTCACTCGCCTTTTCCAATTCCTTCTGCCCTCACTCACATAAACTAAACACCTTCTAAGCAAAAAATTTTCCTGTCTCTCTACTTTCCCATTCTTAGTAACCAATCACTTGGAGAAGAGGACTGAATAGCCTATTGACTTCCAAAAGAATAACAAGTGTGTCTTTCAGAAAGTACAGCTAGGGAGCTCCTTTGAAACAAGGATGGGGAAACTATAGCTCACATACTTTGAGCAGAGTGTCAGGAGGGACCAGTCTTTAGAAAAAGACATCGTGCCAGGAAAGATGGAGAGTCAGGGAAAGAAAGGAAGATCCTCAATAAGATGGTTGATGGGATCAATAATGTGTACTGCATTGAAACAGAAGAGGGAGAGAACTGTTTAAAAGGGACATATGATTAGATATTATTGTTATGACAGGAGTCCAGAATGAAGGCAGCATAGTGGAGTGGACTTGTGGGGAGGGATTGAAAAACAAGGAAAGAAATTTTTCCTTTTACTTTTCAAAAAGAAAAATGAATTGGCAGGCTGGGGTGGGCAGCGAGAAAAGTGCAACAATGAATGAATGGAAATCCAAAGTCTCTGTAAACTTTCATTAAAATAAACTTTTAAAAAATAAGATGGATTGAAGCAATGACTTAAGAACAGGCTCAGCATTCTCCACTCTGAGGATGGTACAGGATAGGACAAGGTTCATATCTGCTGTTTTAGGCTCACTGTGTGTCATAGACAGCTTGATGGCATCTAACAACAATGTGTATTTGCTTATTTCATATACATGGGATTTCCTATACTGTTATTTGTCCTTTTCACTTACTTAGCCCCATATGAAGTTTTCAATGCTTGTGTATGTAGTAGTAGCATGTATCAGAATTTCATTTTTCCTTAAGGCTGAGTAGCACTCCGTTGTATGTCTGTCCTTGATTCTGGTTATCTTTCCATCTATTGATGGACATTTAAATAATTTGTACATTTTAGCTTTTGTGAATAGCGCTGCAGCTTACCTCAGTGAACCAGTTTCTCTTTCTGCCTTCTCTTTTTCTGGGTGTATATGTATATTTTTTAGATGAGATTGTTGGGTTATTGGTGATTCTTTACTCACCTTTTTGAGGAATCACTAAATTGTTTGCATAGTGGGTGTACCATTTTACATCTCCACTAGCCTGCTAAAGGATAAACTTTCTACTCAGCTGAGTAAAGAACTGGGCTCTTAATAGAAAATACAGTAGGATAAGGAGGCTGTGGACCCTCAGAATCTAGTCCTGTACTCTTTAATTCTCACAGGAGGAGACTGGATTTAAGGACATCCCAAGACATCCTGTGTTACCAAAAGTGCTGTGGTCTCTGGACTCAGCCTAGTGCTGAGCAGGGCTGGCAACTTCACAAGGTCACACTGTAAAGACATAGCTAGAGTGGAGAAAGCCATTCAGGGCAGGCTATGCAGGAGTAAGCAAAACTCTGCCAGAGAGAATCCTGCTGGCTTGGTCACAGCCACCTGGTCTACCAGAGGATGCTAACAGGAAGAAGCCATAGACAAGGGCTGGAAGGCGGAGACTTGGGCTCTTTGGGTCAGACTCTCCTTTCATCTGAGTCAGCACAGGAATCTAGAGAAAGTGCCCCAGAGCTGCCCAGAATCAAAGGCTTCTGGCTCTTTTCAGCTGGGCATCAGGCCAGATGCTAAGAAAAGGGGACATTGCCACAATCTCTAGTAGGAGGAAGCAGTTTGAATTTCCTACTTGAAGGCGGATGCTTAATTTAAATAGAACTCCATAGAATTAAAGGAAGGGGGAAGCACCCTGAGTTTTCTGCTTGGGAGTTAAAATCTGCTTCTGCAGAAACAGCTCCGCAGGGAGCCACATTGGGAGGGGATGTCTCAGCTAAGAAGAGAAAGGATAGAACCAGATAGAACAGAGCAGCCTCCCATACACAGGGCCATTTATGGGAGCTGGACAAAATCTTACCTAGACAAAATCTTCTGAATTTTCTTGTCAAAAAAGGAGCTTAAATCCAAGTTGTTGTTGTTGTTGTTATGAACAGTAGAGTGAATTAACCCACAGCTTACTTTCCGGTGGATTTTCAGAAGCAGTTAATTCCTGGGGGGAGATTGTTGGTCCTTCACCAGTGGTGGCCTCAAATCTTTGAGACTTCAGCACAGCTTCTAGCCACTAGGCCACAAGAGCTCACTAAATCCCAGTAGAAACATGTATTCTCAGAGGTTATGTGATTTGCCAAAGAATTCACATCAAGGTATAGGGTGAATTCAGGCTGATATACTGCTGTGTCAGTTTGTTCCTAAAACCCACTCATGTTTCCTAGACTCTGGGAGCTATTACTGTTTGAAAACTAGCAGTTTGCTCTTCTATGCCTTGCAAAGCTCAGTGTTCTATAGCTAACCTTCGTCAGTAGTGCGTAGGCAGGAGCTGGCTTTATGGCTCAAAATGGTGCTGTGGAGTCAGATTCAGTTCTATTTGAAAGAGGTTTCTTGAACTATTTGGAGTTCCTCAGCAGCGCCAACTAAAAGGTTAGAGATTTCAGTTCACCCAAAGGTGGTTGTTATGTGCTATCGAGTCACTTGCGACACATAGTGACCCTATGTACAACAGCCCTAAACCCTGCTCTATCTATCCTGTGCCAATCGTACTGCCTCTGACACACCCATCCCTATTA
>NW_006399755.1:18798771-18811541 GCF_000299155.1 Elephantulus edwardii
TGAAGGCTGCAGTTCTTGACCCTCTGCAGCAAGCGCTTCAGGTCCTTCTCAGTTTCAGCAAGCAGGGTTGTGTCATCTGCATAACACAGATTGTTAGTAGACCTTCCACCAATCCTGACACCACACTTCTCCTCATAGAGCCCAACGGTACTTTAAAAAAAAAAAGAATTCCTGGAAATCTGCTTCCCAAACATCATTTGCTATAAATTCAGTGGGGACACCATGAAGTGGGCTTGACTCACACAATATTGGGTCAAGATGAGATAAGTTGACACAGTGACTGTAGGAGTGGGCTTAAGTGTGTCAGAGACGATGAAGTTGGCACAGGATAGGAGAGAGTTCCGATCTATTGTTCACAATGTCACTGTGAGTTATACTCGACTTGACAGCACCTAATAGCAACAAAACTCCATACGGAGCTCTGGTGGTTTAGTGCTAATGATTTGTATTACTAATGCAAAGGTATGTGTTTCATATCTATCAGCTGTTATGTGGAAGAAAGATGGGCAATCTTCTCTGGTGCAATTTCTGATGACCCCCTGGAGGGGCAGTTATGAGTCTAGAGAGTCAGTTCTGATTCTATGATATACAAAACTACTTAATAATGTTGTTTTTGTTGTTGTTGTATACTGTCGAGTCAGAACTGACGCATAGCTGACCCTCCAGTGGGTTTTCAGAGGCAATTAATTGCACACAGAAAGATAGTGACCATCTTTCTCCCATGGAGCCGCTGGTGGCCTCGAACCATATGCCTTCAGGATCTTGTCACTAGGCTACCAGAGTTCCCTCACTTAACCATTGCTCTGGTTTTTTATTTGTTTTCTCAATACCAACTCAAGGCTCTTTCCCTGCGGTAGCTCACTGAGTTCTCACATCAAACTACAGAGGTAGGTTTAAATCCTGCCTGGAGGATGAATTGATTCTAACTGTTCTGGGGCTTAGTAGTAAGAAGCTGTGCTGTAATCCCAAAGGTACATGGTTCAAATCCATCAGCTGCTCTGAAGGACAAGGATGAACAGTTTATTCCCATGTGATTTACTGGCTCTGAAAACCTGCTGGAGGGTCAGCTGTGGGTCGGATTTAACTCACCGGCACACAGCAACAACTACAATGGCAGTAAGGGTTTTTTTTAGCGTCTGAGATCAAACATCTGAGCTTCATAAAGAGGAGTCATTTGTTCAGTGTAAGTTATTTGATTTTGTTTTTAATAAGGGGATTAACTGAGTATGGTGTTTGTAAAATGGTTTAAGGTATTTTGTGCAACAACTTCCATCTATATTTCTAAATTAGATAAATCTAACTCTCTCCCAATTTGGCAGGCTCTTCCATCTCTGTTATTTGTAAATGGAAGTTGCTCAAGCCTGATAGCTTATAAAGAATGAAATATTTGGAAGAGGGCTCTTTCTGGCCTTCTAGTATGTCCCAGTTCCTGGGTGAGTTTACTGAAGGTTAAATGAAGTTTCAAAGGATCTCACTGTACAGGTCCTTCTGAGAAGTGACCCCCAAAAAGTGGCTAAATAGTCCAATATTATTATAAAATTGGCAAGGGTATGGTGTTTTCATCTCAATTGAGGAAGACCACCATTCATTTTCACTCCCTTATAAGTTCTGCCATGATTCACCTTCTGTTGTCCAACTGTTATAGTGGTTAGGGACAATGAGGAAACTCCGAGGTTGCATAAGCTTCAGGCACCATAAACCATAGATTTCTCTCAATGAAGGCTATACAGAGAGTCAGTTCTTCTCCCAGAAAAGGTACTGAGAACTCTCCTGTGGTCCCTAGCACTTCTGCTCTATCTTTGGGCTTTCCATTGACCCTCTTACAGGTTTCCTCCTTCCTGGGTTATGTTATATGGGAGTGAGAATCTGGGCCCTATTCCGGAAATAGCAGTTCCCTTGGTTTTTTTCCCCATCATTTCGAGAATCCCTCCAGGGTCAGACCACCCCTTTTGAACTGAAGTACCTGCCTTGGTCCATCTCTCTTCTCTGGAATGCTGGATCTCTGTTTTGCTTAGAGAGAAAGGGGTGTGGGGGGAAGTCTATATTTATCAGATCTTTTGAAAGACATCTGTAGTGATGCAGTCAGTGGAGCGGCACTACTAACTCCAAGACTACAGCTCTGTGGCAGTTCAAATGTACTAGTGACTCCTCAGCGGCAAGGTGTACAATCTCCTATGACGTTTACAGTGGGTCAGCTTCACAGCAAGGAGCTTGAACAGTTTTATACAAGAGTGGCCTTGTTTCTCCTGAGGAGGTGAGAAAGGCCACTTGGGAGTCTACAAGAAAGCCAACCAGACACCGAATACACATCCTGAACAATGCAAAGGCATCATTTCTTTCTCATTAGTAGCCTGTCCTCCTACATTGCTCGTGAGTTGCCATTGAGTTGACTCTGACCTCTAGGGACACAATGTACAACAGCAAATAGGTGTTACCTGATTCTGCACCCTCTTTAGGATTGTGGATGTGCTTCAGCTAATGTGGCCACTTTATAATCAGAGCACCTTCCAACCCAGGAGGCTCAACCCTCAGCATCACACCAAACAACATGCTATAGTGACCTGTAGGTTTTCATTGACCAATTTTCAGATGTAGATCTCCAGGACTACTAGTGTTTCTAGTCTGCCTCCGTCCAGAGTCTCCACTGAAATTTGCTCACGACGTGGTTGGTATTTAAAATGTTCCCGGTACAGCTTCCATAGCAACTTCCAAGCCACCCCACTAAAACAGACTGACAGACATGTACTTTTTATGGAGCTTTTAAAGATGTCTCACAACAGTGTTATTATCATTTCAGCCACTGCTTCAGGATGAGGAAGCCCTCACTTGCCTGGAGAGGGCCTGGGCTGGAGCTTTGTCAACTGTGTGTGATTCCACCCCTCAGAAGTCATCTTTTCCCCGCAGTTGAAGGAGAGTGCTTCCTGGAATATGTAGCGACGTTTGAGCTAAACCTTACAAAACAGTAAAGTTTTTGCTGGGCAATCTGAGGAAGTGAAGGTGTGTTTGAAAAGAGTCCAGAAAATGCAGATGCCACAAGGAGTTACCACTGAGGAAAGTAATGGGGGAAAGGCCAGCAGTACAGCATGGTGGATATAGTTGATTTTATCATCTGAGCTGACGTTCAAAGCAAAGATCCCTGAAATCCCATGAAGAGTGAATATCCAAGTTGTTTACCTGCCCAGAGCAGTGTCAACAGGATTACTGGCTGCTGCAGTGACCTCAGCTGTACACAGAGCCGCAGTCTGGCTGACGCGGGGAGAGAGCCTTGATTAGGAGCTGCCCAGACTCTGGACTTGAGTCCCTAAGGAAACGCCTCTGTTGGGACAACCTGTCTCTGGGTAATTGGAATATATATCTCAGGTCAGAAATTTGCAGTGCCTTTGACCAGCAAGTCCACTCCTAGGACTATGAGAAGGAGGATGATATGTGGTAAAAATAGAAGACAGAGAAAAAAGAATTGGAAGGAACTTAAATATCAGCAATCAGGATCAGGAACCTTAGACATGCACACATGACAGGCAAATATTAACCTTTATTAATCACGTGGTAAATATTTGTTGATAGGAAATCTTTAAAAGATTTTGCTTTGCAAAATAAAGACCATAAACCAGTATGTACTATCTGTTCTTGTTGCTATATACGACCTTTATTGAGCACATAGAATTAAGCAAGATTCTATGCACTTAAAATTTATTAGTATGTTTAATTGTGCCTTATGAAAGTGCTTATTATCTCTATTTTACACATAAAAGTACTGAGACATAGAGTATTTCAGTAAGTGCCAAGGTCACTCAGCAGTAACTGGCAAAATCCACAGGTAAACATGGCAATCTGGCTCTGAAATTCATATGAATAAACCGTAAAACTAGGCATATTTCTGTTTGTGGTTATTTAGTTTCTGGTTCTCTTTCTCAAAAGACTTACTCTAAAATGCTAGCCATATTTAAGTGCTTCCTCTTAGGACAAAATAACTGCACACAATTATTTCTCAACTATAAGTGAAGGTCACAGTCAGCATCACAACTGGAGCATTAGTATCTATGGACCCGGCACAGGAAACCACATGGCAGTCCTGCCATTCATTTACTCAACAAAATGTTGATTGTCAACTATGTACAGGTTCTGGTTTAAGTTGCTGGGATTCAACACAGAACAAAGCAAAGTACACAAAGAACTTCCTTTATAAAACTTTCATTTTAGTGAGAGAAACAGAGATATAACCAGTAACTGAACAGCAATAGACAATATCAATAGGAGCTGAGGACTGTGTTGTTATTGTTGTTACTGTGTACTGTAAGAGATAGCTGACAACCCCCCCACACACACACACACCACCCCTGCCAGTAGGTTTTCAGAGATTATAAATCACATGAGAGGAGATTGCCCATCTATCTCCCAAAGAGAAGCTGTTGGATTTGAACCACTTGCCTTTGAGTTGGCAGTACAATTCTTTAAGCACTAGGCCACCTGAGCAGGGGTGAATGACTGAATGATCTGAAGAGTGAAACTGCAGTGTGGGACCAAAGGCTCAAGGAGTGAATGGTGACTCAAAACCAAATCCACTGCAGTCCAGTTGATTTTGACTCATAGTGACCCTGTAGGACAGAACAGAACTGTCCTAAAGATTACCAAGGATAAAAATCTTTATGGAAACAAATTGCCACATCATTGTCTGACTGAACAGCTGATGGTTTCACACCATTGATCTTTTGGTTAGCAGCAGAATATTTTCACAATTGTGTTTGTTACCAGCATTCTGAGATTTCTCTATTGAGGAAGTATTTCAACTAAGACTCCTTCTCTCAAGAGGAGCAAGCCTGGGAGGATGGGGAGGAGAGAGTATTCTAGAAAAGGAATAGCTAGTAAAAATGCCTGGAGGCAGGAATTTGGGTTGAAAATGTTTAAAGTACAGAAAATGGGAAAGTGTAGCTTAACATTGGTGAGGGGTGGATAACAGAGAATGGGGTCTGAAGGGCAGGCAGGGATTGAATCATGTAAGATTTTGTAAGCAAAGGGTTTAGATTTTATTTTAAATTGAAGAGAAGTCATTGGAGAACTTATAGTCAGAGTGATACATACACTATTTTATGTTTTTTTAAAAGATCATTTAGTTATTATATCTGAAATTTACTCACAAAATGGTTCATGAAAAAATATGTGTACATAAAAATTATATAAAATGTAAATACATATATACAGTATTCTATTCACGCACATAGAAAAAAAGAATGGTTACGTAAAAATGGGAAAATGTCAACACTCAGGGATTCTCAAAGAAAACTACATCAAATCATGAAATTTTTTGGTATAATTGTTGCAAGACGAAATTATTGTTAAATAAGAACTTAAAATAGGTTAAAAATCAAAATGATCACTCTAAGTAGTCAACAAGGAGTTGGGGAACTTTGAGAAGTATTCTATTGCCATCCTATTAAATCCAGATGCTTCATAGTCACAGGTTACCAAGTACTATACTCCTGTGAATTGGTTAGGATGCCGTTAACCTTCCCTTTTTACTGATGAAGAAACTTCCGGAGAGGAGAAATGGCTGTAAAGGTCTCGTGGTGAATGAGCAGCAGCTTTAGGGGCCAAAGTCAAGTTTTCTAAATCCCTGAATCCACTAAACACAACTGTCTCCCAAACTGAGGTTCATAAGCACATGGTGTTCTTTCCTATGACTTCTGGTGGGACAGTCCATAGGTAGTAGCACTTCAAACCCAAAGGATGTTCCTTTCTGGTAGTTCAAATATACCAGAGGCTTGAATCTACTGGTGACTCCACAGGACAAAAGTAGGTAATCTCCTCTGAAAACCCATTGGAGGATTGGAATTGGTTGGTTCTAATTCTATGGCAACGAGATACAGCTGAGTTTGAAGTCTAAGATTGTATAGAGGTCAAGTGACCAGAGTACAGTGGGGATTGGCCCATGGAAAACATACATAAATCCAATCTTAACAAGTCGTATAAGGGTGCTTGGAACAATGTTCTTTCTCACAAACTGCCAAGGGTCCCTAGCAGTCTATTAACCAGTTTCAATCATAACAGATATAATGCTAGAGGGAACACACGATTTCTCTTCATGCTAGGTTATTATTTCACTTTTATGATATTATGTTTGTTAAAAAATGTAGGTAAAACTGTCTGTCCCATTCAAAGGATATTATAGGGATCTACATCCAAAGGAGATAGTGCATCTGAAAGGGTTTTTATGGTATTTTCACTGGTACACAGGCCAGAACTCATGATCCTGTCTGGGAGGCATGGTCATTGCCTTCAGAAGAGAACTATTTATTCCCCTGTCCCACTTTTAGATTTGGAGAATGGCTGAATGGCATACTAGTTAGACACTAAGCTGCTGATCAAAAAGTTGGCATTCAGACATCTACGAAGTTTTTCTGGAGGAAGACATGGCAATCTGGTTCTATAAAGATGTCAGCCTAGAAAACTCTAGGAGGAAGTTTGACTGTCATATGGGATTACTATGAGTCAAAACCAACTCAATGGCATCCAACAACAATTTCTTACCGTTGCTACCTCCCTAACCCTGCTCACATCTCTTCCATAGTTTCTTCACTAAATTCTATTTCATTTGAGTAATTTATTAGTTAGTGTGGTTACTGTGTTTTATGAGAACACTTAGAGATACATTCATAACACCTATGGTGGTAATAAACTTGCTCTATACCTCTCTCAGGTCTCTTGAGAAGGTCAAAGTTTAATGTCAAGTTATGTAAGGAATTTAAAAGCAAATAACGAATCGTTCTCTGTGCTTCTTGAGAACCTGGTGTGATAAAGGGTTGCACAGCTTAACAAACTAGGAAGAGAAATGAAGTTGAAGGTATTTTCAGTATACAAAGTGAGCCTACCTTTCGAAGAGCAGAGTAGCTTTGCATTATTCAATTTCTAAGTCAGAAGTTTATAGCCCAGAGTTACAAATAGAGGAGGACCATCCAAAAAGGCCAGGCTAGGAATAGACAGGGGATGAAGTTAGGAATGAGAGGACAAAACAATCGGTGACATTTTTAATGGCCCTCTGTTGGGACTCTTGTCAGCTTGAATTTGAAAGATGAGGGATGATCTTTTTGCTCCTCCTGGGTGCTAATGACCCACCTCATGAGTTGTTGCGTGTCTGTGGAAAACAGCCCAGGCGGAGATCCTGGATACCTCTATTTATGATGATGTTGACATAGAGAAGACCAGTATATTCATGTTGAGGCCATGTTTCCTGTTTCTATAAACATCACCAATGTGAGAAAAGGCTTTAGTGGGTCCATGGGCACAATTTATAGCTTCTTCTGTGCCAACATAAATCATGTGTAAATACCATCCCAGTGAAATAATACAGATCATAGATTTAGTGTGGAGAGGACCTGTAAGCAGGATGGATTCCATGGTAACTCATTCATAGAAGACAGCAATCCGAGGATTGGTTAGCTCTCACCTTTGGGAGCAATAAGGCTCTGCTCATACGGCCCAGTGGCAAGGGCGTAGATTTGGGTGTTAGACAGGTTCCCAGCCTGTGTGGGATTTGGGATAAGTTGTGTTAATACATTAAGCCTTGGCTTCCTCTTCTATAAAACCAAACTAAAAAGGTAGCCTCAGGATACTTTTGGGAGGAGGCGGAGTTAAATGAGGCAATATGGCTTTAGTTCGTTAATTAAAAATCCACTTTCTTTCTTAAAACTTCTATCTTCTTTACCGCTTGGAATTTCAAATCGGTCTTCAAATTGGCAGATGTGGAACAAGCACAGGACAAAACTTCAATGTGGACATTAACATACCTGCACCTCAAAATACTTGCACCTCACTAACCCTTGAAGGACATGTGGAAGCTTTAAACAGCTAGAAGGGAAGGTCATCCCAAGATGAGGGGCATTAAAAGACCTACATGCATGGAAAGAGACGATTTCTTTAAAAGGAGAGGCTTGGAGATAGAAGAAAACGCTACATAATTAGAATCTAACCTTATTGATAATGCCTTATAATACCAAGGTCTGTATTTTGTAAATTTAAATTTATTAATTTTAATGAACATTTACAGAGATTTTGGATTTTCATTCATTCATTATTACACTTTTTTTCTTTACTCCCCTCCCCCCAAGTTCACTCCTCCCTTTGAAAAGCAAAAGATAAACTTCTTCCTTGGTATACAATCCCTCCGACCCCCCCCCTGCCCACCCACCCCCACCTCCGAAATGCACTCTACTATGCAACCTTAATTCTGGATTCCTGTGATAATCATAATATGCTATCATCTATCAGTTTTAAACTGTTCTGTCCCTCATCTGTTTTAATTCCGTATACATAACCTATCCAGTTTTTCTCAGTCCTACCCCAACCCTGATGTCAGTCCCTTTCTACAACTGAACCATGCGGTATTTTGAGGTCTGTATTTTGAGGCCTGATTTATATCTAAAGTTACATAGTGTGAAGGCAAAAACGAGGATTTAGTCTCGAGTTCAAACTCTGCTTCCCTTGTGACTATAGGTGTTAATCAATCCCTCGAATTGACTGCTTTTTGCCTAGGCAACATCAGTGCATTGTGTATTCTCTGCCTAAGCCCCAGGTAGGCATGGTGGTGGTCTTGCAAGAGGCTCTCCTGAGCGTATGCAGAGCGAGGTGCTGACTCTGCCTTCACTGAATCTTTTTGCTTAAGGAGTCTGCCAGGGTTTTGCATGAAGTGCTCTCGGTACACACTGACCTACACACTTCTCAGTTGAAGCAAGTTTGTAGAGTGTGGGACGAGTTTGCAGAAATTACAGACGCGGAAATGCTTGTAAGCCATTCCTATTATTAGGGGATGGTTGTGAATGCTGATTTGTTGTGTAAGGGTTCGTTCATTGTAGATATTCTCATTGCACACCCTTACTACACCTACCCTCAAACCTCGGCTCACATCATACTCACTTTATGCTGCTCTAGCTACTTAAATCTTCTTACTCATCCTTCAAGGTCAAGGGCTGGCTCCACCTTCTCCAGGAATCCTGCCCAAAGCATCTCAGAACACAGAGATATTACCTAGCTCTCCACACTGTCATATCAATGGCCTCTACCCAGCAGTTAAGAGTGGTTTTGTTAAAAAAAGATAATAAAGAGTGGTCTTATGTCACATCTAGGAATGGTGTCTTACCAGGAGCTCCCCAGTTCAACAGATGCCAAGGTTGGGCAAGAACTCAGAATGGCAATGCTCAACCTGAAAGTCTCAGGACTCAGAGAAAGTCCAATGCAGCAGCCAAAATGACGGCCCTAAAACACAAGCTTGAGCATGCTTCTCATTTCTTAAAATCAGGGAGACACTAAGTCACAAAACAAGAGTCCAGGAGCAGAAGCTTAGTGGCAAGAACCTTTCCCCAGTACTGCTTCAGACTGAAATTCTTCCCTGAAACAGGTACATGGACTTAAATCCGCCTAAACATTTGGCAGGTGTGAGAGACCAGCAGCAGTGTAAGGTACAGGACATCACAGACGTCACTGTAGCCTAAGCCATCATATCTAGGTGTAGCTGGGGAGAGAGAGGTTCTGGACAGGACAGGTGAGAGTTCAAGGGATGCTGATATAACAGGGAAAGGAAAGGAACAAGGCACACACGCTGAGTGGAGGGAAGCTAAATGTATCCATTATTTCTGTAAGAGGAAGTGTCTTTCATCTGCCCCTTTAGGTAAAATACTTATCTGTCAGATATTGTTCTAAAGCTAAGCATCCAAATTAAGACAGGCCAGGAAGATTGGCCATCCATTTCTAAAATATAATGGAAACTTCAAAAACCCTACGTAAAATAGAGCATACTTAAAGTAGACTAACAGACATGGTAACTAAGACTGAGCCCTCAAATTTGGAAACACAAAGGAGGAGGAACAGTTGTAAGCAGAAACTAATGACTGAAATGTGGAATGTGAGAAACATGAATGTAGAAAAACTGGACATTGTTAAGAAAGAAATAACATGCACAAATATTGACATATTAGGTATTGGTGAAATGAGATGGATTGGCATGGGGTATTTTTAATCAGATGATCAGTAGATGAAAAGGTGAGAAAAAACAGTCACTTTCATAGTTAAAAAGGCCATCTCTAGATCCATCTTAAAATACAACATATGTGACATCCATACACATATAAGGAAGACCTGCTAATACCACTATCATTCAAATGTATGCACCAACAACCAGAGCCTAAGAGGAGGAAATAGATGATTTCCACTAACTTTTGTAGTTAGAAATTGGTTGAATGTGCAATTAATAAGATGCATTAATAATAATGGGTAACTGGAATGCAAAAGTTTGGAGCAGAAGAAGGATCAGTAGTCAGAAAAACATGGAGTTGGCCACAGAAATGAGGCGGAGGATAGAATGATAGAATTCTGTACAGTCAATGATTTATTCATTGTAAATACCTCTTATAAGAAACATAAATGCAGGCTATATACATGGATCTCACCTTTTATAAGAAATATAAACACAGATCATACACATGGATTTCCCCCAATGGTATGCACAGGAATCAGACTGATCACATTTGTGGAAGGAATCATTGGAGAAGTTCAACATGAGCAGTGAAAACTAGTCCAGGTACTGACTGTGGAACAGACCATCAACTACTCATATGCACGTTGAAATTTAAGCTAAAGAAGGTAAAATTAAATTCACAGGAGTCAAAATTTTGTCATGCATCTATCCCACCTGAATTTAAAAGCCATTCAAGAACAGGTTTGAGGCTTTGAACACTAATGAATGAAGACCAGATGAGCTGTGGGAAGATACCAAAAATATTGTCCATGAATAATGTAAAAGGTCTTTACAAAAAAGGAGGAAGAAGACAAGACCCAAATGGATATCAGAAGAGATTGAATATTGCATTAGAGCCCTGAGAAGCCAAAGGAAAGGGAAAATAACAAGGAGTTAAGGAGCTGAATAGGAGAGTTCAAAGGGAAGCCTGAGAAGACCAAGGAAAATATTATAATGGAATGTGCAAGGAGCTGGAGTCGAAAAATCAAAAGGGCTGAATTCCCTCTGCATTTCTTAAGCTGAAGAAACTGAAAAACAAATTCAAGTCTTGAGTTGCAATACTTAAGGATGCTATGAGAATATTGATGAAGGTAGAATTCTGAAACACATCACACCACAAAAACCAGCTCTAGGTATAAACCTAACGATTTGAAAATAGTCACGCAGCCTCATGTACGCCAACATTTGCTGCAGCACTATTCGCAAAAGCCAAAAAGTGCAAATGATCTTATATCCACCAATAGATGACTGAGTAAACAAAACACGGTACATAATGCAATATTGTCTATAAACATAACAAATTCTGATATATACATTGACGAACCTTAAAAATATTACACTAGACAGCTGCCACCTCGTCCGTGCTCGAGCACAGGCCCCTCGGCACAGTCACCGCCGCTGGTTCACACCGCCACCCCAGCTCACCAATGGATAATGACATCGCTGTGCTCGTGGCTGATAATGGCTCCGACTTGTGCAAGGCTGGCTTCGTGGGTGACGACCCCCACCCCCCAGCCCGGGCTGTCTTCCCCTCCATCGTGGGGCTCCCTTGGCACCAGGGCGCGATGGAGGGCATGGGCCAGAAGGACTCCTACGTGGGGGACGAAGCCCAGAGCAAGAGAGGCATCCTGACCCTCAAGTACCCCAGTGAGCACAGCATTGTCACCAACTGGGACGACATGGAGAAGATCTGGCACCCCACCTTCTACAACGAGCTTCATGTGGCCCCCAAAGAGCACCCAGTGCTGCTGACGGAGGCCCCCCTGAACCCCAAGGCTAACCGGGAGAAGCTGACCCAGATCATGTTGGAGACCTTCAACACCCCTGCCATGTACGTTGTCATTGAGGCCGTGCTGTCCCTGTATGCCTCTGGCCGGACCACCGGCATTGTGATGGATTCTGGTGATGGGGTCACCCACACTGTGCCGGTCTACGAGGGGTACGCCCTCCCCCATGCCATCCTGCATCTGAACCTGGCTGGCCGGGACCTGATGGACTACTTCATGAAGATCCTCAGTAGGCAAGGTTACAGTTTCACCTCCATGATTGAGTGGGGAAATTGTGCACGACATCAAGGACTTAGAGCAGGAGGTGGCCACGGGGCTTCCTCGTCCTCCCTGGAGAAGAGCTACAAGCTGCCCAATGGGCATCACCATCGGCAATGAGCGTGTCCGCTGCCCCGAGGCACTCTTCCAGCTCTTCTTCCTGGGCATAGACTCTTGTGGCATCCACGAAATGACCTTCTTCAACTCCATCATGAAGTGTGATATTGACATCCGCAAGGACCTCTACGCCCACACAGTGCCGTCTGGTGGGACCACCAAGTCCCCAGGCATCGCTGACAGGATACAGAAAGAGATTACAACGCTGGCCCCTAGCACGATGAAGATCAAGATCATCACTCCCCCTGAGCGCAAATACTCTGGATCGGCGGCTCCACCCTGGCCTCCCTGTCCACTTCCACCAGATGTGGATCAACGAGCAGGAGAATGATGAGTCTGACCACTCCATCATCCACTGCAAATGCTTCTAGACTGACTGTTTAGTTGTGTCACACCTTTTCTTGATAAAACAAAACAAAACACACCCAACCTAACTTGCACAGAAAGCAAACAAACAAAGGAAATGAGAATTGGCATGGCTTTATTTGTTACTTTTTTGTTTCTTTTAAAAATTTTTTTTTTCTATTTTTTCTTGACTCAGGATTTGAAAACTGGAATGGTGAGGGTGACAGCAGTTGGTGTGGAGCGAGAATCCCCCCAGTTCT
>NW_006399755.1:18813071-18820323 GCF_000299155.1 Elephantulus edwardii
ACACATCAGTGTCACAGTGTTCAGCTTCACAGCAACCACAAGTTACCTCTGTACAGCAAGTGGACACACCAGGGCTATGTGACCTAGAAGAGTGTTTGAACAAAAACAATGAAAGACAGTCCTGAGGGCTGCGGATTAAGTCACCCACCTTTGGCTTGGTAACACTGCTTTCTGTCCACTGGGCCAACTGATCACTCTCTATGTTGATGTTATTGTTGTTAAGTGCTGTCCAGTATAGACAACAAAATTTCTTTACTGTTTATGAGGGGTAAAGGGAGGGGGTGAGTAGAAGGATAGCTTCTTTAGGAGCTATTGAGTTTCTAGTGCTATGATAAAATAAAATGACAATGATTACTGGTGAAGGTTGTGCAACATGATTAGTATAATTGGTATCACTAAGCTGTTCATGTGAGAAATATGGAAAGGGATCTCTGGTGGCCTAGTGGCAAGAAGCTGTGCTGGGATTCCGAAGGCATGTGGTTCAAATCCACCAGATGCTCTGCTGGAGAAGGAGGGGCAATCTCCTCCTGTACCTGTCAGATCTGATTTGACGGCATGCGCGCGCGCACACACACACACACACACACACACACACACACACACTTTAAATAATAAAATAAGAAACTGGTTTTGTTTTTTTTTAAATAAAAACAAATATGGAACTGGTAAATGCTGGCCTATGTCTATGTTTATTGCTGTTGGATGCTGGCAAGTCACAACTGACTCATTGCTGACCCTCCTGTGGGATTTTAGAAGCAGTAAATCACACGGGGAGAAAGCCCATCCTTCTGCAGAGTTGAACTGTGTGCCTTTGGGACTGTAGCACAGCTTCTTACCACTAGGTCAACAGAGCTTCCTATGTATGTTTACAAACTTTTTTCCCCAGTTATCATTCAGGAGAATGTCTGGGATCAAAGTTTGTTTATAAGGGGTTACCAGAAGTGGAAAGGAAGGAGAAAGAAGCAGCATTATTAAAGGGTACTGTTAATGATTGTGGAATGGTTTGGCAATGGATAATAGTTACGGTATTCAATGCACTAATACGTCAGAAATATGATGAATGAACAAATATTTTTATACATATTTTACCACAATATAGCAATAATAACCTTGAAAAACAGAACAGGAAGAAGAAAAAGAAGAAAGGAAAAATTTTCTTATTTGACTTTTAAATAAATGTAGTGGTGACGGTACTAAATGTCACAGAATAATACATCAGGAACATGATGAATTAACAAATATTTTTATGCACATTTTACCACAATAAAGCAATAACTTTGAAAAGAAGAACAGGAAGAAGAAAAAGAAGGAAGCAAAAGAATTTTCTTATTTGACTTTTAAATAAGGGTAGTGGGGACTTTATGAAAGGGAATTTGGCACCATACTCACTCTTCTTCCTAAATGATTAAATATTTTGGTTACAATTCAATGACAGTGTATCCCATTTTCCAGTTAAGAGGGGAAAGCCCAAAAATGGTTCTAATGACTCTATTGGACATCAGTTTGGTGGAGCTGTGAGCTTAGAATTTCATCAATTGACTGAGTCTACTTTATGGAAGGAGAAAAGTCGGTCAGGACATTGTCTTTATAAAATTAACACTTTGTGAGATTTGGCTGACAGTTTAGAGAGTGATTTGCCTTTCCATTCAAAAATTCACATACTTTGTTTCATGACATTGATTGTGCTCCCCAAATTTTACAGGACTTTTCCCACTTGATCGTATGTTCCCCATTTTGTTCATCCTTTTTTCTATCCTCTCCTAACTTCTAAGCTTTATACTTGGGGAAAATGCTGCCATTTTTATTTTGCATAATTGATTGTCGTAAGGTGGATAGATAGTTATGAGACCAAGCCAAAGGTGGGTGATTTTAATCTGCAGCCCTCAGACTTGGTTTAAATTGATTTTGGTCAAACATTAATCTATGTGGCATAGCCCTGGTCTGTCCATCTGCTGTACAGAGGGCACTCGTGGTGGCTGTGATGCTAAACACTGTGACACTGATGTGTCAAATACGTTAATGGTCAACCATGGTGGACAGGGTTTGGTAGAGCTCCCTGATTAAAACAAGTTTAGAAGCAGGAGTGGCATCCACTTCCAAAACAGCCTGCCTCTGGAAACTCTATGAACTTGGAGAAATGATCTAAGTTATACAAATATTCAGGTCTTTCGTTCATAGGATTACTATGAGTCACCTACAACTCGATGGCACTTAACAACAACAACAAGAAGAAGCATTTTGCTGATTAGATTAGGGCCATCATTTAGGGCATACTACCAGTCTCTTTCAAGCCAATAACCCGGGTTTTTTTTTTAAGTTCTTTAGGTGTTTTATTCACATATTTTCTCCATGCTATCTTGTGCTGTTCATTTGACTGAGACTCATAGTAACCCTATGAACAACAGCTCTGAACTCTGCCCTATCTTGTGCCATCTTCATCATTCTGACACACTGGAGTCCCTTATTACAGTCACCATGTCAACCCGTTTTGTTCAGGATCTTCCTCTCTTACACTGACCCTTGACCTTTCTAAGCATGCTATCTTTCTTCAAGGACTAGTCCCTAGTAACTCTATGCTCTAAGTATGTGAGATGAAGAAACTTCTAATATTATCTTTTTCAAGTTGGTCATCAGTGGTAGCCAAACACCATCTAGTTCTTCTGGTCTCAGGGTCCTGAAGATGGGAGTGTCCATTCATCCCTGATAGAGTCACTTCTAGTGTTAGGATTCTGTGCTTCAGATTCATAGGTGAGTTTGCCTGAAAGCATCTGGTCTTAAGTTCCTTTGACTTTTCTTGGAAGTCCATGGTTCTCTTTAAATAGAGAATACACAAGAATAAAAAAGTGAGTATTTTTAATACCTATATAGTACTACAGACTCTGTTGGCATAGTGTACTATGTGCTACATTGCTAACTAAAATGTTAATGCTTCAAACTCACCATTTTCTCTGTGAGAGGAAAGTGGGAAATCATCTGTAAAGATTTACAACCTCAGAAACCCACTGGAAGGTCAATATGAGTAGAAATTAATTTGACAGTAATGGGTGTAATGTCCTAGACAGGCACTTTCTTGCACTATCTCCTTCCTTTTTGTTGTTATTGTTGTGTTCCTTGAGTTGAAACCAATCCATAGCTGACCCTCCAGAGGATTTTCAGAGGCAGTTTCATCGTATGGGAGGAGATTGTCCATCCTTCTCCAATGAAGCAGCTAGTAGATTTGAACCATGTGCCTTTAGGATTGTAGCACAGCTTCTTACCACCAGGCTATCAGACCTTCCTTAAGCCCCATAAGTAAATAAATGCCAGAATATTATTCTATGTCTGAAGAAAAAACAGGTAGCTCTGATGGCCTAGAATGAAGGAATTGCTCTGGCAACCTAAAGATGTAGGGTTCGAATCTACCAGCTGTTCCATGGGAGACAAATGGTCAATCTCCTCCTGTACAATTAACTGCCTCTGAAAGCCTGCTGAAGGGTCAACTATGGGGTGATTCCAACTCAATCATATACACAAAAACTCCCAAACAGCAACAAAGAAGAAATCGATTCAAAGGTTTTAAATGACATGCCTAAATTCACACAAATCCTGAGTGATGAAATTCAGAGTGAATTTAAAATCACCCTATTTAAAGTTTACACAAGTGCTTTTGCCATCCTACGTAGACTGACTCAGTTAAATGGTGCTTTGTTTTACTCTCTTCTCTCCTCAGTTTTTAATACCTGCTCTTCTTGAGAACTTTCAATACTGCCTGCCCTTGACCTTTAGATGGTGGCTGATAATTCCAAGAGAGACAACTGAACTTGCTGAGATCATTTCTCCCCAGAAGAATGAGTCTTTGTTTTAAGGCTTACCTTTTTATTAGTAAGTTATTACCACAGTTGATTCCTTAGGTTCTAATACCATAGAACATTAGTTCTGGAAGGGACCTCAGTCTACTGGAAATTACACCCCTTTGCTTCTAAGTGAGGGCACTGTGGTTCAGAGTAGGGCAGGTGGTTTCACATGGTCACTTGGGAAATGAGTGAAATTTCATGTAGGTTTATGAGAATCTTGTGTGTGTATTCACTATCTCTCAATTCTTAATGAATTCTTGGCTCCAGGAGGAAATATAACAAGCAAGGCATTAGTTTAGACCTGCAGACTTGGCCAGGAGTTTCTGAACTAGGTCAAAGACTGGGGTCAAAACTATAAGGAGAGTAGGAAAGGAGAATCAAGTTTCTGCTGACTTGAGATCATCGTCAGAAAGATGGCTGTTATACAGTGAAAAGCCCTGTACTGAAGGAATGGGTCAGACTAAGGGGATATTAAATAGAATTATATCTACAGAAGATAACAGACCTTCTATAACATCAATCTTGTTTTACAAAGGAAGAGAGTGAGGCTCAGAATAAAGTGACTTCGCCAAAATCATAAAGCAATTGAATGACAGTCAGAATTTAAACCTATGCCTTGAGAACCAGCTGTTGTGTGCCAACAGTTCAAGCACCACACACTTGAACTCTGCCTCTGATTTTACCTACCACTTTCTAGCTGTGTGTCTTGGTGAAGCTACCTAACATTTCTGAGTGTCAGCCTCCTTGTATGTAAAATGAAATCAGTCATTTATACATAATATTGTTAAGTCAGTTAGAAAACTAAGATTTGTCTGACCCAATCCATGGAATTTTCAGCTGTTTCATATGCTTATAAAAGCTGGACAATGACAAAGGACAGGAGCCTTGAAGCTTTTGAATTATGGTGTTGGTAGAGAATATCAATCGTAGTATGGCCTGCCAAAAGAAGGAACAATTCTGTTTTGGAAGACATAGAGCTTGAATGCTCTTTAGTAACTAGAATGGCGAGACTTCATCTGTGGCCTAGTGGCAAGGAGCTGTGCTGCAATCCTGAAGGCAACACGGTTCGAGGATGGGCAGTCTCCTCCCTGTGTCTGAAAATCTGCCGAAAATCAGCTATGGATCTGTTCTAACTCTGCAGTAATCAACATCTCATGTACTTTGAAGATGTTACCAGGACATCTTGCTTCTTAAAATAGACAATCAACAGAAAAGAAGAAGACCCTCATGAGTTGGATTAACATAGTGACTGCAATGTTGTTGTTGTTGTTGTTATGTGCTGTTGAGTCGCTTGCGACTCATAGTGACCCTATGTACAACAGCCCAAAACTCCGCTCTGTCCTGTGCCAATTGCACCATCTCTGACACTCCCATCCCCATTATCCCAGTCACTGAAATGAGTTTAAAAACCAACTACTGTGAGAATGATAAAAAATTGTACAGAAATTCCTTTTATTACACATGAAGTCACAACAAATTTGAAAGAGCTTTACAGCACCTAAAAACAAAAACACCAACTTATAACCCTGGAGGACATTATGCTGAGTGAAATATCTCAGTCACAAAAGGACAAATACTGCATAATCCCACTGTTATAAAACAGAACTGATATGGGAGTAGGAGGGAAACTAAGAAAAGAGGGGATATATAATGCACACTGCATTGAAACAGAGGAGGGAAAGAACTGCTTAAAAGGAATATATGATAAAGTATTATTTACATGACAACATTCCAGAATAAGAGCTGCATAGTAAAGTGGACTTGGGTGGGGGTGGGGAATTAGATACCAATGAAAGAATTCTTTTTCTCAAAAAGAAAAGCAAACTGGGGAAGGAGGGGGTGGACAGGGAGGAAAATGTGCAACAAGCAATGAATGGAAATCCAAGTTCTCTATAAACTTTCATTAAAAAAAAAAGAAAGAAAGAAGTGTCTGTCATATAACTACTCATTCTCAGACTAAAGTCCCACCCATTCACCCTCAAAGCCTTAGTGATGTTAAGAAGAAGGGGTTTTCACCTAAAAGATTCAGGAAGTCCGTGTGCAAGATGCCTGGTGTGTGGGGAGGAAAAAAAAGAGCAATTCAGTTTGGTTGGAACACAAATTTGGCTCCAAAGAAGCTGGAGGGGCAAGAAATAGGCAGGCACTTACTGGTGCTTTTTTATTGTTTACTTGCTTGCTTGTTTATTTGTTTGTGCTACTGAGTTGCTGTTGTTGTTAGATAATCATAGAGATGACTACAACTCACAGCTAGTCTATCAACAACAGATTTGAACTTAGCCTTATACTGCTCAGTCCTCACAATCTCTAGCATGTTTAAGCTCTTTGTTAGTCACCATGTCAGTCCGTCTTGTTGATGCACTTTGTCTCCTTCTCTGACCTCCCACCTTTCCCAGTATGATGTCTTTTTCCAAGGATTAGCCCCTCCTGATGACAATTCCACAGTCTGTAAGATGAGTTCCACCGTCTTTGCCACTGAGAAGCTCTCTGGTTACACTTCCTCCATGATGATTATTTACTTTTTTTGGCAGTCCAGAGGAGAGTCAATATTCTTCGTCAACTCCACCATTTAAAGGTATCAATTCTCTTCAGTCTTCCTTATTCATTGTCCAGTTTTCAGATGCATAGGAAGCAAATAAAAATATCATTGCTTGAATCAGGCACACCTCAATCTTTAATATGATATACTTGTTCTTGAGTGTTTTAGAGAGTCCCTTGAAAGTAGATTTTCTGAATGAAATATTTTTTTTAATTTCTTGACTGCTGCTGCCATGAATATTGAGTAAATGCAAATGGTTTTAAATGAAACTGTTGAAAATTTCAATCTTTTATCCATCTATCATCTCCTAGGGGAAAAGATTTACAGCCTTGGCAGGATGCCTTGAGTTGGAATAAACTCAATAGCAGTCTGGGGTTTTATTGTTTGTTTGTTTATATATTTGGCTTTTTGTTTTCACTCTCAGGGAGACAGATTGTCACCATTTTTTCCACAGAGAGGCTGGTAGGTTGAAATCACCAACTTTTTGATTAGTAGCTGAGAACTTAAACACTGTGCCATCAAGACTTCAAACTTAATCCTGTTGGTGACACTCATTCCCTCCCTGCCATTAAGTTGGAGCTGACTCACAGCAGACTTCTGAGGCTATAAATCACTCAGGAGTGGATTGCCATCCTTCTCCCATGGAGCTGCTGGTGGATTCCAAACCCTCAGAGAATTGTGACCTTTGGGTTAGCAGCACAACTACCTGAAGATTATGTCATCAAAGTTCCCTTATGTTGAAGAAATGCTCAAAATCCCTAGCCCTAAGAGAGATGCAAATTAAAACAACTATGAGATAACATCTCACCCCAGTCAAAATAGCAAACTTTAACAGAACAGCAAGCAATAAATGCTGGTGAGGTTGTGGAGAAACTGGAACCCT
>NW_006399755.1:18820423-18822113 GCF_000299155.1 Elephantulus edwardii
TAGGTCCACACACTGACAGGGTGGCAGGGAGCATTGCTTTTCTGTAATTTATACCTAATCCAATTTGTTGTTGTTAAAAAGTCTTCTGCCTTAATACTTGTTCTTTAGTTTTTGTTTTCAATAGTCAGCCATTTGAGGCCCTACTTTCTGGGGGCCCTTGCCCTTTCCCCCAGCTCTAGAAATAGGAAGGCTTTTGGTCTCCGTGGGGTGGCTGAGACGTGGAGGCAGCCATGGCTTTACCTGTAAACTGACTTGAGACCAGTTGAATAAAAGTGCACACCTTAAAAAAAATTACACTGAAAGGGAGCTTTGGTGGCCTAGTGGCAAGAAGCTGTGCTGCAATCCTAAAGGTGCACGGTTCAAATTCATCAAATTCTCTGCTGCAGAAGGAGGGTTAATCTCCTCCTGTGCCAGTCGGATTGATTTGACGGTAAACAAGAAGGAAAAGAATATATTACTTTGAGTAAAAGAAACAGCAGAAGTACAAAAGCACAAATATTTTAGGTTTTAATAAATGTAAAATACCTCGAATAGACAAAGGGGAGCTCTGGGAGGTATAGTTTATTGGGAGTGGTGCCTTTTGATGACTCCTGTCCACCAGCAGTGCTTAGGGAGAAAGATGGACTATCACCCCTTGTGCCATTTATATGGCTTCAAAAAGTCCTCTTGACGGTCAACTATGAATCTGTTTCAACTGGATAGCAATTTTGAGAATAGATGAATGTGTGTAGTTGTTTTGGCCCATCAAGCCAGAACCAACTTATAGCTGACCCTCCAGTGGGTATTCAGAGGCTGCAAATGAGACAGGAGGAGGTTGTCAGTTGCCTGTGAACATGTGGTAGACTTGAACTACCTGTCTTTAGACTGACAGTGCAACTCCTTACCACCCGGACACCAGACGTCTCAGACAAAGATATGTTAGTTGTTGTTGTTGTTATGTGCCATTGAGTTGTAGGCAACTCGTAGTGACCCTATGAAGGAAAGTCCTCAACGCTTGTGTGACTTTCATCCTCTCTCCAGGTTCATAGGGTTTCTGGACGCAAGCTATCACAGAAGTGGATGCCACTCCTCCTTCCAAGCTTTTTTCAACCGGGCGCCCCCTAACACTGTCCGCCATGGGTAACCATTAACGCATTTGACACATCAGTGTCACAGTGTTCAGCTTCACAGCAACCACAAGTTACCTCTGTACAGCAAGTGGACACACCAGGGCTATGTGACCTAGAAGAGTGTTTGAACAAAAACAATGAAAGACAGTCCTGAGGGCTGCGGATTAAGTCACCCACCTTTGGCTTGGTAACACTGCTTTCTGTCCACTGGGCCAACTGATCACTCTCTATGTTGATGTTATTGTTGTTAAGTGCTGTCCAGTATAGACAACAAAATTTCTTTACTGTTTATGAGGGGTAAAGGGAGGGGGTGAGTAGAAGGATAGCTTCTTTAGGAGCTATTGAGTTTCTAGTGCTATGATAAAATAAAATGACAATGATTACTGGTGAAGGTTGTGCAACATGATTAGTATAATTGGTATCACTAAGCTGTTCATGTGAGAAATATGGAAAGGGATCTCTGGTGGCCTAGTGGCAAGAAGCTGTGCTGGGATTCCGAAGGCATGTGGTTCAAATCCACCAGATGCTCTGCTGGAGAAGGAGGGGCAATCTCCTCCTGTACCTGTCAGATCTGATTTGAC
>NW_006399755.1:18830048-18839049 GCF_000299155.1 Elephantulus edwardii
GTATCACTCCATATCATCCAGGGCCTTCCTCTTCTGTGCTGTCCCTCCACCTTATCAAGCACGATGTCCTTCTCCAAGAACCAGTCTCTCATGGTCACGTGCCCTAAGTATGTGAGATGGAGCTTCAAAATCCTAGCCTCCAAGGAGAAACTTGATTTCACCCTCTCTAAGAGAGACCTATTAGTTCTCTTTCAGTCCATGGTATGTTCAAGACCCATCTTGAGCACCACAATTTGGAGGTATCTAGTATTCTTCTGTCATCCTTAGTCATTGTTCAACTCTCCGAAGCATAACAAGTAATTGTGAAGACCATGGCCTAGATTAGGCACTCCTTAGTCTCTAGAGTGATATCGTTGCTTTTCTGTTCTCTGGAGAATTCCCTGACAGCAGGTTTTCCCAATGCAATTTGTCTTCTCATTTCCTAATGGCTGGTGTTAAGAGTGTTGACATAGAGCCGAGAAAGCTGTAATTGTTAACAACCTCAATCTCTTCTCCATCTATTGGTGCTGGCAATTGTCCCAGGAGTGAGAATCTTTGTTTTCTTGATGTTAAGCTTCAAACCATATTAAAGACTACAGTCCTTGACCTTCTACAATAAGCACTTCAGGTCTTCTTTAATTTCAGCTGGCAAAGTTGTGTCATCTGCATAATGTAGTTTGTTGATAAGTCTACCTCTAATCCTGATGCCACATTCTTCCTCATAAAGCCCTGCTTTCCAAATTATTTGTTCTGCATATAAATTGAAAAGGTATGGAGGCAGGATGTATCCCTGATGCACTCCTTCCCTGATTTTGAACCATGCAGTATTTCCCCACTCTGCTCTGAGGACTGCTTCCTGGTCTAAGTATAGGTTTCACAAAAGCACAATCAAGTGTTCTGGGATTCCCATTTTCCTCAAGGTTAGCCACAACTTGTTGTGATTCACACAGTCAAATGCCTTTGCATAGTCAATGAAACACAGATAGACATTATTCTGGTACTCTCTGCTTTCTCCCAAGATCCATCTGACATTAACAATAAAGTCCCTAGTGCCACAACCTCTTCTAAACCCAGCTTGTATTTCTGGTAGTTCTCGTTCAATTGTACTGTTCCAGTCATTTCTGGATAATCTTCAGCAGGATTTTGCTAGTGTGTGATACGAGTAATACTGTTCTGTAATTTCCACATTCTGTGGGGGTCACCTTTTTTTGGAATGGGAAAGCTATAAAAAAATCCTAAGTGTTCTTAACCCAGGAGAATATTATGACTGAACTATGTTCTTTAAAATTCCCTGAAGAAACTGTAGATTCTCTAAGAAGCAAATGTCCAGGTGAGGGGTGAAGGAAACCTGAGTCAGAGCCAGGGCAGTTTAATACAGAGAGAAAACAGCAGAGAAAGGAAACAATAGCCTATAGGACTTAGAAACTAACTTACAGTAGAAAAAGAAGGAAACAGCTCTCTTTCCTGTTCTGACTTGAGAACTAAGTAGAAAATGCTGTCACTAGATGAAGGTGCCGTGAATGGGAGGTTTAAATGGGTGGGGTGGAGGAGGCAGAGGAAGTATAGGAAAGTGTACAGTATAAGCTAGTAAGTGTAAGAGAATGTATACCTATGAATCAAACATCTACCACATGCCAGGCAATTTTTCCTGGTGCTAGGAAAAATTGAACCTAAATGAACAAAATAAAGTCCTCATATTTATAGAGTACACCTTTGAGTGGTGTTGAATAAGGATGACAAAAGAATTGATGCCTATGAGCTGTTGGAGAAGAGTACTGAACATCCCATGGATGTCCAAGAGAATGAACAAAAATGTCTTGGAGAGGATGCAGACAGAGTACTGTTTGGAGGCAAAGATGATGAGCTTTCACCTTACATACTTCGAGTATATCACTAGGAGGGGTTATTCCTTGGAGAGGGGCATGATACTTGGAAAGGTAGAGGGTCGGAAATGGAAAGGAAGACCCTTGACCAGCTGGATTAACAGGGTGACTGCTGCAATGGAGTTTAATGTGTCAGGAAGTGTAAGGATGGCACAAGATAGGACAGGGTTCAGACCTGTTGTTCATAAAGTCACTATGAACCATACTCAACTCGATGGCACCTAATAACAACTACCTTTGAGTGGAAGAAACAAAAATCCCAATCAAGTATTAGCAATTCAGTTATTGTGTCCACAAATGATGCATATTACAGGATTATAAAATTGTTTTGACGTTAGAAAAGTGACAAAGATCATTCATCTTATTTTCATATTTGTACGATCATCTCTGTGGATATAGGAAAAAAGGTCATTCAATTACAAATTCATAAAAAATTTTGTAAACAAGAATCAAAAAGTGATTTGCTTAAACTGATAAAGTTATTTATCCTAAAACTGTGATAGCAAGTGCCATACTTATTGGCATTGTTGTTATTGCTGTGTGCTTTTGAGTCAGAACTGACTTATCACAGACTCTTCTGCCAGTTTTCAGAGGCTGTAAATTACATGAGAAAGAGATTACCCATTTCTCTCTTGAAAAAGAGCTAGTGGATTTGAACCTTGTGCCTTTGGATTAGTATCACAACTCTTTACCACTAGGGCACCAGAGCTCCCTGGTGAAACATTGTTGTTTTTATGTGCCATCGAGTTGCCTGAGGCTCACAGTGACCCTACATACATTAGCTCTGAAAGCTTCCCTGTCCTGAGATAATCTCATTGTTTCCAACAGACCTAATTCCATTTCTCCAGTCACTAAGTCAATTTATCTCATTCTGGTTCTTCCTTTCCTGTGCTATCTCTCACCCTTCCAAGCATGATGTCCCTCTCCAAAGATTTGTCCCCCCTAGCCAGTTGCCCAAAATGTGTGACACGGAGCCTCAAAATCTTTGCCTCCAGGGAACAGCTCAATTTCAGCCTCTCGAAACAAACCTGTTTGTTCTCTTGGGAATGTCTATCTGTGTTTCATTGACTATGCAAAAACATTTGACTGTGAATCACAACAAACTGTGGCTGACTCTGAATAGAATGGGAATCCCAGAACATTTGATCATGCTTATGCAAAACCTACACTTGGACGAGGAGGCAGTCTTCAGAACAGAGCAAGGAAACACTGTATGGTTTAAAATTGGGAAGGGTGTTCATTAAAGATGTTTCCTATCTCCATATTTTTTCAATCTGTATGCAGAACAGATTATCTGGGAGGCTGGGCTCTATGAGGAGAAGTGTGACATCAGGATTGGAGTTATACTCATCAATAATCTGGGTTATGCAGATGACACAACCATGCTTGCTGAAACTGAGGAGGACCTAATGTGCTTGTTGCAGAAGGTAAAGGACTGCAGCTTTCAGTATGGATTGAAGCTCAACATCCAGAAAACAAAGATTCTCACCACTGGGCCAATTGACGGCATCATAATACATCATGAAGAGATTAAGATTGTTGATGGCTTCAGTTTGCTTGGCTCTACAATCAACACGTTTGATACCAGAAACCAGAAAATTAGAAAGTCTGCTGTCAGAGACCTCTCCAAAGTACTGAAGAGCAACAATGTCAGAATGGAGACTAAGGTGTGCCTAATACAGGACATGGTCTTTGCAATTACTTGCTATGCATCAAAAAGCTGGACTATGACTAGGAATGATAGGAGAGTTGACGCCTTTGAGCTTTGGTTTTGGAGAAGAGTATTGAATATATCACAGACTGCTAGGAGAACAAACAAGTTTCCTGTAGAGGGTGAAGCCAGGATGCTTCTTGAAGGCAAGGATTCTGAAGCTTCATGTGATATACTTTGGACATGTTGCAAGGCAGGATCATTCCTTGGAGAGGTACATCATGCTTGGGAGGGTGGACAGCCAGAAGAGAAAGACCTTTGATGAGATGGATTGATTTAGCCACTGGGGTAATGGGGATAGGTATGTTGGAGACAATAATATTGGCACAGGATAGAGCAGGGTTTAGGGCTGTTATACATAGGGTCACTATGAGTCGGAGTCAACTCAATGGCACATAACGACAACAACATTATTTTGAAGTTGGAAAATCAACAACATGTGTAAGGATATCTCTTCAATTTAAAAATCTAATGTAGTTAAGTATATGAAATTAAAGATAAAAAATTAAAAAAACATCATAAATATTGGGAAAATTTTTTAGACAAGGGTGTGTGTGTGTGTGTAAAGAGAGAGAGACAGAGGCAGAGGATGAGAGGTACCATTGAGTTGACTCTGACTTGTTGTGACCTTATGAACAACAAATTGGAAACTTAAACTATCCTGTGTCATCCTCATGTGTTCCAATATGCTCAAGCCCATTGTTAACATTGCTGTGTAGTAAATGTTAGGTAGTTACTATAGGAAAGCTTAAAAAAAATTTTAAAAAAGAATAACATCTGAAAATTAATAGTCCTCTTCTATAGCATTAAAAGAAGATGGAAGGAATATACAGAGTCACTGTACCAAAAAGAATTGGCTGATACAGAAGAACTTCATGAAACAATGTATGAAAAGAACCTTTGGTGATGAAGGAAGAAGTTCAAGCGGCTCTGAAGGAATTGGCAAAAAACAAGGGCCCAGGAACTGACAGCATACCAATTGACATCTTTCAACAAATAGATGCTGCCCAGGATGTGCTCACCAAGTTGTGCCAAGAAATCTGGAGGACAGCCATCTGATAAACTGAGAGGAAAAGATCCCTATTTGTTCCCATTCCAAAGAAAGGTGACCCAACAGGGTGCAGAAATTATCAAACTATATCATTAATATCACACGCTGAAAGCAGAGAGTACCAGAGGAATGTCTATCTGTGTTTCATTGATTATGCAAAAACATTTGACTGTGTGGATCACAGCAAACTGTGGCTGATGCTGAGAAGAATGAGAATCCCACAATATTTGATTGTACTTATGCGAAAACTATACTTGGACCAGGAGGCAGTCATCAGAACAGAGCAAGGAGATACTACATGGTTCAAAATCGAGAAGGGTATATGCCAGGGTTGTATTTTGTCTCCATACCTTTTCAATCTATATGCAGAACAGATCATTTGGGAGTCTAAGCTATATGAGGAGGAAAGTGGCATCAGGATTGGAGGAAGACTCACAAACAATCTGTGTTATGCAGATAATGCAACCTTGCTTGCTGAAATTGAAGATGACCTGAAGTGTTTGCTGCTGAAAGTCAAGGACTGTAGCCTTTACTATGGACTGAAACTCAACATCAAGAAGACAAAGATTCTCACCACTGGACCAACTGACAGCATCATGATAGACGGTGAAGAGATTGAGACTACTAAGAGCTTTCGTTTTATTGGGTCCATAATCAACACTCTTGCTACCAGCAGCCAGGAAATCTAAAGATGAATTGCATTGGGAAAGTCTACTCTCAGGGACATCTCCAGAGGACTGAGGAACAACAATGTCTGTCTGGAGACCAAGATGCACCTGATTCAGGCTATGGTCTTTGCAATTATGTGCTATGCATCAGAAAGCTGGATAATGACTGGGGATGATAGTGAAGTGTGGTGCTGGAGAAAACTGTTGAATATACCATGGATTGCTAGGAGAACAAACAGGTTCGTCCTGGAGAGGGTAAAATCAGACTGTTCCTTGGAGGCAAGATTCTGATGCTTTGTCAGACATACTTTGGGTATGTTGCAAAGAGGGACCAGTCCTTGGAGAGGGATGTCATGCTTGAGAGTATGGAGGGACAGTGCAGGAGAAGAAGACCTTCAATGAGATGGATTGATTCAGTCACTGGGGTAATGGGGATAGGTGTGTCAGAGACAATAACATAGGCAAGGGAATGCTTCTTGGAGGCAAGGATTATGAGACTTCATCTGACATACTGTGGGCATGCTGTAAGAAGGGACAAGTCCTTGGAAAGGGACATCAGACTTGGGAGAGTGGAGGGACAGCACAAGAGAGGAAAATCCTTGATGAGGTGGATTGACTAATGGACTGGAGAGATGAGGGTAGATGTGTCAGAGACAATAAGGTTGGCTCAGGATAGAGCACGATTCAGACTGTTGTACATAGGGTCACTATGAGTCTCAGACAAATTGATGGAACATAGCAGCAACAGCATATATCAGTGACAAATAGAAAATATAATAATATACAGATTTTATGTAGATAAGTACACCATATTGTTTGAACAGCTAGTTTAGAAGTACCTAGGAATGGTACTGAGATGTGCCTGATTCAAGCTACGGTTTTTCTGATTACCTGCTATGCATCTGAGAGCTGGACAATGAATAATGATGACAAAGAATAACATGCCTTTAGGCAGCAGTGTGGAAGAAGAGTACTGAATATCTTACGGACTGCCAAAACCACAAGCATGTCTTGGAGAAAGTGCAGTCAAAGTGGAGGCAAAGATAATGAAGCTTTGTCTTACATATTTTGGACATAGTGTTAAGAGAGACTATTCCTTGGAAAAAGACATCATGCTTGGAAAGGAGGAGGGTCAGTGAAAGAGAGGGAGACTCTCAGGCCAGATGGATGGACACCGTGACTGCTGCAGTTGGCTCATCAGAAATGATGAGAATGGTGCAGGATAGGTCAGCTTTTAGATATATTGTTTAGTAGGATTGCTATAAGTCATACCTGATGACACCTAATAGCAACAATAGGAAAAACAGAAAAGATATGCAAGAGATGTATACAATCTTTGTAGGAGAAATGACAAGATTATCTTGAAAGAACATTTGAGTTAATATAAATGCTACGCTGATGGTTAGAAGGACTTCATTAATGTGAAGATGTCTGTGGGTGGTAGAAAAGGGGATTCCTGTCAGTGTCCATATCCCAAGTCCTGTGTTTCTAGCACCTTACATAGCAAAAAGGAACTTTGCTTATGGGATTAAATTAAGGACCTAATCGTCAAGACTTGTAGAGAAGTTGTTTTGCTATATTGAAATTTTTCATTTCTTCCAGAAAATGGAAGTTGGGCTAGTGTTGAAAGAAAAGAGAAATTCAAGGGATACCTAGAAGGCAGCAGACACAGCAGGAAAGATTGACTAAAACTCAGGTATGCTTAACTATCTTGCCTCATGTGTGTCAGTTTCTCCTCATAACTATAGTTTCTTGAAGGTAGAGTCACAGTTGCCTTGTGCCTCCCACATCTCCTGACTGAGGACCCATAGAACTGAAGCATTTGTGATTTAGCTGTCAGGATGATAAGTGGGGAAGGGAAATGAGAAAACATTCCCACCATTGAGTGGCTTTTCCAAATGCTAGATTGACTCAGGTGAGGTAACCTTCCTTTCTATTGTCTGTGAGTTTCCCCGCCCTCCCTCCCTAAGACTATGCTAATTTTTGTTGATTTTTTTTTAAAAGCAGGGATAGTAAAAGTAAATGGGAGAATAATTGCTGTTTAATGTTCTTATTTTGCCAAATTAAAAGTTGGCAATACTCTGTTGGTTTCTCATCTTTATTTTTATACTTTTCTGCTCACTTAAATAAAAATAAATCTGGAAACAACTGTTACAGAGAAAAGAGCACAGGCTTTTGAGTCTTAAATAAAACATGTGTTTTCTGGTCTGTTACATGTATTAGTGCTATAAGAAAGAGGCAAGCCATTTAACTCTGTAAGTCTTGCTTTTGTCATTAAAACTGGATAATCATACTTCTCTCAGGGAGAATGCAAAAATGAAATGAGATAATGTCAAGACAATTCCAAATATACGGCAATTCAGATTTATTTTGCTGCCTATTCTCTTGCTAGAGTTCCTGGATGGTGTAAACAATTAATGTACTGGATTATTAGCCAAAAGTTAAAGCTTTGTATCTACTCAGAGGCAGCTAGGGAGAGAGATATCGGAACCAAATTGTCTACTTTTGAAAAATCAACAATTGAAATCCAGAGCATAGTTCTATTCTGATGTTGTTGTTGTTATGTGCCGTCAAGTTGCTTGCGACTCATAGCGACCCTATGTACAACAGACCTAAACTCCGCTCTGTCCTGTGCCAATTGTGATACACTGTCATAAGTCAGAATCAATTCCATAGCAAGTGATTACTGGTCTCTCTGTCTGGAGCTACCAGAAGAGTGGGACTGTGTTTTATTTATATGCCCTAACAGTGATTCAGCTTGGTCCTGGATCACAAGAGTTGTGCAAAGTAGGTCTGTTAAAGTGCTAATAAACGAATCATTACAAAGATCATTACAAAGGCTGAAGAAGAAGACCAAGATGAATGTCAGATGAGACTCTGAGTATTGCATTAAAGCGCCGAGAAACTAAAGCTAAAGGAAGAAACAAAGAAATCAAAGTGCTGAACAGAAAGTTTCAAAAGGCAGCTTGGGACGACAAAGCAAGATACTATAAGGAAATGTACAGAGAGCTGGAGTCAGATAATCGAAAGGACAGAACTGGCACAACGTTTCTTAAGCTGAAGGAGTTGAAAAAACAAATTCAAGCCATGGGTGGAAATACTTAAGGATAGTTTGGGTAGAATGTTAAATGATCCAGGAAGTATCAAAAGAAGATGGAAGGAGTACACATAGTCACTGTATCAGAAGGAACTGGCTGACATAGAAGAATTTAATAAAATAATATGTGAGCAAGAGCCTATGGTGATGAAGGAGGAAGTTCAAGTTGCTCTGAAGTAATTGGCAAAAGACAACGCTCCAAGAGTTGACGGCATACTAATTGACATATTTCAACAAACAGATGCTGCCCAGGGTGTACTCACTAAGTTGTGCCAAGGAATCTGGAGGACAGCCAGCTGGCCAACTGACTAGAAAAGAGCTATATTTGTTCTCATTTCAAGGAAAAGTGACCCAACAGAGTGCAGAAATTATTGAACAATATCATTAATATCACATGCAAGCAAGATTCTGCTCAAAATTATCCAAAAACGCTTGGAACAATATGTCAACAGAGAACTGCCAGATGTGCAGGCTTGATTTACAAGAGGTTGTGGTACTAGGGATATTACAGCTAATGTTAGATGGATCTTGGCAGAAAGCAGAGCATACCAGAGGAATGGCTATCTCTGCTTCATTGACTATGCAAAGGCTTTTGACTGTGTGGATCACAAC
>NW_006399755.1:18839399-18870877 GCF_000299155.1 Elephantulus edwardii
TCAGTATGGATGGTGAAGAGATTGAGACACTTAACAGTTTTAGTTCATTTGGCTCCACAATCAACACTCTTGGTACCAGCAGCCAGGAAATCAAGAGATAAATTGCATTGGAAAAGTCAGCTGTGAGGCACCTTTCAAGAGTACTGAAGAGCAACAATGTCAGGCTGGAGACTAAGGTGCACCCCATTTGGGCTATAGTTTTTCCAATTTCATGCTATGCATTGGAGAGCTGGACAATGACTAGGGATGCTAGAAAGAGAATTGATGCCTTTGAGCTGTGGTGTTGGAGAAGAGTTTTGAATATACCATGGACTGCTAGGAGAACAAACAGGTTTGTCATGGAGAGGGTGAAGCCAGAATGCTCCTTGGAGTGAAGGATTCTGAAGCTTCATCATGTTTGCGAGAGTGGAGGGACGGTGAAGGAAAGGAAGACCCTCGATGAGATGGATCAATTCTATGATTGGGGTCGTGGGAATGAGTGTGTTGGAGATGGTGTGGTTGGCACAGGATAGAGCAGCATTTAGGGCTCTTGTACATAGGGTCGCTATGAGTCACGAGTGACTCGGCAGCACATAACAATAACAACAAAAATAAATGAATGAGAAGAGGACTGGGCCACAAAGGCACAGCTCTTCCAAAGGAACAGCGAATGCACTTAGTGTCCTCTGAGACAACAGTACGAGGTCTGCTTCTGTAAAGTGGCTGAAGGAGAGAGGAGGGGGATGAGAGGCTCCAGAGAAGGAGGACGCTGATAGTACAGGACTCTGTGTCTGATGGGAAGTGATGGGTGGGAGGAAGCGAGGAAGTCAAGGAGTGAGTGGATAAAGTGAAGGAAGACAGGTGTGGTAGGAGCCTCTGAGCAGTGTTGCTACTATTGGCCAGTAGCAGAGCTCTGTCCACCCTCTCCTGGAACACACACCTGCTCTTGACCCTACGTGGGTCAGAGGAGCATGCACACAGTTCTTGGGGACCATGACATGAATCACCGGGCTTGCCTCTTGGCCCTTGAATGCCCTCATGCTGATTCTGCAGATGAGGGAGCTGTGTGTGGTCCCCAGTAACACTCGGGGCTCTGACACAAATGCTCTTGCTTTCATATGTGGGAGGAGGAAGTACGCAGGGTGGAGAAGCTTCTTATTTTATCACTCTATTAAAGATCCGCTGGCTGCTCTTCACAGAGACTCACCCGAGCTGGGTCTACAGAGGAGCTGCCCGGCTGGGTGGCCCAATCTTCTTGGTGGTTGAGGGTGAGGGTTGTTTGGGCTTGAATTTTCTAGACTCAGTTTTTGAGCTCTACATAGCCTTGAGAAGAGGTCGATGGTCTATTTCACATGAAAGACCAGCCTAGATTCAAAAAACTTTCTCTCACTAGTTCACTTACTCATTGATCATTGATTGAACACCTACTGGACACTGCCTGTACATACACAAACCACACCCTTGCCTTGTTTACAGACCAATAAAAAAACCAAGCAGCTCAATCCTGAATTATAGTATAGTGATGTAAGTATTACAATATGTTGGTACCAAACACAAAACAGTAAGCAAGCCACCTTAGACACCTTACCATCTATATGATAAAGAAAGAAATAACTCCCCAGATAAAAAATAAATACAGCTGCTCCTCCCTTTATCCACATGATTATGTTCCAAAAGACCAGCTCTTAATAACACACACAAAAAATCAGCATTATTTTCAAATGGAGGATGACCATATCAAAATGATCATCAAAATGGGTGACAATATCATTGCTTAACATAATTGACTTAATGTTTACTAGGCGTTAGGCACCATTCTAAGTTATTTGCATATCTTGACTCATTTTCTTTCAAGGAAATTCCTATAAGGTGGGTACTATTATCACCCCATGTCACAGATGATGTACTGAGTCAGAGAGGCGAGGGCCTATGCTGCTGGGTCTGGCCTGGCAGTCTGGGCCTGGAATCTTGCTTACGTGACTCAGATAGTGCTGCCTCTCTATGGGAACAGAGGGAAGACGGCCAGAAGACATTTCCTAAGGAGACTTGCTTCTTGGGAGATGACAAGGAGCTAGCCAGGCAGCAAAAGAAGAGGGTAGAGGATTGGCGAGCGCTTCCTAGGCAAATAGGACTGCAAGTACAAAGCAGGGAAGCGTGACAAAACATAAGCCTTCTAGAAACTGCAAAAAGAGAGAAGCCAGAGAGAGTTGGGTGAAGGCTGCTGGGATAGATTTCCAGGGCCACCTCACGTCTTTGTGTGCTAGACAACCAGTGTAGGATCTATAGACCTGAAAGGCCACGACTGTGACATTCATTCCTTTTAGGATTTTGACAAGATTTTAGTCTACTCTGTGTAGGCTGGCACTAGCCAGTACAGGTAAGGGCTTCTCTCACAAGGGCTGCTCTCTAATTGAACTGTTTATTCTCTACTTGACCTGTCCCCATCCAGATATATTCTCTGGTCAGTGCAACGTCCCAGGAGGCTGACCGCTATGATTGCATCAGAAGGACTCTTGTTTTCCAAATGGTTTGGTCAATGACTAGAAGCATCAGGAGATCAACAAGTCAGGGAGAGAGGTCAGGATATCCCTGGCCCCTGGTACTGTGCCAAAGTCAGGCAGGGATCATGCTGCTGAACAACCATGGTTCCTGCCAGAGTCCCTATCCTCAGGGCTCCACGTCTGACTAGACTCAACAACACCATGCCCTCTCCTCCTCCTTTAAGGCTCGGGGGTTACAACAGCGCCCCACTGTGGCAGTTCTCTCGGTTCCTCTACAACCCTTCTAGTTCCCTTAGTCCTGTCCCCATTCCTACAATTGCCCCTCTGTTAAATCCACTTCAGAACTCCAACTGAGAAAGTCTTCATCTTCCTGTTGATCACGATACATGCTGAGATCTTTACCAATAGCGATTACGTTTGGTTGATATCTAGTGATTAATACTGGAGAGCTCTGGTGGTGTAGCCCATAGGAAGCTGTACTGCTAACTCAAAGGCCACACTATACTCCGTTCTAACCTGCTGGAAGTTCCACAGGGAAAAGATGGACAATCTCCTTTGTGATTACAACCTCTGAAAACACGCAGGAGAATCAGCTATAAGTTGGTTCTGACTTGATGACAATGAATGACAAAGTGCACTTAAAAAAATAATTAAATTCTTACCCCAGCCTCATGAATCATAGAATGCGTTTCCATTTTCAAGAAGAGACAACTGAGATCTACAGATGTTAAGTGAGTCATTCAAGATAATATCTGTTGCCCACAATCACATAAGCAAAAAACAAAGTAGTTTGAACCCAGCTCTCTGGACCTCCAAACGCATCCTCTGCATTGTCCCATCTTATTTAAGTATCTCCTTGTCACGCTAAACTTGTCAGACTCTGGACAACCAGGAAATGTACACCACATCAGTTGCTAGAGCGTCAACCCCAACTCGTAGTAACCCTATGTGTGCCAGAGCTAAATTGAGCTCCATAGAGTTTTCAGTGGCTGATTTTCCTGACGCAGATAGACAAGCTTTTCTTCTGAGGAGCCAGTGGGTAAATTCGAACCATTGACTTTTCAGTTAGCAGTTCAGTGTGCTAACAGCTCATGTCATCCCAAATCTCTAGAAGCACAACTGGAGTATTCCACTGAGCATTCGTATATCTGTGGAGGAATGAAGTAAAACTTCTGGAGCTTTGACATTCCTGCTTTGATGAAAAACACAATGGTGGGTGATGCCCTGGAATATTCCTCGCTGGGCAGAAGCTATCTTCACAATGGGCAGTTCTTCTGTGGAGGGGAACGTAGGCCTTAATGGATTCAAAATAAGAGGAAACGCATGATCCCTCCAAGACCCACAGCAGAAAGCATAAGGGTTTATTTATAGAGAATCATTTTATTATTTTTTTTAAGTCACTAGCAGTCTCCTGTACCAAACCCTAGGAACAGGCACTCATTCGTGGCCAGTGGTCAAGGGAAACCACCCTGTTTTCTTGGCAGTGCTGTGGCTGAAACAGCCCTTCTCAAAAACAGTATACTGGGGAAGGAAAAGAAAAACCAAAGAGAGATTTAAAATGCTGTAGTTTGCCTTTTGCTTTTATTAGGGTTTTTGGAATGGGGAAGGCAGTGGGCTGAGCCCCCTCAACTGGTCAAAGATGTGATGCCTCTTGGCTTGGAAGTTCCTGAAGATGCCTTGACATAACTCATGTCTTCTCCCAATAACTATCTATACTTGCTCATCAGCAAAAGACAGTAGTAACAGAACCAAAAGCCAAACCAGCTACTCTCCAGTCAGTGTCCACTCATGGTGACTCCATGGTTGTTAGTGAAGAACTCCAATGGCTGACTTTTCAGAAGTAGATTGCCAAAACTCTCTTCCAAGTTACCGTGGGGTAGATTCGAACTGCCAACTTTTTGTTTCAACCATATTAACTGTTTACACCACTGAAGAGCTCCCAGTGCAGCTCTAGATGTTGGAAAAGGCAAGAGTGGATTCTCCCCTAAGACATCCAGAGTGAATGCCACCCCACTGGCAGCCACTTGTTGATTTCTGTCCAGTGAAATGCTTTTGGACTTCTGGTCTACAGTGCTGTAAGGAAGTAAATATGTGTTGTTTTAAGCAAACACATTGTTCATAATTTATGATGGCAGCTGTGGGAAATTAATACAGCGAGTACATGAGAAAGAAGCAACAGACACAGAGAGAGGCTTGTGAAGACTGGAACTAATGTGAAACTACCTGAAGTGTACTTTCCTTCTGTGCGTCTGTCTCTCTGAAACTATTCTCTTTCCTAAGATGCCACTCAGTTGGGATTGTTGTTATGTACACATTGAGTTGACCATGATTCATACGACCCTATGGACAATGGCTCTGAACCTTGCCCTGTCCAGAACCAACCTCACCATCTCTGATACACCTAAGCCTACTGCCATAGTCACTTTGTCAATCCATCTTATTGAGATTCTTCCTTTCTTGCACTAGCCTTCTGCTCTTCCAAGTATGATGTCCTTCTCCAAGGACTAGTTGACTAGTTCCTCCTAACAACTTGCCTTAAGTATGTGAGATGGAGTTTCACCATCCTTGCTTCCAGGGAGTATCCTGGTTTCAATTTCTCCAGGACAGACCTGATTGCATGTGGCTGTTGGATGCCATGAGTCAGTTCTACTCATGGGACCCTATGTGCAACAGAACAGAACACTGCCCATTCCTCTATCATCCTCATAATCGGTGCTATATTTGAGCCCATTGTTGCAACTACTGTGTCGATTTATCTCACTGAGATTTCCCCCTTTTTTCACTGACTCTCTGCTTTGGCAAGTATGGTGTCCTCCGGGGCCAATTCATGATGACATATCCAAAGTACATGAGATAAAATCTCACCATCCTTGCTTCCAAAGAACACTCTGGCTGTACTTCTTCAAGATTTATTTGTTCTTCCGGCAGTCATTCTCTACTCTCTTCTAGCACTAGAGTTTCTTTGTTCCATCTTCCTTATACTTTGTCTAGTTCCAAATGCATATAAAGCTATTGAAAATGCCTTGATTTGAGTCAAGGACACCTCTTTTTTTTCCTTAAAAAAAAGAAAGAAAATTTTAAAAAAGAACAAATTAAAGCTGTGTGTTAAAAATATTTTTTTAAAAGGACACCTATTCTTTAAGGTTATGCGCTTGTTGTTTTTTTGTTTTGTTTTGTTTTGTTTTAACATTGAAAAGGACTTTGGAAGCAGATTCACCCAGTGCAATGTCTGGCTTGATTTCTTGACTGTTGCTTCCATGGGTGTCGATTGTGAATGCAAGTAAAATGAAATCCTTGAAAACTATTTTTTTCTATTTTATCACTATATTGCTTATTGACATAGTTGTGAGGGATTTTATTTTCATTTTCTAATCTATACTGAAAATATCTCAAAGATCTCCTTTTCAAATAAGATCTCATTCACAGCTTCAAGGATTTAGACTTTAATGAATATTTTGAGAAGATCATAATTTAATATGTAACAGATATTAGTTGTTGTTATGTGTTGTTGACTCACTTGCGACTCATAGCGACCCTATGTACAACAGCCCTAAACTCTGTTCTGTCCTGTAACAATTTGTGTCTCTGACTCACTCATCCCAATTACCCCAGTCACCAAATCAGTCCACCTTCTAGAGGGCCTTTCCCTCCTGTGCCTGCCCTCCACCCTCCCAAGCATGATGTCCTTCTCCAAGGACCGGTCTCTCCTTACAACATGACCAAAGTATGTCAGATGGAGCCTCAGAATCCTTGCCTCCAAGAAGCCACCCAGTTTAACCTTCTTCAGGATGAATCTGTTTGTTTTTTTAGCAGTCCATGGTACCCTCAATACTCTTCTCCAACACCAAAGCTCAAAGGCATCAATTCTCCTCCTATCCTCCCTAGATAGATATTAGTTAGCTTTGGAAAAGTTTCATCTTCTGTATTTTTTACTAGATTAGTTTCTGGAGACAAGACCTTTATGATTATAAGAAATGAAGGTAGAGGCAGACATTTGTATCCTATTCCCATTTTCTACCAGTTGCTTCATCCCATGCTTTGGTGGCAAAATGGTTAAGGGCTCAACTGTTAACCAAAAAGTCTGAGGTTTTAGCTCTTCTGCTTCTTGGGAGAAAACGCCTCCAGATCTACTCTCATAAAGATTACAACCTAGGAAATCCTATAGGGGAAGTTCTACTGTGTTTTGTAAGGTTGCTGAGATTGAAAGAGACTAAATGGTACACAGCAACGGTAGCAATATTTTCAATGTGATACTGGACTAACCATATAAACTCACTAGGCCTCTGTTTTGTCATCTTAATACAGAATGATAAAGTTATCTGTAAGGAAATGTTTATTAGGATTATTAGACAATGTACTTAGAGGGCTTATCATCCCTTACATGTAAATCAAAGCCAACCCACTGCTATCAGACCAAGTGTGACTCAGTACAGCTATTGGGCAGAATCACAGATCTGCAAGTCTTTTCTCTTTTGGAGTAGCTGGAGGGTTTGAACTGCTGACTTTTGGTTAACAGTGAGCTGGCACAAAGCAGGTATTAGTTGATGTTCAGAGCGCTCTGATGGCTTAGTCCCTAAGGTGTGTTGCACTGCTCACCAAGGGCTGAATGTCTCCATCAGTTTGATACTACCAGACTCTCCTCTGAAGGAATATGGACAGTCTTGTTCTGTTAAGATTCACAGCCTCATAGACCAGATGAAGGATCACTATCAGTTGGAATTGACTCAAGCAGTTGATGTTCAATGAATTAAATTCCCTTGCTCCAATCAATTTCCCTGCTTCAGTTTCTATTCAAAGCTGCAGTGGAGGAAGGTCTGACGTTCAAAGGCAGCGTGTTTCATCTTGTTTGACATTTGCGTTCCCTTTAAGAGGCCCATGGCTTTCAGTTGCTCTGGAACTGACTCTACCCTGGTCCAGCTGTCCCACTGGTCATGTTTCCAGGCAAGTCACTCAACAGGAAATAGGACCTTTCTCTCCCAGAAGCCTGTGGACTAAGCCTAGAGAAAAATCCCTGAACCAGCCAGTGTTTCATTTGTGACTTTTCACAGGCAAATTTATTCAAGAAAGGACTGAGGGAGGCCCCCTTCCCAGTGCACAGTGCTGTGGGAATTTCCTCCTGGCCCTTCCTCAGCCGGGCTTGGCTGTGCCTGACTGATTGCCTTGCAGTTTCTGGTAGCGCTGAAACCTGCTGTGGAAAGTTTAGCTTGAGAAGAACAGGGAACTAGGCTGTTTTGATTCTTGCTCTCTCTCTCTCTTTTTTTTTTCTTCTTCTCAAACTGAATAACCCTAAGACCTGATTTCAGAAATCTTAATGCAAACCAAAGAGTTTGTCTTTTGGTTTTGTTTTTTTCTTTTCAATGATGGGGCGGGTGGGGGGATCAAGGGCCTTTTGATTTTGTGAAGACAGAGACACTGGGCAGAAGCCAGGTCTCAGAAATCAAACAGTGCAGGTTCACACACCACCAGGGACGGCTGGAATGTGCCTTTGTTTTTCACTATAGATTTATAGTCCAACTCCCTGGTCGGACTTGATTTATTATTGTGCAGAATGGGTGGCTTTGCTCCAACTTTATTTCTTTCTTCAGAAGTAAACAAGGGTTTTCAACTCCATAACCTCCCCTGAAAGTTTGTTTGTTCTTCCCTCCGTACAGTGTGGGCCATGTTTGTTCCCTGGGAAAGTCTCCTTTCTAATTATTTTCACATTTCAACAGCTTTTCTTCTTTTTTTCTGGATTTTATATATTAAAAACAAAACAAAACAAACCCCAACCAACCCAAAACCAACCCTAACACACTACACTGATGGTGGATTTGCTTCAGGCTAAACAGTAGGGTAAACAAGCCCCTCCCATGCTTGAGGGAGCCTGGGGATTGGGGACCTAGCTGCCTTCTCTCAGCAAGTAACATGCCAGAAGGAAATGTGAAATTCCTGAAATGCTCTTTTGGAAGATTGAAAGAAAAATATGTAAATTGGGAAAATGGGGAAATCTGCTAATCTGTTGTAGAAGGTGCCTTTGACAACACTATGTGTGCAAGATTTAGCTGAGAGCAAAGGCTGCCTTGAAGACTGATATTTTCCAAGTATTTTCATTTTTGGTTGAGACCTTCCTGCCTTCCAGCAAAGATTACAATTTGGGACATTTTGAGAATAAGGATTTAGAAAACCTACTATCTACTCACTAAGCTCTGATGGCCTGGTGGATAAGGAGTTGTACTGCCAACCCAAAGTTGGGAAATTTGGGGTTGAATCTGCCAACATCTCTGAGGGAAAAAGATGGTCAATCTCTCCTGTGTGATTTGTTGTTGTCTTTACGTACAAGCAGGTCAGAACTGAGTCAGAGCTGAGCCCGCAGTGGGTTTTCACAGGCAGTAAATTGTTGGTGGATTCAAACTGCTTGTCTTTGGGTTGTCAGCCGAACTCCTAAGCACTAAGCTTGCAGATCTCCCGCCCCTGGGATTTACAGACTTTGAAAACCCACTGCGGGCTCAGCTACCGTGTTGCTTCTGATTTGATGGCAATGAGATGATGATGATGACAAAGGTTACTCACTGTACTCAAGAGGCAACTTTTGATTACTGGACAAATAAAGATTTGTTCTGGGAGCCCTAGCGGTGTAGTCAATAACGAATTGTGCTTCTAAACCAAAGGCTGTGCATCTCTGGTAGTTTGAATGTACCAGTAGCTGCTTGGGAGAAAGACAGGCAATCTCTTCTTCCATTACAATTTAAAGCCTTAGGAATCCAGTAGGAGACTGCTGTGAATTGGAAGTGACTCACAGACAGACAGTGAGCGAATGATTTCGTTCAGAGTTCTTTGATGGGGCAAACAGTTAACATGCTTAGATCTTAACCAGAACTTGGAGACTGAAGTCCACCTAAAGGTAGGTACCTTGGAAGAGAGATGTGAAAAACCAGCCACTGAGAACCCTGTGTGAAATACAGTTTCACTCCGACACACAGTCAGGGTAAGTCAGAATTGACTCTATGGCAAACTAGTTGAATTGCTCAGTCCATCCAGAAGATGCAAACCTCCTCTTGACATTTGCATATCACCTTTGAAGACTGAAGAATTTCTTTCTAATAATCACTCTCCAGGGTTGTGGGAGAAGTTGTTTCTATTATCCCCAGGTGCCTGGCTTGTTCTTATATAATCCCTGCTTCCATGCACCTTTGAATAGCAGCCGTTGTCTGTGGGCTACAATTGCTTACAGTTCTCTAGCTACTTATGAGAATTGTCTCACTAGCAGTGGTTTAGTGGTTCTGGAGTCAGTTTCGACTCATAATGAACCTCCCCTGTGTTTCTCAGACTGTGAATTTTAATGGAAGGAAACTGAGTTACTGGTGGATTTGAACCCCTGACCTTTTGGTTGGCAGCCAAACATGCAAAATTCTATGTATGCTACCAGGACCCCTAGTATATTATAGATTCAAAGCAAAAGCAAAACAGTTGAATATAAGTGGATTCTGATTCATGGTGACTCCATGTGTGCCAGAGTAGAAATGTGGTCCACAAGGCTTTCAATACATGTTTTTTTCAGAGATGGGTTTCCAGGCTTCTCTCTTGGCAAACCTTTGAGTTAACTTAAACCAACAGCCTTTCAGTTGGTAGCAAGTATGTTAACTATTTGCAGTGCTCAGAAATTCCAAATAATGTTGTAGTTTGAATAGTATCCCTACCAAATAAACGTATGTGATGATATAATAAGCTCTGGTGGCCTAATGGTAAGAAACTGCACTGCAATCCCAAAGACACATGGTTCAAATCCCCCAGCTGCTCCTCAGGAGAAGGATGGGCAGTCTCCTCCTGTACTTTTAAAAACCTGCCTTTGAAAACCCATGGGAACATCAGCTATGGATCTGTTGCCACACTGGTTCCCTACAGCCACATATGGAAGCTATACACTAATCTCCCATGATTTGATAAGCCAAAGATTTGCAAGAAGATTAGAGTGGAATGTAGCACAGGCCTCTTCAGTTGAAAGGGCAGTTTTCTAAGGCTGTGTTTTATGACAGGTTTTATCTCACTAGAGACAAAGGGAAGGGAAACAAGGCATAAAGGGGGACCTTTAAGAATTATCAGGAAGCTCCTTAACACTGGGAAAGAACAGGACACATGAAAATCTCAAAGGAATGTCAAGCTGGAAGGAACAAGGATCTTTCCTCAGAGCCAACAGAGAGAGGGCCTTTCTGGAAAGCTGACACTCTGAATTTAGACTTCCAGCCTCCTGAATTGCAAGAGAATAATATTTCTGATGGTTAAGATCATCTACTTGTCATACCTCGGTGATAGTAGTACTAAACAGGTCACTAAGACAGAAAAATATTAATGAATTGGCTTATGCACATGCAGGAGTTGACAAGACCAAAATCTATTGGTTAGGGCACAGGTTAGAAGCTTGAGTAATCTTGGGTTTATTGAATCAAGTAAAACTCACAGTGACCCTGTGAACAATGATTTGAACCCTGTCTTATCCTGTGCCACCCTCACAACCTCTGACACACTGAAGCCCATTGCTGCAGTCACGATGTCAATCCACCTGGATGAGGGACTTCCTCTCTTTTCATTAGTAGAGGGATATTATTTCTTTTTAATAGGAGAAAATAGTTAGTTATTGGTTAATTTAATATGTCAGCTTGTTACAAATTAGAGCTTTCTCAGCTCCATTATCAACACTCTTGGCACCAATAGTCAGGAAATCAATGACAAATTTCACTGGGAAAATCTGCTGTCAGGGACCTCTCCAGAGTACTGAGAAACAGTAATATCAGACTAGAGACTAAGGTGGGCCTGATTCAGGCCATGGTCTTCGCAATTACTCACTATGCATCAGAGAGCTGAACAACGATGAAGGATGACAGAAGAAGAATTGATGCTGTTGAGTTGTGGTGCTGGAGAAAAGTCTTGAATATACCAGGGACCACCAGGAAGACAAATAGGTCTGTTTTGGAGAAGTTGAAACCAAGTTTCTCCCTGGAGGCTAGGGTTTCAAAGCTCTGTAGCTCTGTCTCACATACTTTGGGCATGTGGCCAGGAGGGACCAGTCCCTGGAAAAGAACATCATGCTCAGAATGATGAAGGAACAGTACAGGAGAGAAAGACCCTGGATGAGACGGATTAAATCAGTAACTGTGACAATAGGGGTAGGTATGTCAGAGTCAGTGAGACTGGCTGAGGATAGAGCAGGCTTCAGAGCTGTTGTTCATAGGGTCACTACGAGTCGCAGGCAACTTGACAGGGCATAACATCAACAACAACCTGTCTAGGCTATGTTGTTGACTTGCTTGGTTAAACCTTAGTCTAGAAGTTTCTGGGAAGATATTTCCTGTTGGTATGTATGTCCCACTCTCTCACCATTTACATAGGTTGACCCAAACCCTGAGACATGGCATTCTGTGAGCTGTTTCCAGAATGTTCTTGGACTCTGCTGCAGCTCAGTGTTCATATCCATTTGGCTGGTGATTTTCCCTAAATTCCTTCTCTTCCATGCTTTATGCTTTTCTTTTGGCTTGGAGTGTCATTCTGCCCTTTCTCTGGCTGGTAAAAATCCATTGAACCTTGAAGGCCTGCTTCAAACACCAGCTCCTCCAGAAACCTTCCTAAACTCTCTTAAGCAGTTCTACTTTCTCATCAGTATTTCCAAAGTAGCCTTGTGCACATTTTTAGTGCTCTGGCCTAGTGACAAGAAGGTGCGCTGAAATCCTGAAGGCACGTGGTTCAAGGTGACCAGCTACTCCAAGGAAGAAGAATGGGTAATCTCTTCCCATGCGATTTATTGTCTCTGAAAACCTGCTGGAGGGTCAGCCGTGGGTCGGTTCCAACTCAGTGGTACACAAAACCAAACAATAACATTTTAGCCTTAACCTGTTCCCACCTACACTCTCCTGCCTATACCAGGATGATAAGTCTTTGAAAGATACTGTCTGAGACTCTCCTACTTTATACCCTTTCCCTTAGCAGGGAGTCTGACCTATGAATGGCTCTGGGGGTTAGGGTGGGGAGATGTGACGGAACTAATTTCAGAGAGGCTTACCTAGAATTTACTTGAATCTATAAGGATGATGTGAAAATATGGCTTCCAGTTTTTCTTGAAAGACTACAAACAAAGCTTTGATCCAGGTGTAGAAAAGATTGTGACAATGAACGAAACAGGGCAGGGCTGCTTTCATAGACTGCAAATTGAACCACCTTCAGAGTGTCACTTTGAGAATAAAGAGGAAACAATATTAGAGAATGTTATGGGTGTGTATCAATTGGCTGGACCATGATTCTTTGGTTCTACTGTTTTGTAATGATATAATGTGATTACCTCCATGATGACATTTTATGATGAGTTGATAATCCATTGACAAAGAGTCTCCTTGGAGGTGTTGCTGTTGTTGTTGTTATGTTCCATCAAGTCACTTGCAACTTACAGCGACCCTGTGTACAACGGCTCTGATTCCTGCTCTGTCTTGAGCCAAGCTCATTGTCTCTGATACGTTTACCAAATTACCCTAGTCACTGAGTCAATGCATTTCATTCAGGGTCTTCTTCTCTTGTCCCTCCACCATCCCAAGCATGATGTCCTTCTCCAAGAACTAAAGCATGATGTCCTTCTCTAAGAACTAGTCCCTTTTACTAACATGCCTAAAGTATGTCAGATGGAGATTGAGAATCCTTGCCTCCAAAGAGTAGCCTGGTCTCACCTACTCTAATACAAACCTCTTTGTTCTCCTGGCAGTCCATTATATATTTAATACTCTTCTCTAGCACCACAGCTCAAAGACATTGATTCTCCTTCTATCATTCTTAGTCATTGTCCAGTTTCCTGGTGCTTAGCAAGTAATTTCAAAGACCATAGTCGGATCAGGCACACTTCAGTCTCCAGACTGTTATCATTGCTCTTCAGTACTCTGGAGAGGGCCTGACTTTGTATCAACTATAAATGTATGTTCTGGCAAAATTCTCTAGCATTTTGTTCTCTGTAGATACTGCATCTGACTCTGGCTCTCGCAATTTGAACAAGAAGCCAGTAATACTGTTCGCAGATCTTGAGAATCATCACTTCTGGAGCCTGGAGCTACCAGTCTGCTATTTTACCTTACTATCTTGGGGAAACTCTGCAGCCTGAGAGCTTGACAAAGAGCTGAAGAGCAAGGATGTCAGTTAAAAGACTAAAGTGCGTGTGATCCAGGCTATGGTCTTTTCAATTACTTGGTAACCATCTGACAGTTGGACAGTTACTAAAGATAAGAGAAGAAGAATTGATGTCACTGAGTCGTTGTGCTGGAGAAGCACACTAAATATGACATGGACTTCTAAGAGAATGAAGAAATCTGTCTTGGAGAAAGTACAGCCAGGATCCTCCTTAGGGGGAAGAATGGCGATACCTTGTTTTATGAACTTTGGGCATGATATTAGGAGGGGCCAGTACTTAAAAAAAGACCACATGTTTGAAAAAGTCGAGGGTTATTGTGACAATACCAGTGGACTCTAGTGTGACAAAGATGATGGGAATGAGCTGGGATAAGGCAGTGTTCACATCTGAGCTGTACTTACCTCAATGACACCTAACGAAAACAACAACAATCTGGAGCTTATCAACATTTGCAGCTACATGAGTCAGGAGAAGCCTCCAGCCTGATGTCTCACCATTGGACTTGGGACTTTCCAGCCTCCACAATGTGAGCCATTTCCTTGGGACAAATCTTTCCCTCTTTGACACACTCTGTCTCTGCGTATGTGTATGTTTATGTTTGTGTGTGTATATGTATGTATGTATGTGTCTGTGTGTATGTATTTGTTTATACAGTGGTTTCACTTTAGTAGTTTTACTTCTCTAGAGAATCTATCCTAACATCAGGTAGCACACATTGTCTAAGATCCCTTCCTGCTGTATATTACTTCTGCCATTTTGGATCCTCTTGAGTTTGAAGTTTTAGTTTTTAATCTTCCTTATAAGATGAAGAGTTAAACTGACAAATACTTTGACTAAGATCTGTCTCCTCTAACTCAGGTATTGCTCTAACTTAAAGTCTACTGTTCATGAGGCATTCTCAGCATTCCTGAGGTACTATCCACTTTTCCCTATTGACATATTTTGTCTAGGAATAGATTAGAAGTCAATTTAATAGACTGAGGGTAATAGCCTTTCTGAACTGCCAGAGAAGTGGTGCTGCCTTGGGGTTAGTAGCACAATTGCCAATGGACTATACCACCAGAGTGCCTTAAGTGAAATAGTAAGGATTTAGAGATGTTTGACCTCCAGAGGGACCGATTTCAATGTAAGCAAAATCCTGCTGAAGATTATCCTAAAATGACTGGAATAGTATATTGACAGAGAATTATCACCAATGTCAGATGGATCTTGGCTGAAAGCAAAGAGTACCAGAGGGATATCTATCCGTGTTTCACTGACTACGCAAAGGCACTTGACTGCATCAGTCACAGCAAATTAGGGCTAACCATGAGAAGAATAGGAATTCCAGCACATTTGATTGTGTTCATATGACATCTATACTTGGACTAGGAAGCATTCCTTCAAACAGAGCAAGGAAACACTACATAGTTAAAAATCAGGAAATAAGTGTGTCGGGGATGTTTCCTATCTCCATACCTTTTCAATCTACACACAGAATAGATCATTCAGGAGGCTAGGGTATATAAGGAGGGATGTGGGACCAGAGGAAGACTAACCAACTACCTGCATTATGCAAATGATACAATCTTGCTTGCTGAAAGTGAGGAAGACCTGAAGCATTTGCTGCAGAAGTTCAAGGACCACAGTCTTCAATATGGGTTGCATCTCAACATCAAGAAGACAAAGATTGTCACCACTGAACCAACTGGAAACACCATTATAGATGAAGAAGAGATAGAAGTTGTTAACTATTTCCATTTGTTCTGTTACACAATCCCTATTCTTGGCACCAGCAGTCAGGAAATCAAAAGACAAATTGCACAGGGGAATCATGCTGTCAGAGACCTCTCCAAAGTGCTAAAGAGCAGTGATGTCAGTCAAAAAATGAAGGTGCACCTGATCCAGGCCATAGTCTTTCCAATTACTTTCTATGCATCAGAGAGCTGGACAATGACTAAATATGATAGATAGGAAAAGAATAAAAAAAAAAAAGAAAAAGAATCGATGCTTTTGAGTTGTGGTGCTGGAGAAAAGTACTGAACATATATATATCATGGACTTCCAAGATAACAAATATGTCTGTCTTGGAGAGAGTGAAGCCAAGTTTCTCCTTGGAGACTAGGGTTTTGAAGTTCTGTCTCACATACTTTAAGCTTGTGACCAAGAGGGACAAGTTCTTGGAGTAGGACATCATGCTCAGAAGGGTGGAGGGATGGTGCAGGAGGGGTAGATTCCAGATGAGATGGATTGATACAGTAACTGGAGTAATGAGGGTAGGTGTGTTAAAGTCAGTGAGCCTGGCTCAGGATAGGGCAGGATTCAGAGATAGTGGACATAGAGTCATGGAGTAACAGGTGACTCAATGGCCCATAACAACAACAACAAACTCCAGAGACAAGAGTTCTTGTGAGGTAGACCACAGGGAGCAGTGCTGCCAACTCTAAGCCTCACTGCTAATTCAAATCCACAAGCGTTTCCGTAGGAGAAAGATGGACAATCTCCCCTTGTGTCTCAGAAACCTGGTAGAGGGTCAGGTATAACAGTCATGAGTTTGAGTTTTAAATTTTAAATTCCAGAGCCTCAGTTAGTCAGTCAACACACTTATCAGTACCTCTAACATTTGGTGTGACATCTGTACTCAGTGTCGTAGTTGTGTTCTTTCAAGTTGATGTCAACTCATAGCCACACAATGCGATAGAGAACTTCCCCAGAGTGTTCTAGGCTATAATCTCTATGGAAACAAATCACTGGGCTTCTTTCTCCTACAGTGTGAGTGACTGGTAGGTTAACATTTCAGACCTTCCAGCTAGCAGCCAAATGCATAACCATTGCATCACCAGGGCTCCTTCTTCACTCTGTAAAAACCAAAGCCAAACCCACTGCCCTCGGGTTGATTCTGACTCATAGTGACTCTGAAGGACAGAGTAGAATGGCCCCGTGGGTTTATGACAGCAACTTGCTTCATTTGTTTCCTGAGGAGTGGCTGGTGCGTGCAGCCATGGACTTTCCTGATAACTGATGGATACTTCACGACTGCACCACCAGGGATCCTTTAGGCATTCAAGGGAGGCTTCAAATCTTATTGAAATGAACACAAGGGTGATTAGTATTTGATTGGGAGTACTAAGGAGTGGTGTCAAGACAAGGCAGATAAAATTGAGCAAGGGAGCTGCAGCTTGGTTCAGGCTTCCATATAGGCTTTTAGGTAGAGGAGTGAAAACAACCTTGGGCTCTTCGTATTCTCCAGCCCTGTTTCCTGTACAAGGAAGCTGACTGAGATTCTGAGGAGAAGTTTCTCTTAGGAATCAAGAGTATAGAAGCACTTTCCCAAGAGTTTTTCTCTATACACCCCCTGATGTCACCTTCTATGGGTCTTCATTTCAACAGAATCCTCGTATACCTTCCACCTCTGACTGGTAGTAGGTGCCTATTAAAGACACCAGCTCCTTGGGCTCTGTCCCATCTGCATAGTAAAGCTATTTAATCCCTAAGGACTCTGCCAGGGTATGCTGTTCTTGAATTTGTGAGATATGGTAAGGGTTGAACTGGAGGTTTGAACAGGATCCCATGTCAGGGACTGCTACCATTATAGGAAAGTTGAGAAACTACAGTTGGATTGATCCATTTATTGTTGGCAGCCATCACTGTGTCTCTGAGCTGCATGTTGACTCATAAATGTCCTTCTAGAAAACCCACCTCAAAGAAATGGGATGAGGCTATCCTAACCATGAGCATAGTCATGGGACATAGAGAGTAGAGTGGGTAGAAACCCAGAGCTCTGCCACAAAAGGGCCTATATGGGGAATAATAAGCTAAGTATTTCACATCTTGAATTATCAGTATGTGTTTTTCAATTGCAGGCTTCATATAAACCTCCTTCTCATTTCACACTTAACTTTTGAGTTATATCTCCCACCTCCCAACACACCCCAACATGCATGTAATCACAGTTAGTGAAATTATACAATGCATGTTCCCTGAACCACAGAAATACACATGTATGTCATGTGGACAGTCAGCATACAGACACATATGGCACACACTTATACCTTAGATAAATGCAGAAATTCTATGTTCCAAATATAAAGAGCCACCTACATATTTAAGCAGTCTATTTTTTTTTTTACTTCAATCAACATTTGGAGATACATAATACGTTGTTATGTGACATTGAGTCACTTGTGATTCACAGAGACCTTATGTACAACAGCCCTAAACCCTGCTCTATCCTGTGCCAATCACACTGCCTCTAACACGCACACCCTGATTACCCCAGTCACTGAATCAATCCATCTCATAGAGGGCCTTCCCCTCCTGCGCTGTCCCTCCACCCTCCCAAGCATGATGCCCCTCTCCAAGGCACCTGTACCTCCTTACAACATGTTCAAAGTATGTCAGACAAAGCCCCAGAATCCTTGCCTCCAAGGAGCCACCCGGTTTAACCCTTTAAAGGATGAACCTGTTTGTTTCCTTAGCAATCTATGGTATATTCAATACTCTTTTCCAGCACCACAGCTCAAAAGCATCAATTCTTCTATCCTCCCATGACAAGTGATTGCAAAGACCGTGGCCTGTATCAAACACACCTTAGTCTCCAGAGTAACACCATTGCTCTTCAGTACCTTGGAGAGGTCCCTAACAACAGACTTTCTCATCGCAATACATCTTTTAATTTCCTGGCTGCTGGTGCCAAGAGTGTTGACTGTGGAGCCAAACAGACTAAAGTAGTTAACAATCTCAATCTCATCACCGTCCATCCTGATGCTGCCAATTGGTCCAGTGGTGAGAATCTTTGTCTTCTTGATATTGAGCCTCAATCCATATTGGAGGCTACAGTCCTTAACTCTCTGTAGTAAGTGCTTCAGGTCCTCCTCAGTTTCAGCAAGTAGGGTTGTGTCATCTGCATAACACAGATTGTCGATAGATCTTCCACCAATCCTGACACCACACTTCTCATAAAGCCCAGCCTCCCAGATATTCCGTTCTGCATATAGGTTGAAAAGGTATGGAGACAGAACACATCCCTGGCATACATTCTTCCCAATTTTGAACCATTTAGATAGAATATTATGTCATCAAAGATATCCATAAGGGAGATCTGGTAAGTACGGTGTGGCTCTGCCAAACCAAAGGGAGGCAGTTCAAATCCTCCAGCAACTCTGTAAGAAAAAGATAGGCAATCTCCTTCCATGTGATTTACAGCCTAGGAACACCCACTGGAGGACCATCTATGAGTCCGTTTCAACTTGAAGATACATAATAACAACAAAAAAGATGCCCATTTCCTAGTCCCCAGAATCGGTGAGTATGTTGTTTTACATGGTGAAGGAAAATGTATACTATAGGTAGAAATGACTTTGCTAGTGAGCTGACCTTAAAATAAGGATAGTAACCTGCGCATGCTGGTGGGCACCCTGTAATCATAAGCATTCTTAAAAATGGAGGATAAGAACAAGAGCCAATACCAAGTTCATGTAACGCCACAAAGAGTCAACCTGTCGTTGTTGTCTTTAAAGATATAAAAGGCAAATAATTCAAGCAGCCTCTAGAAGCAGAAAAATTAAGAAAATAGATGCTTTTCTAGACTTCCTATTAAAAAAAAAAGCACAGTGGCAGTGTTCTATGACCTCTCTCTAGCCTCACCAGTAGGGGTGAGAATCAAGATCAACAGCCCAGACAAAGCTGATCCTTGTGAAGTGAAGGTCTGATATACCCCTTCTTTCCCACCTTTTTACTAATTTTTATTTATTTTATTTTATTATTTCTGTGTACCGTCAAGTCAGATCTGACTGGTACAGGAGGAGATTGTCCCTCCTTCTCCAGCAGAGCATCTGGTGGATTCGAAACCTTTTTACTAATGTTGACACCAGTTGTCCTTGTCATGGCACACTCAATTCCTCTGCTGGATTCAATAACTCATTCCAGCAGTCACATGTGACTCGGAGAACATGCTCACAGAGAAAGAGTTCACTAGGGATGTAACAGATTCAGAAAGAACTTAAAATACAGTTCTTCAATCAAGACAACTCTTCCACAGCCATGCCTGCAGGCAGACCTGTCTATGACCCAGCTTCTGCTTCGCTCAAGGAAGTATTACAAAGTTCTTTCTTCCTGGCAGAGGCGTCCTGCTCTGCCAGTAAGTGTCCTGCCTGAAGGCACTCAGCTTTCTTGCTTTCTGTGTTGGAAAACCCGTTGTAACTGCCTTACTCTGTGGTACAGAAAGTGCACTGCAATGTCTCCTACCAGTCTCTTGATTCTTACGGTACCATTTCTCATCTCTTCTCTCTTCCCTCAACTTTTCTTCTGGGTCTTGGGCATTCTTGGCTTGTCCAAAGGATATGTTTTATTCCCATCTCATTTAAAACTCACGGGGACAGCAAAAGGGATCAGTCCTCATCCTAGGGTTTGGTCCACTTACTTGCACGACTCCACCTCCAAAATACTGCTGTGCACCTTATTCATATGATTTTCAAAGTGCTCAGTTCCCTTGTATATTTTCAGCCCATCATTTAGGGGAGGTACAAGACCTCAGTGAAAAAGGCCATATAAAAATGACCCATCACTCCACATCTTTAGAAAGAAACACAATGTCATCAACACCTTGATTTTAGTTCAGTGGACCTTGTATTGGACTTTTGATCTTCAGAACTGTGAAATTATAGATTTGTATTGTTTTAAGGCACTATATTTGTAGCCCTTTGCTACAGCAGCAATACAAAATGAAAGCCTGCAGACATGTAGTCCCTCTCCTCATGGAGCCTGTGGTCTACCAGAGGAGACACAATACAATCAGGGCACTAAAACACCAATGAGGGAGAAGGAAGGTGTACTAGGAGGAGCCCAGACTTCCGAGGGTGCACAGAGGAAAAAGCCTCAACCCGGACCAGGCCTAGAGAGTTCTTTCCCTGAAATTGCATGAGGGCAATGACCAATGATGGCCTACGTTGTCAGCACCTACCACTGTGCCCAGCGTACCCCAGGGACCCAATATATAGCTGTTAGAAGAAGAAGAGAGGAGAGAAAAAGTTTGAAAGAAAGGTCAAAACTGGGACCTTTAAAAAATAAAGTTTAAGAGAGACAGAAGGGACAGCCTGGGCATGGGGCTGAAGGCTATTTAGAGAACTAAGTAAAGTTTAGTTTGGCTGGGACACACAGTGCCCTATGGGGAATGAGGAAAGATGAGTCAGGCAGGGTACAGATCATGAGGGGCCCTTATCAGCTATAATTAGATGTTTGGCCCATGTCCTATATGCAATTGGTTCTTTCTCACTTTCCATCTCCCTTCCTCCCTCCAAATCTCGCCCTCTCTCTCTCTCTCTCCTCCCACCCCCTCTCTCTCCCACCACCTCACCCTGACCCCTTTTCTTCAGCTTTATACTTTAATATGGTTTAAACAAATATTTTTTTTACTTCAATAGTAGAAAATAAATCTTTTGGCAATATCTTCCAGTTCATAGCTCAGTCATTCCCTTCCAACACTTTATAACCCACTCCATCAATTATAGTTTTGACTGCAGTAGACAAAGACCTCTGGATACATAATTATAGCCAGCTGAGTTCAAATTCATGGTCCTCCATTTACTGACTAATATTCAGCCTCAGAAATTAGTGGAGGCTGTAACTGGTCAGAACTGACTAGATGAGAGTGAGGTTTAACCTCTTTACTTAAGGATGCTTTGAGTAGAATGTTAAATGATCCAAGAAGCATTAAATGGAGATGGAAGTACACAGAATCATTGTATCAAAAGAAATTGGCTGACACAGAAGAATTTCATGAAGTATCATATAAGCAGGAGCCTGTGGTGATGAAGGAGGAAGTTCAAGTTGCTCTGAAAGAATTGGCAAAAAGCAAGGCTCCAGGAGTTGACAGCATACCAATTGACATATTTCAACAGACAGACACTGCCCTGGATGTGCTCACTAAGCTGTGCCCAGAAATCTGGAGGACAGCTAGCTGGCCAACTGACTGTAAGAGATCAATATTTGTTCTCATTCCAAAGAAAGATGATCCGACAGAATGTGGAAATTATCAAACAATAACATTAATATCATACACAAGCAAGATTCTGCTGAAAATTATCCAAAAATGACTGAAGCAACATGTCAACAGAGAACTGCCAGATGTGCAGGCTGGATTTATAAGAGGTCATGGTACTAGGGACATTATAGCTAATGTTAGATGAATCTTGGCAGAAAGCAGAGAGTACCAGAGGAATGTCTATCTTTGCTTCATTGACTATGCAGAGGTTTTTGACTGTGTAGATCACAACAAGCTATGGCTGATTCTGAGAAGAATGGGAATCTCAGAACATTTGATTGTGCTTATGAGAAACCTATACTTGGACCAGGAGGCAGTAGTCAGAACGGAACAAGGAGACATACATGGTTCACAATCAAGAAGGGGGTCCATCAGGGGTGTATTTTGTCTCCATACCTTTTCAATCTGTATGAAGAACAGATAATCCAGGATGCTGGACTGTACGAGGAGAAATGTAGCATCAGAATTGGTGCAAGAGTCATCAACAACCTGCGTTATGCAGATGACACAACCCTGCTTGCTGAAACTGAGGAGGACCTGAAGCACTTGCTGCAGAAGGTCAAGGACTGCAGCCTTCAATATGGATTGAAGCTCAACATCAAGAAAACAAAGATTCTCACCACTGGACCATTTGGCAACATCAGTATGGATGGTGAAGAGGTTGCGATAGTTAACAGTTTTAGTTCACTTGGCTCCACAATCAACACTCTTGGTAGCAGCAGCCAGGAAATCAAGAGATGAATTGCATTGGGAAAGTCAGCTGTGAGGGACCTCTCAAAAGTACTGAAGAGCAACGACGTCAGGCTGGAGACTAAAGTGTACCTCATCTGGGCTATAGTTTTTGTAATTACGTGCTATCCATTGGAGAGCTGGACAGTGACTAGGGAGGATAGAAAGAGAATTGATGTCTTTGAGCTGTGGTGTTGGAAAAGAGTGTTGAATATACCATGGACTACTAGGAGAACAAAGAGGTTTGTCATGGAGAGGGTGAAGCCAGAATGCTCCTTGGAGTGAAGGGATTCTGAAGCTTCATCTGACATGCTTTGGGCATGTTGCCAGAAGGAACTTGTCCTTGGAGATGGACATCATGTTTGAAAGAGTGGAGGGATGGAGGGACAGTGAAGGGGAGGAAGACCCTCGATGAGATGAGTGTGTCAGAGACGGTGAGTTTGGCACAGGATAGAGCAGTATTTAGGGCTCTTGTATATAGGGTTACTATGAGTCACAAGGGACTTGACAGCACAGAGACAGGATAAAATGAGATACTCTAGGAAATTGCTTTGAAGAGTAGTCATTGTCAGATATTTAGTCAAATTGTCAGTCTTTGTACAGTTATTTACAACTGTTGGTAACTGTGGTTTTCATTTTCCTCTCCAGATCCACTTTCTCCATTCTAGGCCCAGCTCTGCAACCTCCACTAATCAGGCTGATCTGTGCAGACCACACCAAAGAACTCCCTTACCCACCGGCTTTAAATTGGAAGGTATCAATAAAATATCCTGTACATGGCAGGAGAGTGATGCTGGTGTGTATGTTCCTCTTGGCTTCATCCTTTTATGGCTCCCAGGGGTTGCCTGACTTCGTCAACCAAAGGTAGCCTCTCCCTACAACTACCCTATTTTAGTTCCAGGGACTATGTTCTCTTCTCATCTCTTTATATCTAGGTAGGATAAAAGTTTTCTCTATTGTAAGCCCCATCATGACAAGGAAGCCCTTGTCCCTCAGTCAGCTATGGAACATTCATTAGAGTGACTACGTTGTCATAAGATCATTTATTTTCCATTTTGCAAGAAATTCTGAAAGTATCAAGAAAATGTGTAAGTTTAATGGACAACATGATCATACTCCATAATAGAAACTGAAACCAAAACCAAGTGCCAGGCAGAGAGCTGGAGTGTTATGGGTTTCTTGAAGCCAGGGGACCATGAGTCATAGTGGCAGAGTTGTCCTGAGGCCTCGGAGAGAAGTAAGTTAGAGGGTTTGGGGACCGCTCTTGTCACTCTGCTGTCCTGAACTACTATCCTTTCCCTCTCCTGTCACATGCACTTTAGGATCTGATAGGAGGTGAAGGGCAGGAAGAAGAGAACCACTGATGATGGTCAAGAATGCTACTGTTGTTCTTGCTATGTGCCATTACGTCAAATATGATTCAGAGTGACTCTATGAATAACAGATTAGAACCTTGGCCTATCCTGCACCATCTTCATAATTCATGACGTGTTTAAGCCCGTTGTTACAGTCACTGCGTCTTATAACACATTTTAAAAATATAAATTTGAAACAAAAATCAGGAAGGTTCAGGAAAATAAGATATCTCGTTGCCATTGTAACTGACTCATATCAGACTCTCCAGTTGGTTTCTGACACTGTAAATTGCTCGGAAGTTTATCCATTGTTCTCCCAAGGAGCTACTGGTCAGTTTGAACTGTTAGTGAGGCTTGGCCTTTTGATTGGCAACATAACTACTATGCCACCAAAGTTCCCTAAAATAATGATAAGGTTTCAAGCTGGAGTGGCAAAGGATCAGAAGTCTGTGGACCACGTAGGACCCTCATGATGTTTGTCAGTGAGTTATTTGATTCTGTGCTGCCTCATGGTGAAAACCAATCACAGAGTAGGTCACAGAACTCCTCGACACAGTAAGCTTCTCCTAGGATTTAATCTAGCTAGGAAAGCTTTGGAAATTGAGTAAGTGCCATTAACTCTATAAAGTAAACTACAAACACTCTATGTACTATTTCAGATTGTAGCATATGACAAAGACCCAATGGTAATGAATGAAGTTCATGCTGTACTGAAAGCATTGGCAAAAAAATAAGACCCCAGGAATTGATGGAATACCAATTGACTTGTTTCAGAAAAAAGATGTAGCCCTGCACAAATTCAGTTGGCTGTGCCAAGATATTTTTAAGCCAGTTAACTGGCCAACTGACTGGAAGAGACCCGTATTTGTTTCCATTCTCCTAAAATGGTTATCTAACAGAATGTGGAAATTATTTAACAGTATCATGTGCAAGTAAAATATTGCTGAAGATTATTCATAAGAAACTTCAAACTGGATCCAGAAGAGACTGTAAAACCAGGAACATCATTGTTGATGTCAAATGGATCTTGGCTGAAAGCAGAAATACCAGAACACTACGTGGTTTAAAATGAAGAAAGGCATGTGTCGGGGCTGTGTCCTTTCACCACATCTGTTCAATCTGTATGCTAAAAAAAACTTTTTGAAAAACTAGACTCTGTGAAGAAGAATGTGGCATCAAGATTGGAGAAAAACTTATCAATAACCATTGGTATGCAGATAGCACAACTTGGCCTGCTCAAAGTGAGGATTTGAAACACTTGCTGCAGATCAAAAATGGCAGCCTTCAGTATGAATTGTGTCTCAATAGCAAAAAAAAACCCAAAACACCAAAGAAAAAAAAAACCACACCAAAATTTCTCACCACTGAACCGCTAGGCAACATCATAATAGAAGGAGAAAACTACTTCATCTTACTCAGATCCACGATCAATTCACTTGGTACCTGTAGTCAGGAAATTAAGAGGCGTATTGCATTGGAAAAGTCTGCAGTCAGAGGCCACTTCAAATTGCTGAGCAATGATGGTAGTGTGAGGACTAAGGTATGTTTGAATCTTTTCATGGTCCTTTCAATCACTTGCTGTGTTGCTGAGAGCTGGAAAAAAATAAGTATGACAGAAGAAAAAAATGATGCCTTTGAACTGTGGCATTGGAGAAGAGCACTGAACATACTTGAACTGTCAAAATAAAAAAAAAAAATAAAAAGGAAACAAAACCAGGTATATCTTGGAGAAGGTGTGGCCAGAGAACTCCTTAGAGGCAAGGATGGTGAAACTTGGTCTCACTTTGGGCATGCTACCCTTCCCTGCAGAAGGAGAGCATACTGGGAAAGGTGGAGGGATGGCAAAAGAGAGGAAACCCCTCAGTCAGGTTGATTGACACAGTGACTGCAACAATGGGCAAGTGTGTCAGTAATTGTGTAGTTGGCACAAGATAGGGCAGGGTTCAGATCTGTTACTCATAGGGTCACTAGGAACTCTATTCAACTGGACAACACCTAACAACAACATCATCAGCTATGAGTTGATTCCAACCGGACAGACCCACCACCACCACCATCACCAGATCTTAATCAGAGGAAACTGCTCATCCTTCTTCCAAGGAGCCATTCATGGAGTCAAACCACATGAAATGCAAGCTCTTTTGGTCAGCAGAATGACCTGTGCACTGCACCACCAGAGCTCCTTAGCTGTCCAGTAGAACTATAGAAAAGATTTCGATACTGTATCATGGAACATCTACTTTTGTGCGATAAAACTTGCCAATGAACCATTAAGGTTGAACGAGTTGCAAATGATGTGATTAAAATGGAAAAAATGAAAGAGGCGTTGTAAGACTTAGGGAACATGAGACCATTGTGCTTTTGTGATTATTAGTGACATATGAATTTTGGTTTTGTTGAGTGATGTCCTACTGGGTATCTAGGCTATACACTTGACAGGAGCCTCTCACCAGACTACTCTCAAGAAGTTGCTGATGGTGTTGTTTGGTAGTCAAATACTCAATTTTATCACCAGGACTCCTGGGAAATAGAGCTTTTAAAATGTTGATATCAAGACATCCTTGGTGCCAACAGTTAGGCATAAAATTGTTCTTCCATTGAAAGATGGCCATTATTATGTGCCATTGAGTCAGAACTGACTCATGGCTCACCCTCCAGGAGGTTATCAAAGGCTGCAAATCGCAAGGGAAAAGGATTGACCATCTTTCTCCCACAAAACAGCTGGTGGGTTCAAACCCTCTGCTTTTGGATTGGTAGCACAACTCCTTACTTCATGGGCCACAAGAGCTCCCACCTTGAAATAAAGCTTCTGCCAAAGAGAAGGCAGGTCGGGTCACATAGTCTGGAAGATATTCTCTATGAACCCAAATATAGGGCCTTTCTAGCGGTTCAAATCAACCAGTGGTTCCATAGGAGAAAAATGGACATTATTCTCTGGTCCATTTTACAGCCTCTGAAAATCGGCCGGAGGATCAGCTATGAGTTGGTTCCAACATGAAGACAGTGTGTTTTTTAATCAAAGAGAAGATTCTTCTCCTCAGTCTCGAAAAGCATGGTTGGGTGGTACACATTTGTGAATTACTATCCGATTATCACAACAGGACACAGCACTGGTCGTGTACCCCTGGGGCCCAGCAAAGAGGACATGTGATGGTGGTACTGATAGAAGATTACAGCTCTTTAAAAAGAAAACGAAACAAAATAAAGGGAGCTGGGATGGTGGGATTGTGTTTTGTTTGTTAGTTTTAAAGAACACAATAATCTAGACAAGTTTTAAATATCAAGAAGCAAGTCCATTTAGCCCTCCCCTGTAGCGCTAGAACTGATTTACTCTGAGGCACGTGAAAGCTAAGTGTTTGGCTCCGGTATAGGCAGTGAGTCAGCCTTGCGTTCTGCAGTTTGACAAAAGTCAGCCTCCTTCCCTCCGCCACCCCTCCCACTCTGCTCATTGCTGAGGCAGCCAGACTTCTAGTGTTTGGCACGCAGACTAGGAATTCAACCTGTTTTCAGCTATATTTCCTGTTCATCCACCTATAGACCCAAAGAAGCCAGCGTCCTTTCTTCCCAGAGGGCGTCCAGGCTGGGAGCATGCCCTTGTCAGAGCCCAGCGATTGAGGAGTGGAACATGTGACTCCTTTCTCGCCTTCAGTGTGTGTTGTGAGGTTCAGAAAAGCAGGTGCAAGTCACAACTGAATTTCAAACCCCAAAAGAGGCCAAAGTGAATCAACAACAACAAAAGGCTTATGATTGCAAATCCTGTAGAAGAATTTTAGCTGCGGCACCTCCAGGCAATTATCAACTCCCTGGAGGGTTTCAAAGCCCCTTCTGGACCTCACTTTGATTGAATCCCTATGATCGGGCCTCATGTGAGGGCTGAGTGAGCCGTTCTTGAGCCAAATGTCTGTGGTTGTGGGTAAATATATTGATATCCTAGCAACTTGCAAAAACCACAGTACCTTAGACAAGGGTCGGTTTCTGTGTTCTGAAGACAGGAGAGCAGGCTTGAGATGGGAATCTGGGCATATTTTGAGCCAAGAGAGAGATGCTTGGTAAACACACGAATTCCCTGCCTTCTAGTTATCCTTGGCCACCCTTTGAACATTGGAGTCATCTTCACATACTTCATACTAAGCTCTAATATTTTTAAATGTGAAGTTTGATCTCTTTTTTAAAATGTAGAGAAACCAAAGTCATTGTGTTATGAGTTCATGTGTGCACACCCCTCCCTCATGTATATCTCTGGTCTTTCTAGCTAACCATCCAATCATTTATACTTTCAAAATAGACTCACATGTAACTTTACATTTTGTAGCCTGCTTTTTCTTTATTTCTTTTTCATTAATTCTTCATGAGGATTTTTTGTGTTTATCTGTTTTTAAAAATTCATTGCAGTTGAGTCAAAACCTACCCATAGCTTAACTTCTTGTGGATTTTTGAAGGCTTTAAATTGCGGAAGAGGAGACAGAGAAGCTGGTAGATTTAAACCTCCTACCACATTTGGATTAGCATTTCAACTCCATCTGGAGTATGCCACCAGAACTCCTTTAAGAAAGAAATCAGACACTAGTAGCTGTCTTATATTCTATCCTGTCTTACATTTTACAGAAGTAAAAAGTCCCATCTTTCTCTCACCTAGAAGCTGATGAGTTTGAACCACCAACCTTTCAGTTAGAAGCCAAGTGTTTTGCCACTTGCTACCAGGACAACTTGTAAAACTACTGGGCTGTTTTAAACAATGTTCTGCCTTTGTACTATTTACCAAGATGCTTCAGTTAACATCAATGTTCTCCTTTCTGCCAAAGTTACAGCAGAGAGCTACCTTTTTCAAAAGCTTGTGAGACTGTGGGTTGATCATGCAGAGTTTGAACTTGAAACAGGGTCCTAGTTAATCCTATGACATAGATTAGTTGCCTGCTGAAGGCTCTTCTCCTCACCTCCCTGCTCCACTCTCTGAGGCAGCCGAGAGCCATGGAGGGCACCTCCCACAGGGCAGGCACATTAGTGTGGCTGTCTCCAGCTGACTTGCTTTGACAGCACCAGCTCTCCTGGCATCTTCTCAGCACCAGCCAGTGTTTCAGAGCTGTCACCTAACACAGCTGTGAGGAAATACCGATGATGGATTGATGGTGTGGGCCAATGAGTTAGTGACCTACAGATGGAAAAGCAGATGCCTTTGAAATAAGACTAGTCAGTGTGACTAGAGGGGGATGCAGGCACTCTCTTTATAATAAAATGGAATCTATCCTGTCACATCCTTGAAACATCAAATACTCAGTAAATAGTTCCTCATTTTTTTAACAAGGAAAAAAAATCATACTTTTTTTTTTTAGTCAGGCCAAGAGGTAACTGACTGATACAATGAAAAGAGCATGTAGTAAAAAGTCAAGAGACAAGCAGTCCTGTTATTCAAAAACTGGATTGCAAGAACATGTTTCCAACAGCCCAAATGTTCAACCACAACAGAATAGATTGAGAAATTGTGATACATTATGATACAGTGGAACACAATGCAGCACTCAGGAGCAATGATTTAGAAAAATACTACATAACTTGGGAGAGACTGCAGAGTATTACGCTGAGTGAACTAACTCAATCTTATAAGGACAAATACTGTATAAAACCATTATAGTAAAAATAGATGTATAACCAGTAAAACATGTAGGGAACCCAAGGGGAGAAAAGGTAGAAGCAGAGAGGTAAGATGAGTAGGGGTGAAACCACAGGGTTGCACAGTTTGTGGGTGAAGGGAAAGGGGGGAAGGAAATAGGAAGGATCCAGGTGAAAAGACAGGGTAATTATGGGCAAGGTCCAATGGTGATTAATTTTATACAACATAATGCATGGAAAAAACCTCATAATACATGAGAATGATTTCATGAAGCAATGTGAATGAGGAATAGTGTGGGAAAATAATGTATATGAACTTTGTAAGCAAATAAATTTTAAAAAAGGTTAAAAAAGTAAATGAGAAGAGATACAGACTAGTGGTGCTCTGCCAATCAGACTATCCTGACACAAAGCCAGCAGTGAACCCAGATGAGGAGAACAAGGACACAGCTTCCCAGAATTATAATATTAAAAAACACAAAGAAACTCAGGTACACACACAAAAGAAGCAGGCAGAAAACTTCGCAGAGAAAGAAAATTTGTAGAAATGAGACCAGTATTACAAGAATATTAAAGGGAATACTTAGGATAGAGAATTTATAATATTAAACAACAACCTGAGATTAAAACATAACAACAGCACCTGGATCCTGACCTGATGAATATTTTGCCAAAGTAAAATAAAGATTAAAAATTACTATGAGAATATAGTGATCCAGAGGAATTAACCTGTAAATGATAACTTCAAAATAGAAAAAGAGAGTGTAAGATACAGTTACAGAATTTGCATGTGAGAAGATGTCAAGGCACTTTCAAGACATGACAGACTGTTTTCATTTTAAAGGGATTATGTATAAACTTTATGTAAACTTTAGGGCAACCTCAAAGAAAAGTAATAAATCTACTCACCAATATAAATAAGTAGAAAGCCAAAGAGATTCTATAAACACAAAAACAATTGTGAATAAAAGGAAAGGTGAATATAAGATAATCTTATCACGGAAAACGAAGAGCAACAATGGAACACCACACACAAAGAAGTATAACAAAATGATGGCAATGAATCCATGCCTACCAATAATCACGCAGTGTGTAAATTGTTTATATGCACCAGTACAGAGAGGAGGGGAGCGCTGGGGAGAGGTAGAAGGGATAAAAAAAAATTACCCTTCAATATATAGCCTACAAAGGAAACAATTTAGACACAAAGACAAACAAGTTAAAAATGAACAAATGGGAAGAAATCAGTTGAGGATAAAGTATGAAAAGGTAAAGTCACTACTAAAATTTCAGAGAATTATTGTGTAAATTAGTATCAAGACAAACAAGTTAAAAATCAAAGGATGAGGGAGGGGAAGCACATCAAGCAAACAATAGTCAAAAGAGCACAGATGTAGCAACATTAATTTTAGATAAAATAGACTTTTAAGTTTATATCCACTGTAAGAGACAAAGAAGAGAGCTACATACTGATTAAAGGATCTATCAACAAGAAGAAGTTGTTGTTGTTGTTGTTGATTGCCATTGAGTCAAGCATGACTCATAACTACCCTATGAACAAAAGACCTGAAGCCTTTCTATAACTATCATCGTTTCTCAAAATTCATAGTTTCCAGAGGCATGTTGTTTAGGAAGTGGATGCTACTCCTGCTTCCAAACCTGTCTTAAATTGGGAGTTCCACCAAACACTGTCCATCATGGGTAACTGTTATGCCATTTGACAACCCAATGGCACAAGATTCAACATCACAGCAACCCCAGGTTACCTCAGTACAGCACATTGACAGTAGAGTGCTGTACCACTGTTCCTCTAAAATGTATTAACAACCGACTTTTAAATATAAAGATCCTCCCTGTGGTCTTGTGGACTCTAAACAAGAGGCTTAAATAAAAAACAACCAATATAGTATGTTGTTGTTGTTGTTGTTATGTGTCGTAGAGTCTCCTGCAACCTATAGCAAGCCTATATACAGCAGCTCTGACCCCTTCCCTGTCTTGAGGCAGTCTCACTAATTCCAACTCTCATTGCCCTAGTTACTGTATCAATCCACCTCACCCTGGGTCATCCTCTCCTGCTCTGTCCATCTACTCTTCTGAGCATGATGTCCTTCTCCAAGGACCAGACTATCCTGGCCACATACAAGAAGACA
>NW_006399755.1:18872775-18885067 GCF_000299155.1 Elephantulus edwardii
TTGCACTCTTCCTGGATGATACCCTTGATATCCTCCCACAACTCATCTGGCCTTCGCTCATTAGTGTTCAAAGCCTCAAACCTGTTCCTGAGATGGTTCTGAAATTCAGGTGGAATAGAGTCAAAGTCATATTTTGGTTGCCTTGGATTTGGTTTCATTTTCCTCAGCTTCAGCTTGAATTTGCATATGAGTAGTTGGTGGTCTATTCCACAGTCAGCTCCTGGCCTAGTTTTCACAACAAAAAATATCTGCACACAATCACAGTGTTCCAAAATACATGAAACAAATCTAACACAATTTTAAAACAAATCTAACACAATTTTAAAACATACATTGTTATACAATATTAGTAGAAGACTTTAACATATCACTTTTGAGGACAATCGAAAGAAGTAGAAAGAAACTCAGTAAAGAAACGGAATCAAATAAAACAGATACTATAAAGTCACTTCCTATTCATGGCAACCCTCCTTCAGCTTCCTAAGGCTGCAAATCTAAATGAAAGTTTCCTCCCATCTTTCTCCTTCAGTGCAATTGTTAGTTTTGAATCAGCCTAACTAACACATAAACACATTATGCTGCCAGACATTATTTGTTGTGTTTTTGTTATGTGCCATTGAGTTGCCTGCTCCTCATAGCGACCATGTGTACAACAGCCCTAAACCCTGTTCTATGCTGTGCCAATCTCACTGTCTCTGACACACCTACCCTCATTACCCCAGCCACTGAATCAATGTGTCTCATCGAGGGTCTTCCTCTCTTGCGCTGTTCCTCCACCCTCCCAAGCATGATGTCCCTCTCCAAGGACTACTCCCTCCTTGCAACATGTCCAAAGTATGTCAAATGAAGCTTCAGAATCCTTGCCTCCAGGGAGCAGCCTGGCTTCACCCTCTCTAGCTGAACCTGTTTATTTCCTTAGCAGTCCATATATTCAATATTCTTCTCCAACACAATAGCTCAAGGACATCAATTCTCCTTCTGTCATCCCTAGTCATTGTCCAGCTTTCTGATGCATAGCAAGTAACTGCAAAGACTGTGGCCTGGATCAGATGAACCTTAGTCTCCAGAGTGACATCATTGCTCTTCAGTACTTTGGAGAGGTCCGTAACAGCTGAATTTCCCATGGCAATGCATCTTTTAATTTCCTGGCTGCTGGTGACAAGAGTGTTGATTGTGGAGCCAAGCAAACTGAAGCTGTCAACAATTTCAATCTCTTCATCATCCATCATGATGTTACCAATTGGCCCAGTGGTGAGAATCTTTGTTTTCTTGATATTGAACCTCAATCCGCATTAAAGGCTGCAGTCCTTAACCTTTGGCAGCAAGCGCTTCAGGTCCTCTTCAGTTTCAACAAGCAGGGTTGTGTCATCTGCTTAATGCAGATTGTTGATAAATCTTCCTCCAATTCTGATGCCATATTTCTCTTCATACAGCCCAGCCTTCTGGATAATCTGTTCTGCATATAGATTGAAAAGGTATGGAAATAGGATACATCCCTGGCGTGCACCCTTCCCAACTTTGAACCACGCAGTGTTTTCTTGCTCTGTTCTGACGACTGCCTATATAGGTTTTTCATTAGCACAATCAAGTATTCTGGGCTTCCCATTCTTCTCAGAGTCAGTCGCAGTTTGCTGTGATCCACACAGTCAAATATCTTTACTTAGTCAATGAAACACGGATAGACATTCCTCTGGTACTCCCTGTTTTCAGCCAAGATCCTTCTAACATTAGCTACAATATTCCTAGTACCACAACGCCTTCTAAATCCAGCCTGCACTTCTGGCAGTTCTCTGTTGATGTGTTGTTTTAGTCATTTTTGGAGATATACAGGACACATCATGGTCACTTGGGAAACATTACCCCTAAACTCAAGAGACACTGGCCACAGAATAAGAAATTGGCAGCATCTGGAAGCAATTGGAATCACAGAAGCCCATGCTTATGGGCTGGACATATAAACTATCAGATCAAGGGCTGGACAATGGGAGATAGGTGTTGAAGGGAGTGGGTGAGAGTGGAAGGGGATGCTGGTGGATGGTGAAGCAGGGAAATGGGTGGGGACAACACAGAAACTATTGGTTAATTCTACTATTGGAGAAATATCTATCAGATACTTTTCTAAATCTGAGCATTCAGATTAAGACAGACTAGGAAGAAGGATTGACCATCCACTTCTGAAAAAGCAGGCCTCTGAAAACCCTGTGAACACACTTAAACTAACAGATGGGGCAACTGAGGTGGAGTTTTCAAGCATGGAAATACAAAGGAAGAAAAACAGTCATAAGCAGACACTAGTAATTGGAACATGGAATGTGAGAACTATGAATGTTGGAAAATTAGATATGGTGAAGGAAGAAATGAAACACATAAATATTGACATACTAGGTATTGGTGAGATGAGATGGACTGGCATGGGGTGTTTTGAATCAGATGATCATATGATCTGTTATGCCAAATATGATAAGGTGAGGGAAAATGGGGTGGCTTCCTTGGTTAAAAAAGTAATTTCTAAATGTGTCTTGAAATACAATATTGTGAGCCGCAGGATAATATCCACGTGCATACAAGGAAGTACAGTGAATACCACTATCATTCAGATAGATGCACCAAAAAACAGAGCCGAGGAAGAGGAAATAGAAGATTTCTACCAACTTTTGCAGTTAGAGATCAAACAGGTAATCAAGATGCATTAATAATAATGGGTGACTAGAATCCAAAAGTTGGGAACAGAGAAGTATCAGTAGTTGGAAGACATAGACTTAGTGACAGAAATGAAGCTGGAGATAGAACGATTGAATTTTGCACAACCAACTATTTATTCATTTCAAATACATTTTATAAGAAACAAACACAGATTATACACATGGATTTCACCTGAGAGCATGCATAGGCATCAGATTGATAACATCTGTGCAAAGAACCACTGGAAAAGCTCAATATCAGACTTTATTTAGATACTAAAAAAACTCACATTCATTGCCATTGAGTCAGAACTAACTCATAGCTAACTAACCTTCTATTGGGTTTCCGAAGCTGTGAACAGCATGGGCAAATACTGTCCATCTTTTTCCCCAAGGAGCCACTGGTGGATTTGAACTGCCAGAGAAGTGCAATCTTTGGGTTTCCAGCAAAACTCTGTACCCACTAAGCCACAGGCAGACAATGTGAAGAACACCATCAACAAACTTGACCTCATAAATAAATACAAAAGCCATCAGTTAACACTAGCACAGTGTATTTCCATCCACAATGCATGTAGATAATTCAGAACAGCTCTTTATTTTGGAGCTTTTACTCTTGGGGGGTTAGGAGGGTGTTTTAAAAACACTTAAATAGATCATCAATTAGGGATATGTGAGATGCAGAACACAAAGTAGTGGGCAGTGGTAAATATTGACTTACAAACGGATTTGGATTAGGTAGTCAAGAGATGATGACTTGGAAACAATTATGAGAAGATGAAACAAGCTGCATGTCAAGCAAAGGACAGGCAATCCAAGACAAAGGGTAGAAAAGACCCTATAGGCAAATGGGAGCTCTTGTGGCTTAGTGGTTAAGGAGTTGTGCTGCCAATCCAAAGGCAGGTAGTTCGAATCCACCAGATTCTGGAAGCCATTGGAGTGTCAGTTATGAGTTGGTTCTGAGTAAATGACAACAACAATATAGGCAAAAGTGAGTTTGGTATTCCATTAAGTAAAGCACATATCTACTGAGTCTCTGTCTGCTAGATTTCAGGGGTGCAAAGACAAAGGATAGAAACACCTAGTCCATTTTATGGACTGGCAAAAGAACAACAACTATGTCTTGGAGAAGGTGCAGTCAAAGTGCTCTTTGGAAGGTAAAGATGATATAGCATTGTCTCACATCCTTTGGACATGTTGCTGGAGAGTCTATTCATTGGGGAGGCACATCAGGCTTGGAAAGGTGGAGGGACAGCGAAAGAGAGGAAGACCCTCAAACAGATGGATTGACACAGTGACTGTAGTAATGAACTCAAGTGTGTCACAGATTGTGAGAATGTCACAGGATAAGACAGTGTTCAGATCTGTCGTTCATCGGGTTACTATGGATGGAAGGATATCATACTTGGAGAAGTGGAAGATCAGCAACATAGAGAAAGACACTCAACACAATAGATTGACACAGTGACTGCTATATGGTAAGGATGGGACAGGGTTCAGATCTGTTGTTCATAGGGTTGCCATGAATTGTCCTTAATTCAACAGCATCTAACAACAGTTAAAATAGGTCATAGTCATAGGTATTGAAAGTTAAGAATTTAACATATCTTTAGAGGGGAAAAGAATCAATCCATAACAAGTAGAAACTCAAATCCTTCTGGAGAAAATGAGACAGAAACATTTCTCCTTTTCTAAGAGGTTTAAGAAAGGCTTTCCTAAAGATGTGCCATCTAAGTTGAGATCAGAACAATATGAAACTTAAAATCTAAGCTGTGATTCAATGATGGAGCTATTCATGCCCACCCTTTGAATGAACATGACTGGGATTCTTCTAGACAACAGATGACTGTTAGACATGTTTATCTATTGGAGGATGCTCAGGACATTGCATGAAAAACATGATACTTACTAAGGTCTTCAACAAATGGCCCCTGCTCTCCAGAATCACTTACTACAGAGAGCATAAAATGTTAGTACCTGTGACAGAGGACTTAAGAAATACAAATTGCTCAGCCTTACCTTCTGTGTTTCTGATTCTAGAAGACTAAAGTGGGTCTGCCAAGATCCATTTCTAACAAGTTCTTACATGATGTAGATGCTGTGTGCCTGGAGATTACAATCTTGGGAACTACTGAGTTATAGGGAAAGTTTGACTTGCTGAGTCTGACTTTCAGGGTAATGAGAGGGCTTGCTAATTCTTCTCAAAGCTAGCTAAGTTACAGGGGGGAAAATCTTGAGAGATGATCTCTGGGCGGGTGCAGGAGGAATCCTCTTCTGTTCAATGTCTTCTTCAAAGTTCCTGTAGTCAGTCAAAGAATAGCGCCTACCCTCTCTTTGATACTTGTGTTACAACAGGTAAGCAAACTTCTTAGAATTGTTGGATTTTCTGAGGAAAAAAGCCAGAGGGACTTTACCAAAACAAATACACAAGCTCTACACATATTTTCAACTTTTTCTCTTGTATAACTTATCTTCTCCACCCTCCCCCCACCTCTTCCTTTTTGCATAATCATTTGATTATCAAGGTTCCTACCGATCCTCTAGAGGGTCACAACCTGAAGGGACAGTTTGCTAGCCTTTGGAATCTGGAGATTATTCAGATAAACTCACAAAAAGGTATCAGGTGTATTATAGTGGATGGACCACCACTTGGCCTTTACATGATGACTCTAGGACTGAATTTCAGGCCAACCACATAGCAATGAGGTGGCTTTCAACTATTGTGAATTGACATTTTAGAAGTATATCACTAAGCAAGTCCCTGGTATAAACCACTGACATATACATTATAGCATAAGATCACTAATACAAAAGTCTAAGGATTATCAATATTGGGTGGTAACAGGGATGAGAAAGGTAAGAAAGGAGAACAAAATTTAATCAATGGACAATTTAGATAAAGTTGTTGTTGTTATTGTTAGGTGATGTTGAGCCAAGTATGAGTCATAATGACCCCATGAACAACAGACCTCACCCTGGCCTATCCTGTGCCATCCACATCATCTCTGACACACTTGAACCCATTTCTGTAGATACTATGCCAATCCATTTCGTCGAGGGTCTTCCTCTCTTTTGCTGGCGAGCCACCTTTCCAAGCATGATGGCCCTCTCTGGGGAATTGCCTCTTTTAGAAACATGTCCAAAGTATGTGAGATGAAGCTTTCTAATCCTTGTCTCCAACGAGTACTCCGGATGCACGCTTTCCAAGACTTTTATCTGTTTGTTCTTTAGGCAGACCCTGGGGACTTCACTGACACCATAACAAAAGCATCAATTCTTCTGTCACCTTTATTCACTGGTCAGCTCTCAGATGCATAGCAAGTAATTGAAAAGACCATAGTCTGAATCAGACACATCTTAGTCTTCAAACTAATATCGTTGCTACTAATGAAATTTGGAGAAGTCCTTCCCAGCGACTCGCCCAAAGCAACTCATCTCATCTCCTGACTGCTGGTACCAAGGGTGTTGATTGTGAATCCAAGTGCGATGAAATAGACAACTTCAATCTTTTCATCTTCTATCATGATATTGTTTATCAGCCTGTTGGTGAGGATTTTGGTCTTTTTGATGTTGAGATACAACCATATTGAAAGCTGTAGTCTTTGATTCCCTACAGCAAGCATTGCAAGTCCTCCTTACTTTCAGAAAGTACAGCTGTATCATCTGCATAATGCAGGTTAGTGATGAGTCTTCTAATTCCATTCTTCTTCATAGAGTCTAGCTTCTTCAGTGATTTGCTCAGAATACAGATTAAATAGGTGTGGGGGAAGGATACAACCTTGATGCACGTCTTTTCTGAGGCAGTGAATTCCACTGGAGGAAATTGACCATCTTTCTCCTGTGGAGCTGGGGGATTCTCACACTTATTAACTATTGTGCTCCTAGGAACTCCAGCCTTTGTTTTAGGAGTTCTTATCACCTCTGTGATTAGCCTCCTGCCATGCCTAACTTGACTCCCCAGTACAGAAGCCACTTAGCAGAGGCAGGTCTGAAAGAACAACATAACATCTGTTCTGGGCCTTTGAAAAGGACATGCCTTAGATTCCTCCCATCAAAGCAAAATTGATCAGCTTTCACTTAGGGCTGCGCCAGGCGGCAGCAGTAACTCTTGGAGGATTGGGGTGCCATTCAGTGCCAAGATGAGGTCAATCACAGCATGGTCCTCAGCAGCCCAGGAATGAGAGTTATTTGCCTCCCCCATTAATCACTCAGAAGGGTTAGGAACACCTTGGGTCAAATACACAATTTGCATGTTAGCTAACAAAGAAGCTTAAGAACTGACTCATACCTATGAAACGTTCATGTTGTTTTGTTCCCAGAGAAGGAAACCAGAGGTCCTTAGAGCTACATGGAAAACGGTGGGGAGGCATGAGGAGGTGGAAGGTGTGTTCATTTAACTCAATCTCAGATTTTATTCTTTCCCTCCTAAATTTAATTTCTTTTTACTGTTGTTGAGAATGTATAAAACAAAACATGCACCAATCCAACAGTTTCTACATGCATAATTAAATTATATTGACTATATTCTTCAAATATGCAACCATTTTTTTCTTTCCCTTATGGAATTGTTCCTTCCTTATAATCTCCTTAAAAAATAGAGACTAAGACAAGTTTTATACATGAATATAAATGATGGTAGAGAATTGAAGGCAGGGACAGGAGCAGAGGGAGTTGGAGAAGAGACAGGAAGGTAATGGGAAAGTGAGGGTACAGAAAAATTTCCATGGGACATTGTAAATAGTAGCATTATACAATTGTAATTACTCTTATGAAATGAAACGCTTGTAATTCAATGAAAATAAATAAAAAATACAAAATTTCTAAAAAGTTTATATCTGAAAAGTAAAAAACCCAACCAAAACCAAAACATAAACTTGTTGTCCCCTAATGTTCCTATCTAATCTTTCCAGTTGCTGTTATTGATTTGACATCATAAGCTTCTCAAAATAGCATAATTCTCAAGATAAAGCATTTCTCTGCTTTTGTTGTTATGTGCTGTTATGTCAAAACTGACTCATAGCTGACCATCTAACGGATTTTCAGAGGCTGTAAATCATATTGAAGGAGATTGCCATGGAGCAGTTAGTGGATTCAAACCCTTGTCTTTGGGTTGGCAGTCCAACTCCATACCACTTGGCTACCAGAGCTCTTTTTAAAACAGATTAGTTTAGCTAAACCACTGTTAAGTTTTAAGACCTCCCACATTATTTTTAATTTCAGATTGGAAGATTATCTCAAAACACTCATTTCAGAAGTTCCCTCCACTCTTCACAGGTCCATAAAGTCTAGAGTCCATTAGTACTTTCAATTCTGTTCAGCATTTTCTTCTTTTTGATCAGAACTATTTCATGGTGTCTTTGATAAAAACGTTCAGTAAAGAAAATAAGGCACAATTCAATTAGTTTGATCTCATGGCAGAGAAGGTCACTGTTTATTGATACAATTACTCACACAGTCTCAATCCTTCTCTTAATCCTGACTCTCCTTCCTCTGTTATTCAACATGATAGAGACCAATAGTTGTGCTTTGGATCAGTGTTTGCAAGCTTTTAAGATACTCCCTCCTACACAATAAAGGAAAGGTAGAACAGAAGCATGAAATACATTACTAGTCCAATCATCTAGGATGTAGCATGAATCTATGTCCCCAAGTCTCCATACGAAGGGAACATACCTTGTGAGATGTTCAGCGGTAGATAAAAATTCCCAAATTTTACTTGAATTCACAATCAACACCCATGGTTCTTGTTGTTGTTGTTATATGCTGTCTAGGCCTACTGACTGGAAGAGATCAATATTTGTTCTTATTCCAAAGAAAGGTGATCTGACAGAGTGTGGAAAATATCAAACTGTATCATTGATATCACATGTAAGCAAGATTATTCTGAAGATTATAAAAAAATGACTGGAACAGCACATCAACAGAGAACTGTCAGAAAGTGCAGACTGGATTTAGAAGAGGTTGTGGCACTAGGGATATTATAGCTAATGTCAGATGGATCCTGGCTGACACCAGAGAGTACCAGAGGAATGTCTATCTGTGTTTCATTGACTGTGCAAAGGCATTTGACTGTGTGGATCACAACAAATTTTGGATGACTGAGAAAAATGGTAATCCCAGAACACTTGATTGTACTTATGTGAAACCTATACTTGAATCAAAAGGCAGTCAAGAAACTGTCAAGAGGCTCTGCAAGAAACAGAGCAAGGAAACACTACATGGTTCAAAATTGGGAAACATGTGCTTCAAGGGTGTGTTCTATCTCCATATCTTTTCAGTCTATATGTGGAACAGATTATCGGGGAGGCTGGGCTCTATGAGGAGAAGTGTGGCATCAAGATTGGAGGTAGACTCATCAACAATCTGCATTACACAGATAACACAACCCTGCTTGCTAACACTGAGGAGGACTTGAAGCACTGGCTGCAGAAGGTCAAGAACTGCCGCCTTCAATATGGATTGAGGCTCAATATCAAGAAAAGAAAGATCTTCACCCCTGGGCCAATTGGCAGAATTATGATAGACAATGAAGAGATTGAGACTGTTGATAGTGTGGCAGTTAGATAGTTTGGCTAGTCAGATAGTTAGAGCTTGGCTCTATAGTCAACATTTGATACCATCAGACAGGAAATTAAAAGACTAATTGAATTGAGAAAATGTGCTGTCAGACACCTCTCCAAAGTACTGAAGAACAAAGATGTCAGTCTGGAGATTAAGGTGTGCCTGATCCAGGCCCTGGTCTTTGCAATTACTTGCTATGCATCAGAGAGCAGGACAATGACCAGGGATGATATAGAGTTGATGCCTTTGAGCTTTGATGTTGGAGAAGAGTATCGAATATACCATGGACTGCTAGGAGAACAAATAAGTTCATCCTGGAGAGGGGGAAGTCAGGCTGCTCTTTGGAGGCAAGGATTCTGAAGCTACATCTTTGGACATGTTGCAAGATGGGACCCGCCCTTGGAGAGGGACATCATGCTAGGAGAGGAAGACCCTCGATGAGATGGATTGATTCAGTCACTGGGGAAAGGTGTGTTGGAAACGGTGAGATTGGCAAGGAATAAAGCAGGTTTTAGGGCTGTTGTACATAGGGTCACTATGGGTAGTAGGCAACTTAAAAGCACATAACAACAACAACATTCACTTCTCCTCCAAGGAGAAACCCAGCTTCACCCTCTCTTTTCCTCTTAGCAGTCTATGGAATGTTAGTATGTTCAATACTCTTCTCCAATACCACAACTCAAAGGGATCAGATCTTCTTGTATCATATTTAGTCATTTTCTACCTCTCTGATGCGTAGCAAGTACTTGTGAAGACCATGGCCTGGACCAGGTGCACCTTAGTCTTAAGTCTGGCATTGTTGCGCTTCAGTACTCTAGAGAGGTCCCTGACAGCAGATTTTCCCTGTGCAATTTATCTTTTGATTTCCTGGCTGCTGGTTCCAAGAGTGATGATTGTGGAGCCAAGAAAGCTAAAGCTATTAGCAATCTCAATCTCTTTTCTGTCTATTATGATGCTGCCAATTGGCCCAGTGGTGAGAATCTTTGTTTTCTTGATGTTGAGCTTCAATCCAAATTGAAGGCTGCAGTCCTTGACCTTCTGCAGCAAGTGCTTCAGGTCCTCCTCAGTTCCAGCAAACCAGGTTGTGTCATCTGTGTAATGCAAGTTGTTGATGAATCTTCCTCCAATCCAGATGCTACATTCCTTTCCATAAACTGCAGCCTCCCACAGTAGTAGGAGTCAAATAAAAAACTGTATTGCACTGAGAAAATCCACTGTCAGAGACCTTTGTTGTTGTGGTGGTGTGCAGTCAAGTCACCTGCGACTCATAGCTATCTTATTTACAACAGCCCTAAACCTTACTCTATCCTGTGCCAATCTTACTGTTTCTGACACAACTACCCCCATCATTTCAGTCACTGAATCAATCTGTCTCATCAAGGAGTCTTCCTCTCCTGTGCTTTCCCTCCACCCTCCCAAGCATGATGTCCCTCTCCAAGGACTGATTCTGCCTTGCAATATATGTCTAAAGTATGTCAGACATAGCTTCAGAATCCTTGCCTCCAAGGAGCAGCCTGGTCTCACTCTCTGTATGACCAGTCTATTTTTCACCTAGCAGTCCATGGTATATTCAATAGTCTTCCCCAGCACCACAGTTCAAAGACATCAATTTTCCTTCTATCATCCCTACTTGTCCAAAATTCTAAAGACTAAGGATGCCAGTTTAAAGACTAAGGTATACCTGATCTAAGCTTTGTATTTTCAGTTGTTTCCTATGCATCTGAAAGTTGGACATAAGGATAACAGAAGAAGAATCGATGACTTAGAGTTGTGGTGTTGAAGAAGAATACTGAATATTTTGTGTTGTTATTGTGTACCATCGAATCAGAACCAATCCATAGCTGACCCTCTGGTGGATTTTCAGAGGCAGTTAACCTCATGGGAGGAGATTGCCCATCCTTCTCCTGCGTATCAGCTGGCGGACTCAAACTGAGTGCCTTCAGTATTACAGCGTAGCTTCTTGCCACTAGGTCAAAAACCAAAAAATATCTTGTCTTGGAGAAAGTGCAACCAGGATGCTTTTGGAAGCAAGGAAGTTGAAACTTCCTTTCATGGATTTTGTGCATATTGTTAGGAGAGATGAGTCCTTGGAAAGGGACATCATGCTTGAAAAGATTGGTTAATGACAAGAGGACCCTCAATGAGATGGATTGATGCAATGACTAAAACAATAGGCTAGAGCATGACAGAGAGGATAAAGATGGCACAAGATAGGTCAAGGTTCAGTTCTGTTATTCATAGGACTGCTAGGCGTTGTAGTTGACTTGCTGGTACCTAACAACAGTAAGAGCAAGCATTTCCAGAGGCTACTTGAATTGTTGTTTGGTGTTATTTTCGATGGTATTTTTTGCCATTGTTGTAAATATATCTAATAAAACTTTTCCCAATTCAACTTTTTCAGGTGTACAACTTACTGACAACAGTTCTAAATAATTGGTTGTGCATCCCTACCCTTAATCAATATCATTTCTTTCCATCACAAGAAACTCCCATTTCCCCCCTTCCACCTAACCATTGTGACCACTAATAAAATGTGAACTATATATTTTTACCTTTTTCAGTCTTTTTGTATAAATAAGATCATATAATATAGAGATATCCTTTTGTGATTGACTTAATTTGCTTAGTATATCTTCAAACTCTAAATATACTGTTGCATGTATAAATATACTCCATTCATTCTACTGGCTCAGTAGTATTTGGATGTATGTTTGTACCACATTTATTTATCCATTCAACTGTTGATGAGTATTTAGATTGTTTCCACCATTTGTTTATTGTGAATAGTGCTGCAGTGAACATGGTATACAAGTGTCTTTATTTAGTCTTCATTTCCAAATCTTTGGAGTATATACCTAGGTGTGGAATTACTGGGTTATACAACAACATATTAGTGGCACCAGGGATATAATTGCTAATGCCAGATAGATCCTTACTGAAAGAAAAGAATATGAGAAGAGTGTCTATGCTTTATTGACTATGCAAAAGCATTTGGCTGAGTGGATCACAACAAGTTATGGCTAACATTGAGAAGAATGGAAATCTCAGAC
>NW_006399755.1:18885937-18887554 GCF_000299155.1 Elephantulus edwardii
AGTGCTCTTTGGAGGAAAAAGATGGCAAAGCTTTGCTTCATGTACGTCATGTATGTTGCTAGGAGGGACTATTCCTTGGAGAAAGGCGTGATGCTCACAAAGGCAGAGCGTCAGCAAAGGAAAGAAAGACGTAGAACCAGGTGGACTCATGTGGTGACTGCTGCAATGAGCTCTAGTGTGTCAGGACGTGTAAGGATGGTGCAGGATAGGATAGGGTTCATATCTGTTGTTCATAAGTTTGCTATGGGTTGTACTTGATGACACTGAAATACAACATCAAGATTTCTGGAGACACAGTGGTTAACTACTCAGATGATAATCAGAAGGTTGGTCGTTTGAGCCCACAAATTGCTCATTAGGAGAAAAATGTGACCATCTGCTTCTGTAAAGATTTACAGATTCAGAAACAGTATGGGTAATTCCTAAACAACGTACGTCTGGAAACTCTATGAACGTTTTTAGAAAATAACTGGGGCTGGCACCCTCTGGTACCACAGTGAGACATACTAGACCTAAGAAAGTTCACAGAGGCAGTTAAAGTTGAACCCCAGCCCTCAAAATTATAATGCTCCCTCGGGCCTTCAGCCCTCGGGCCAGGAGTTAAAAAAAACCAACCAACAAACAAAAAACCCCACATAGACCAAATGATAGCCCGAGGGAGCATTATAGATCAACCTCCCCTGAAAAAGTTGTCTAACATTGAAGATTTAGTTTCCTTGGACTACAAACTGCTCTTTGGCCTTACCACATTGGGCCCACTAACTCAAGCAACAGGGAGGGCCTGGACATCTCGATAGAGGAGCAGTGACGTCAAACTAAGAACCAACTATCACCTTAGTTTTCAAAAACTCTTCGACGTCAATGTCTCAAAAGAAGCAGGGTACCTCAATCACCACATAAGCCCAAAACAAGGTATCTCCCCCCAAAATTACACAGTATTAATGGATTTCATGAAGCCAGAAAGTCTGATGGAACTTTCTGATGCAGAATTATTTTTAAAATTGAATATTTTCAATGGATGAAAAACAAACTTGAAGAATTACAGGACACTATAGGCAAAATTCAGGGGGAGCTTAAAAAAAACAATTCAAAACAACACAGAGAAAACAAACAAGGCATTAGAGGCACTGGAAAAACAAGAAACCATGATCCAAAATATGAAATCTAAGGTTTCTGATGCTGTCAACGTGATGGAGGGACATACAAATAGAGTGAAGAGACAGAAAACTGAATCAGTGAAATAGAAGATAGAATTGTCACCAAAGATCTGACAGAGAAAAAAAGCAGAATCATAAAAGAAGGAAACAGAAGAAAACTTAAGAATAATGTGGGATACCATTAAAAGAAATAACATTCACATCATTGGAATCCCAGAAAGGAAAGAGGCAAGTAAAGGCACTGAAAAAGTTGTGGAAGAATTACTAGGGGAAAACTTTCCAGGCATAATGAAGAATGACAGAATATATATATTCAAGAAGCTGAGTGAACAACATATAGAACAGACACTAAAAGAAAAAACCACAGGCATATGATTGTCAAATTTGCTAGAACCAAAGACAAGAAGAGAATACTAAAAGCAACGAGAGAGAAACAAAGAGTAACCTATAAGGGAGAACA
>NW_006399755.1:18892564-18894962 GCF_000299155.1 Elephantulus edwardii
AAAAAAAAAGTTGCCTTTGCTTTGCCAAAAGAGCCCTGGTGACACAGTAGTCAAGAACTTGGCTCTTAGCTGTGAACTGTGAAGATTTGAAACACCAGCCATTCTGTGGGAGAAAGAATGGGTCCATCTGCTTTTGTAAAGATTGTTTTTATTATTGCTATACACTATCGAATCAGAACTGACTCACAGCTGACCCTCCAGTGGGGTTTTGGAAGTTGTAAACCAGATGGAAGGAGAGAGCCCATTTTTCTTATTAAGAGCAGCTGGTGGATATGAACTGCACGTGTTCGAATTGGCAGTGCAACTTCTTACGAGTTGGTGGCCAGAGATTCCCTTGTGAAGTCTATGAGGCAATTCTACTCTCTCTTGTAGGGTTATCATTCTGACCGTAAATCAGAATCAGCTAGATGGTAACAATAGGTTTGGAGTTTTCTGCCGTTTGTTTTGCTTTGGGGAGCTGCTGGTCTGCATTTACTGTGTGCCTGTGTCAGGCTCTGGGCTGCTGCACTATTATTTCTGCTGAGGCAGGAAGAATAAACCCACCCAAATGCATTTCATATAAATGTGATTTGGTCTGAGACATCTTGATAATCAGGAAAGACAAAGTGGATTGAAAGCATGTGAGAGGCCAGTTTCCCAATGAGCTCAAACATGCTATGTTGATAGAAACCACTCCAAACAGGGCCTGGGTGGGACTTGGTGCAGGGGGAGGGCTGTTGCTGGGGTCACGTGGTGACAAGGAGGTAGGGGCTTGTTCAAGCCAAGCAGTCTGTCTGGGATGCTGGCCACAAGTAAAGCAAGCTTTAGCACAAATGTCTGTGATGTGGAGTAAGCCCACATATTTCTATTTCAAAACCACTTTCCTGGGCTGGGAGGTTTGGGTTTTCACAGAATATTGTGGAGGTCAAACAGTCCTGTGAGACTTAGTGTTCTTCTATCAGAACTCTATCATGTTTAGTGTAAGGAAATCTAAAAAAAGAGAAAGAGAGAAGTGAGAGAGTAACATTTATTGAGAAACTATTGTGTGCTATTCTTTATTTTTCTCTAATTATTACACAGTGCTTACTAAGGTTTACATAAGACAGTAACTAGTCTTTAAAAGTCGAAATGTTTTCGAAAGAAGGGTCCTGGGCATTAGAAACAAAAGAGGTCACCACTTAAGGTTCATTCCAAGTTGGGGATAGAGAATTGGAAACCAAGCAAGGGCAGGAACAGGCAGTGAGCAAAGACTGTCCTAGGAAGCTTTGCCAATGTGCGGGATTGTTTCAGGTCCCCTCAGGGGGGATGAGTAGCCCAGAAGGACTTTTCCATTGAAAAGAAGAGGAAAGGTCCTCATTGACTCTTGTAACTAATTCAGTCAAGCCCTTCATGCTTAGCCTTCTGGGAAAAACCATCATCACTTATCCCTATTCATATGGGTCGAAAGTAAGTTTACCATATGAAATACAAGGCATCCAATGGCATTTTAATTTTACATGTTGTTGTTGTTGTTGTTAGGTGTCCTTAAGTACCTTCCATAATGACCCTGTGAACAACAGATCTTAAACTTGTCCTATCCTCTGCCATTCTTGGACTTCCTCACACATTAGTATCCATTGCAGCAATCACCATGTCAATCCACCTGGTTCTTTGCTGACCCTTTAACTTTCTGAGCATTGTGCCTCTCTCCAAGAATAGTCCCTCCTAGCAACATGCCTGAAGTACATTAGGTGAAGCTTTGTCATCTTTATCTCCAAAGAGCACTCTGGCTGCAACCTCTCCAAGACGTACTTTTTTCTTTTTCTGGCTGTCAGTGGGATGCTCAGTGCTCTTCTCCAACACCACAGCTCAAAGGCATCAATTCTTTTTCATTATCATCCTTATTTATTGTCCAGCTCTCAGATGCATAGCAAGTGATCAGAAAGACAAAGGCCTCAATCAGATGCACATTAGTCCTCAAATTGACATCACTACTCCTAATATTTTGAAGAGGTCCTAACTGCACTGGGGTGCAACACGTCTCCTTATTTCCTTACTCCTGATACTAAGGGTGTTAATTGTGGATCCAAGTAAGACGAAATTGTTGACAGTTTCAATCTTTTATTCACCTATCATAATGCTGCCTATTGGTCCAATGGTAAGAAGTTTTGTTTTCTTGTTGTTGAGATGCAAACTATATTGAAGGTTATAGTCTCAGATCTTCTGCAACAACTGCTCCAAATCCTCCTTACTTTCAGCAAACAAGGTTGTGTCATCTGTATCATGCAAGTTATCAGTGAATCTCTCTCTAATCCTGATAGCACATTCCTCTTCATTGAGTCCATCTTCTCTACTAATTTGAATTTTAGATAAACAATGAAAACTTTGTTATATGTCCCAAGTACTACCAGGGACATATGTTGTTGTTGTTGTTATGTGC
>NW_006399755.1:18896259-18933160 GCF_000299155.1 Elephantulus edwardii
CCAAGTGGTTGTTCTCCAGATTTCTTGGCACAACTTGGTGAGCACGTCCATGGCAGCATCTGTTAACTGAAATATGTCAATTGGTATACCACTTATTTCTGCGGCCTTATTTTTTGCCATTTCCCTCAAAGCAGCCTGAATTTCTTCTTTCATCACCATAGGCTCCTGCTCATATGTTGTTTCATGAAATTCTTCTGTGTCTGCCAATTCCTTTCGATACAGTGATTCAGTATATTCTTTCCATCTCCTTTTAATACCAGGGACATATGCTTAGGGGGGAAAAAAGTATTACTGTAAATGGCTATTGTCCTGTATTAAGTGGTTCTCCTATATTTTTAATTGTTAAATCTGATAATTCCATAAATTAAAGGGTGTTGTATGAGTGCATTTCCTTGCAGGTAGTGGGAAGTGGCCTGACAGAGCAGATCTGAAAAATGGTAGACTATGCTACCCATTGGTGGGGCCCCATCTCTGAGAGTGCTCTTGGCAGGTCCCACACATTTCCTTCATTCTTGACCCTCACTTTGAACTCCCAGAAGTCAGGAACCTGGATCCTGAAGCAGATTGCCTGGGTCAGGTTTGCTTAGCCGAATGTTGTTCTTGTTGTGTGTCATTGAGTCAGAACCAATTCATAGCCGACTTTCCAGAGAGTTTTCAAAGCCTGTCAGACATGCAGAAGATTTGCCATCTTTATTCCATGGAGCAGCTGGTGGATTCAAACTGCTTGCCTTTGGAATGGCAATGTAACTCCTTATTTCTAGACCATCAGAGCTCCCTTGGTAGCTGTATAGCTTTCTGTTAAATAGTATAACCACTCTGTAATTTCTCATTTTCTCATCCATAAAATGAAAGAAATAATAAGAACTGTCTTAAAAAGTTCTTTTGAAGTGTTTGATCCATGGTTAGAAATAAAAAGTGCCAATTATTCTTACTGTTATTTTATTTACCATTCCATACTAAGTAAATACAAAAGGAGTTGAGGTGGTAAAAATCATGTGGTCACTTCAGAGTTGGGGCTGAATTTTGAGTTAATAAAACCCTCATAAGAAGCTCTAGTGGCTTAGTGGTAAGGAGTGGCACTATCAACCCAAAGGTATGTGGTTCGAATCTATCAGCAGTTCTGTGGAAGAAAGATGGGCATCTCCTTCCTTGTGATTTATAGGCCCTGAAAACCCTCTGGAGTGGCAGCCATGAATCAATTCCACTTGAAGGTACTCAACAGCAACAAAATCCTCATTGTATCACTGCAGTTCAGACAAACACTCTTCTTGTTCAAAATTTTAAGACAAAGTTCAACCCAGAGAGGTCAGGTTGTTGACTATAAACTCACAAGTAGTTGAGGACAAAACCTTGGGGTGAAAACAAAGAGAGGGATAAAAGCATCATAAGGAATTAATTTCGTGGTGGAGTGTCTTTTGCTAGAACACTTTAATTTAGAATCCACAATTAGAGACCTCTGTCATCACTAGGAAAGGCCAAAGAGAATTAGTAGCAGAGCTAATTTCTGATAGAGGTAAAGGCTGATATAGGCACTCAGGGTTTGGGGGACTTTACTTCTAGATTTCCTCTTGTGTTTGTTATGAGTCTTTGTGCAAGTTCTTACCTTCTCTGGCCCTCACTTTCCTGTTCATATTGCAGGAGATAATCATCTCAGCTCTGCTGCTGCCTAGATCTGTTTAGACGTTCCTTCCTATGGAAGCAATGGAATATCAGCTACCTCCCAGGAACTCACCACCTTATTTGGCCCCCCAACCATCTATGTACTCCCTTCCTCTACTTCCTTGGCTTTCATTCTTCAAAGACACAGACTGTCGGGACCCAAATTGACCCATGAATAGTATATTCCATGGAATAAAGTTAGGATGGCTGTCTTGTTTGGCTTGCCTGCATTGCCCATAAGACTAGATTACAAAAAGGCCTCTGAATTCATGTCTCTATCAACATTTTCAGACTAGGTAGAATGGCCTTGTTGAAAGTAAGTCTGATCATTCAACAACTTAACATTTTTCCCCCCACGGGTATTATACTAATCCTCAGGGAGTTCTGATGGTCTAGTGGTAAGAGACTGTGCTGCAATCTGGAAGGCATGTGGTTCGAGGCCACCAGCTGCTACACAGAAGAAGGATGGGTAATCTCCTCCCATGCAATTTACTCCCTTTGAAAACCTTCTGGAGGGTCAGCAATGGGTCAGTTCTGACTCTAGGGTTGTTGTTGTTATGTGCCATCGAGTGGCTTGCGACTCATAGTGGTCCTATGTACAAGAGCTCTAAACACCGTTCTATTCTGTGCCAACCTAGCCATCTCAAACGCACTCTTTTCCACCACTCCACTCACAGAATCGATCCATATCATCGAAGGTCTTCCTCTCCTGCACCGTCCCTCCACTCTGCCAAACATGATGTCTCTCTCTAAGGTCCCTCCTTGCAACATGCCTAAAGTACGTCAGACGAAGCTTCAGAATCCTTGACTCCAAGGAGCATTCCGACTTCACCTTCTCCAGGACAAACCTGTTTGTTCTCCTAGCAGTCCATGGTATATTCAGCACTCTTCTTTAGCACCACAGGTCAAAGGCATCAATTCTCTTTCTATCATCCCTAGTCACTGTCCAACTATAGCCTGTATCAGGCACACCTTAGACTTCAGCCTGACGTCGTTTCTCTTCAGTACTCTTGAGAGGTCCCTCATAGCTGACTTTCCCAATGCAATTAGTCTCTTGATTTCCTGGCTGCTGTTGCCAAGAGTGTTGACTTTGGAGCCAAGTAAACTGAAACTGTTCGGGTACACAACAGCAATAGCAACATACTAACCTCTACCCCTGCTTCCACTTGGTATCTCTTCATTAGACTATTGATTCTCCCTTTTCTGCCAAGTCTAAGTTACCCTTGCTCAAATCCGTTCTTTATGTAACCATTTGGAGATACTTCTAAAACAAAAATCTAAGACATTCCTCTGGTTAAGCTCACCATCTTCTGGAGAGATTCTTTATTTGAAATTCATGGATAGATTTCAGGGAATTTGTGAGCATCCTGAAATGTATACTCTAGCTTTGTTTATTCGTTAGTGTCTTACTTGTCTAATGCTACTATAACAACAAACAGATGGCTCCAGCAGATTTTCAGAGGCAGTACATCTCCCAGGAGATTGTCCATCCTTTTCCTGCAAAGCAGCTGGTGGATTTGAACAGCATACCTTTGTACTGGCAGTGCAATTCCTTACCAAAAAGCCACCAAAGCTTCCTTAGTTGTCTGGATTTATAATGCTTGCCCAAGGGTAAGGATTGCTTTCTTTTTTCCTTTCTCTGTATCTTTTAGCTCTAGGGGTTCCCAGTACAAGAACCTGGTCCAAATAATGTGTTCTGCTCCAGGTTCTTCTTCTTCTGCTACATAGTTGCCCCATCTTTACTGGCTTTTCTTTCTTGTCTTGTGAGATAAAAGGTGTTACACTCCAGGAAAACTCCCTTCATATCAGATTAGGGTTTGTAATCAGTTAAGGGTGTTACTTTCTACCTTTAATCCATTTATAACCATTTTGGCTTATCAGATCATGAGAAAGAATGACATCATTTCTTTATTACATACACATATTTTCAGCGAAACACAATTCAATCCATGACAACTAGTTTACAGCACATTTTCTGAGAGATTTGTGGGAGTCTCAAAAAGGTTACAAACTATGCTCTTTACCATCAGCTCTGCACTCCTTAACATGTGGCTGTTGTTAGGTGCCTTAAGACTGACTACAACTCTTAGTGACCCTATGGACAACAGATCTGAGCCCTGCTCTATCCTGTGCCTTCCTCATCATCCCTGGACATATCCTCATATCCCTGGACATCCAATGGACATACTCAAGTCCATTGCCACAATTGCTGTGTCAATCCATCTCATCAAAGGTCTTCTTCTCCTTCCTGTCTTTTTCCAAGGACTGGCCCCTCCTAACAATACACTCAAATTATGTGAGGCTAAGCTTTGCCATCCTTGCTGCTAAGGAGCACGCTGACTGTATTTGCTCCAAAACAGATTTATTTGGTCTTTTAGCAATCCATGGCATGGGATACTCAGTATTCTTCTCCAGCATCACAACTGAAAAGCATAACTTCCACATGACTAAAAAGTAATTGAAGAGACCATGGCTTGAATCAGATGCACCTTTAAACTGATGTAATTGCTCCTTCAAGGCAAGCCAGGCTTGGCCTAGGGTTTAAGGCAGGAGGCGGCTTTCAGCCCCAAAGGCTCAAATTGTTTTCCTGTCAAACATTCTTCTAGGTGGTATAGCACTGGTCTGTGCATTGCTGTACAGAGGTAACTCGTGGTTGCTGTGATGCTGAACACTGTGACAGTGATGTGCCAAACATGGTAATGGTTACCCATGGTGGACAGTGTTGGCTGGAACTTACCGACTAAAACAAGCCTGGAAGCAGGAGCGGCATCCACTTCCGAAATGGCTTGCCTCTGGAAACTCTATGTACGAACAGTGTTCAGGACTTTCATTCATAGGGTCACTATGAGTCGTCTACGATTTGACGGCACCTAACAACAACAGTTGCTCCTTAGGGGAGCTCTGGTGGCTTAATGTTAAGAAATTGCACTGCCAACACACAAGTACAAGGTTTGAATCCACCAGCTGCTCCATGAGAGAAAGATGGGCTATCTTTTCCCACGTGATGTACTGTCTCTGACAACCGTGTGCAAGATCTGTTATGAGTTGGTTCTGACACGATGGGACGTGTCAACAGTAATAGCTGCTCCTTAGCATCTTGGAGAGGTCCTTGACCACAGACTTTTCCAAGACAACACATCTTTTGATTTCTTGACTTCTGGCACTAAGGGGGTTGACTGTGGATCCAAACGAGATGCAGGCAGTTTCACAAGCTAGTCCTCACCTATTTTAGTTTTGTTTTGGAGTCTCTCAGCCCAGTTTCTCAAACAAAGCTTACATTTCTCACCTCCTTGTTTCAACTCTCTGTATCTGCTTTGAACACTTTCCCTTTCCTACTCTATCCTTTGTGGAGGGTTAGTTATGGGTCAGTTCCAATTCAACAGTGCATGCACACTCACCCCTCCTTATACACACCCCCACACACATTTACACACACACACACCACACACACACACACACACACACACACACTCCTCTGGTTAACTTCTATTTAATTATAACTAGACACAAGTTCTGCCATAAAGTTTTCTCTGATTCTTCCCTCTCTCTGCCTTCAAGCTGGGGAATGCATCACCTCTATAGAATGGAAAGTTCTTTGAGAACAAGACTTTATCTCCCTCATCTTCCCTCTCTTCTTTCCCCCTGAGATAGTGGTTCTAGAGACCAGCAGCATTAACATCACCTGGGAACCTAGCATAAGTGCAAATTCTTAGCCTCCACTCCAAACCCACTACATTAATAAGTATTTTAACTTGTAAGTCACAGCTTTAGTTTGCTTGGTTCCACAGTCAACATTCTGGGCACCATCAGCCAGGAAATTAAGAGATGTATTGTGATTGGAAAGTCTGCTGTTAGGGACCTCTCCAAAGTACTGAAGAGCAATGGTGTCTCTCTAGAGACTCAGGTGCATCTGATACAGGCTATGGTCTCTACAATCACTTTTTATGCATCAGAGAGTTGGACAATAACCAGGGAGGATAGAAGGAGAATTGATGCCTTTGAGCTGTGGTGCTAGAGAAGAGTATTGAATGTACCATGGACTGCTAAGAAAACAAACAGATTCATCTTGGAGATGGTTAAACCGGGCCGTTCCTTGGAGGCAAGGATTCTGGGGCTTCGTCTGACATATTTTAGACATGTTGCAAGAACGGACAGGTCCTTGGAGAGGGACATCATGCTTCGAGGGTGGAGGGAAGGCACAGGAGGGAAGGTCCTCTATGAAGTGTATTGATTCAGTGACTAGGATAATCGGGATGGGTATATCAGAGACAGTGCAATTGGCACAGGACAGATCAGGGTTTAGGGCTGTTGTACATAGGGTCGCTATGAGTGGCAAGCAACTCGACCACACATAACAACAACAACAAGAAGTAAAACTATGCAAAGAAATTTGACTGTGTGGATCATAACAAGTTGTGGCTGATATTGAGAGGAATGGGAGTCTCAGAGCACTTAATTGTGCTCATGTGGAACCTAGACCTGGACAAGGAGGCTGGGTGTGAACAGAACAGGGGAAAACTGCATGGTTTCAAACTGAGAAGGGAGTGTAGCAGGGTTGTATTTTGTCTCTATACCTACTAAATCTGTATGCTGAGCAATTTCTCTGAGAACATGGACTCTATGAAGAGGAGTATGGCATCAAGATCGGAGGAGACTCATCAATAACCTGTGTTATGCAGATCATTGTTAAATCTCCTTCTAATCCTGATTACTTAAAGGGAGAAAGACTTCAAGTGCTTGTTGCAGAAAATCAAGGAATGCAGCCTTTGGTATAGATTACATCTCAATGTCAAGAGAACAAAGATTCTTACCACTGGACCGATAGGCAATGTCATGATGGATGGAGAAGAGATTGAAACCGTCAAGAGCTTCATCTTGTTTGGAATCACCTTGGTTCCAGAAGTCAGGAAATAAGGAGACATGTTGCACTGGGAAAATCTGCAGTTAGGGACTTCTCCAAATTATTGAAGAGTAATGGTGTCCACCTGGAGGATTAAGGTGTATTGTATTCAGGTCATAGTCTTTCTTACTACTAGCTGAGCATTTGAGAGCTGGACAATGAATAAAGATGATAGAGAAAGAATTGACGTCTTTGAACTGTGGTGTTGGAGAAGACCACTGAATATCCTGTGGATGGCCAAGAGAATCAACAGATATGACTTGGAGAGGGTGAACTCACATTGCTCTTTGAAGGCAAGAATGATGAGGCTTTGCCTCACATACTCTGGGCATGTAACTAGAAAGAGCTATTCCCTGGAGAGGACATCATGCTGGGAAGAGCTGAGGGTCATCGAAGCAGAGGAAGACCCTCAACCAGGTAGATTGACATGATGACTGCTGCAATGGGCTCTTGTGTGTCAGGAAGGGTGAGGATCGCACAGAATAGGACAGGGTTCAGATCTTTTGTTCATAGGGTCACTATGAGTCGTATTCAACTTGATGACACCTGACAACAACACCATGCTAATTCAAAGATGGCACCTCTCTAACAGTTCAAATCCACAGCAACTCCAAGAGGGAAAGATGGTCAATCTACTCCAATGTGATTTACAACACTGGAAAACTCGCTTGAGGGTCAGCTGGGAGACTTTGAGTTCTGAGTTCAGTAGACTTCACATGAATAGAGTTATATAATATGTGTTCTCAGAATTAAATCTATCCAATTCTCTTACTATGGCTTGCAAGTCAATGCATGATTGGCATAGTCTCTCCCTGCCTAGTCTCACCCACATCTCTCTTCCATTAATTCTTAAAACCAGACATGCTGGCTTGTCTTCAGCTTCTCAGGTCACCCATCATTCTTCTGTCTCAGCCTGGAAACTGGGTTGGGGGAGATGGATATGCAAGAATCAACTACCCTGGTCTAGAGGAGGGGCCATCATGTCCAAGAAACAGATAGCCCAGAATGAAACTCATTTCCATAAATTGAATACCAACTCATACTGAACCGGTAAGACAGAGTACACTGTCCTCAGGCTGAAATATTACAGAAGCAGACTGTCACCTCTTTCCTCTAAATAGCAAAGGGTTCTAATTGCTGACTTCAGTTAGCAATCAAACATTTAAAGAGCCAGACATGGAAATAAAAACATTTAGATTATAGAAAGCAAAGTATTAGTGCCATACACATGGTTCCAAAGCAGCCAAGATTAATTCCATTTTGGTACTTCCATTTAGCAGTGATTTTCAGTTTGATTCTATATAGTCCATGATGTGACTTGTCTCACTGCAATAGTCTAACACTTGCCACTTTGTTATCTGAGCCTCAGTGGCCATATCTGTAAAGCAAGGGTAATGCTAACCAGCAAGGCCTTGAAAGAAGTCCATGAGTGTTTGCAAAGACACTGAGGGCAGGGCAGGTCTGAAGCCTGGGATCTGCTGGTAGCAACTTTTCCTTTTTTATTATTTCTACGGTGAATTCAAGTTGTGATGTTGATGTGATCTGTCCTTTTTGAGCTTCAGTGAGAAATTAACCATATCTTTAAAAAAAAAGAAGAAGAAAGAAAGAAAGAAAAGTGAGAGAGATTTGAGGTTAGAGCAGAGGAGAAAGGAACGTTGCTCTCCACGCTTGAGAGGTCTCCCTCTCTCAGTGGGCGTGGCAGTGAATATGAAAGTGGGAGCATCCTTCCTGTGCCCACCCCCGCTTACCAGAAGGGGCAGTGGGGCTTACAAAGGTCTTACAGAAAGAGCAGCAGCTGAACAGGAACCAGAGCTGTGGGTTCTGGGAAGTCCGGATTCAGGGACAAAAGCCAACAGGACCCAGTGTTTACAAACTCTGAGAGCACCTGCATCCACACTGTGTTAGACACACAGTAAGCTGCTGGGGCTATTGGCACAAGCTCTCTATTGCTGGAGAGTTCTAGAGAAAGTGACTCACTTCTTCAAGGGCTCAGGACTTCCAGAGCTCTAGACAAACAGCCTAGTTATGGTCTCTGGGAGGATTTAGGAAACAACTGTTAGAGTGAGTGAGAGACTCATTCATTCACTCATCTACTTATTCCTCATTTCCTCACTTGTAAAGGGGGTAAAGGAATTCCATCTCAGTCTGTTTTTAATGTATGTAATGTAGGAAAAAAGGGCAAGGATTATCTTCAGGACTAACTAAAATAATAAACATAATCATTCATTTGTTTAATGAACATAAATAGGTCAATCTTAGGAGAAAGATAGGAAGTCTCTTTCTATTATGATATATAGCTTTGGAAATAAGATGGATAGTCAGAACCAACTCAATGGAAATAAATTTAGTTAGAATAAGTCAAGTTGTTGATACTTCCAGGTTGATTTCAGCTCATAGTAATTCCATATGATAAGACTAGAATTTCTTCGCAGAGGTTTTTAAAGCTATAATTTTTATGGGAGGAGTCCTTAGTAGCATAGTGATTAAAGCACTTGACTAGTAACTGCAAGAAGTCAGAGGTTTGAACCCACCAGTCACTCTGAGTAAAGATTACAGCTTTGAAAGGCCTAAGGGTAGTTCTGCTCAGTCCTGTAGAATAAACTATGAATTGAAACCAACTCATCAACAAGATGTTTGAGTTTGAAATCTTTACAGGATTAAATTATCAGATCTTTCTCACTCCAGGCCCTTGAGTAGGTTTGAATTACAAACCTTTTGGTCAAAAGATGAGCATGGTACTAATAGGGCTCTTTAAGGAACCACTTACTTTAATAAGGATAATAACTAATGTGTATTGAGAAATTATGGTAGAGTCACACAATGGAATACTATGCAGCATGCAGGAGCAATAACTTTGTAAATTATTACCCAACTTGGGAGGGACTGGAGAACATTATGCTGAGTGAATGAACTCAGTCCCACAAGGATAAGTATTGTACAAAATCGTTATTGTAGAATAAGTATAAGGATCCAGGACGGGTGGGAGAAGCTGGAAGCAAAGGGATATGGATGTGAAGGGGGAAGGGGGATTAGTCATTGGATTGTACAATTTTATGTGGAAGTGAGGGAAATGGAAAGAATTTGTTCAAATTTGTATTTAAATTTTGTAAATAAGCTAGTAGAGAGAAAAGAATAATAACTAATATGTATTGAACGTCTAATAAGTGCCAGTCACTGTGCTAAATATGTGACATATGTTGTAAATTGTGCTCATCTAAAATATATGTTTCCTTGGCTAAGTCATGATTTTCAGTGGCTTTGGCTTTGCAGTTACCTGATGATGGAGTTTGGCAGTCATGCAATGATGTAATCATCCTCAGGATGTTATTCGATGTAATTATCTTCCATCTCTGATGTGATAGAAATCTTGACTTCTACGTGTTAATGAAGCAGGATTGTTGTTATTGTTAGGTGCTCTCAAGTTGACTGAAACTCTTTTAGTAACCCTACGATTAATGGATCTGAACCTTATCCTATCCCATGCCATCTTCATCATCTCTGATGTGCTTGAATTTGTTTTTATAGTCACTGTGTAAATTCATCTCTTTTGCTGACCCTCTATCTTTCAAGGCTTGGAAAGCAAGGACCAACTCCTCCTAAAAAATGCCCAAAATACGCGAGATGAAATTTCACCATCCTTGCCTCAAAGACGCAACCTGGCTGCAGTTTCTTCTAAATATAGACATGCTTAGTTGTCCTTTTGGTAGTCCATGGACTAATCAGTACTCTTTTATAACACCATAACTCAAAGACATGTATTCTTCTGTCATCTTTATTCATTGTCCAAGTTTTAGATGTATAACAAGTAATTGAAAAGACCATAGCTTGAATCAGGTGCACTTTAGTCTTTAAGCTGACATCACTGCTCCTTATCCACCTTATAGAGGTCCTTGACAACAGATTTATTCAGTGAAATGTGCCAAGAGTGTTGATTGTGGACCCAAGAAAGAAGTAAGATTAGGCTGTGTTAATAAGGATTAAATTATGTTTTGTCAGTAAGGAAGAATTGGGATGGTATATAACATTATTACTCAGAGTGCAAACCTGATATGATTGATGTAAGAGGAGCTTTTCTTGGATGTTACATATTTTACTTTTTTATCTTGTGAGAGAACTAGAAAAAGCCAGACTATAGAGTAACGAGAAAGATAGCAAAGAGAGAGACAGGGTCTTCCTACCACTGAGAAAAAAAAGACTTGGAAATAAAATGTATTCTTTGACTTTAGGATGCTGTACTAAGAAACTCCTAGACCCAAGATAGATGACAAGGTCTAGAGTCAATAGAGAGAAAGCCTTTCCTCACCCTGTTGTTATTGCTTGGAGCCATTGACAATGTTGAGTACAATTCATAGTAACATTACAAACGGTAGACATGAACTCTGACCAATCCTGTGCCATCCTCATGATTTCTGATATATTTGAGTCAATTGCAGCAAGCATGGGGTCAATCTATCTACTTGAAGGTCTTCCTGTCTTTCACCTAATCTTTATCTTTCCAAGCATGCTACCTCTTTCCAAGGAATAGCTTCTCCTAGCAATATGCCCAAAGTATGTAGACAGAGCTTTGTCATCTTTTCCTCTTAGGAGCACTCTGACTGCACTTCTAGGATATGTTTATTCTTTAGGCAGTTCATGGTGTATTCAGTACTCGTCTCCAACACTACAACTTAAAGGCATCAATTCTTCTATCATCCTTATTCATTGTCCAGCTCTCGGATGCATAGCTAGTGATTGAAAATACCATGGCCTAATTCGGATGTACTTTAGTCTTCAAACGGACATCATTGCTCCTCAGTAATTTGATGAGGTCCCTCGCATTAGATTTTTCCAATACAATATATCTCCTGATCTCCAGTCTGCCAGTGCTGTTGATTATGAATCAACATAAGATTAAATAATTTCCAATTTCAACCTTTTTTCCATCTATAATTATGTTAATTATTGGTACAATGGTGAGAACTTTGTTTTCTTGATGTTGAGATGTAATCCATTTTGAAGGCTGTAGTCTTTGCTTTTCTGCAGGAATTGCTTCAGGTCCTTCTCATTTTCAGTAAGCAAAGATGTGTTAATGGTCCCTGGCCCTAATGCCCTGAGTTTGGGCTTCTAGATTCTGAAACTGTAAAAGTTTCCATTTGTTAAGCTATACATTTGTGCTCTCTCTATTACAGCAAAACTATGCAACCAAGATAACATACATTATCTTGTTTAATCCTCACAACCACATTCTAAGGAAAAAAACCTCAATCTCATTGCCATCAAGTTTGAACTATCACATAGCTAACCCTTCTCAAATTTTCTTAGGTTAAAAAAAAATTCCCTAGGTTGTAAATTGCACAAAAAGAGATTGCCATGGAGCCAGTTGTGAATTTGACCTTCCAGAAAGGTGCAGTTTTTAGTAAGCAGTGCAACTCCCTATGGGCAAGACTACTATACTATTATTATTCCCATTTACCAGTGAGGATACAGAGATTCAGAGAGATAATGTGCCAGAGTAAACAAGATTAAGTGGTAGAGCTAGAATTTGAGCATATTCAACTGATCTTGTACTCACCACCATCATGGCAAAGGGTGAAAGAGTGTAATCTCTTTTACCAGATTGGGAAGATGATCTTCGAGGACATGAATTCTCTGTTTTCTTTTGGCTTTTTTTATACTTTTTTTTTTTTTTAAATGTATGCCTCCCCATTCTCATTGTGTTTCATTCAATCATTCCCATACATGGTGTCCTATAAAATGAATCACCATTGATCTATGTCCACTATTACCCCATCTTTTCAGATCCTCCTGGATCTTTCCTAATTCTTCACACTCCCTTCCCTTACAAAACACTGTGACCCTGTGATTTCCTCTCTCCCTTCTCAGTTCCTCTTCCCCTACCTTTCCTTATTTGGATATTTATACACATCTTACTAGTTATTCTTTGTTTTTACAATGTTTATCTCATGCAATATTTGTCCATAGATGTCTGACTTACTTCACTCAGCATTATGCTCTCTAGCTTCTCCCATGTTATATGATAGTTTTTAAATCATTGCTGAGTACTGTATAGTATTCAATTATGTGCATGTACCACTATTGTTCAATTCAGTCATTTGTTGATGGACATTTCAGCTGTTTCCACGTTTTTGCTATTATGAATAATGCTGCTGTGGACATTGATGTACATATATATCTCCAACTGTGTTTTAGTTCTATTTTCCTCAGGGTATATTCCTAGCGGTGGCATAGCTGAGTCACATGGAATTTCTATGTTCAGCTTTTTGAGGAAATGCCAAACTGCCTTCCAGAATTGTTGTACAATTTTACAATCCCACCAACAATGTATGAGAGTTCCAATCTCTTCACATCCTCTCAAACATTTACTACTTACTGCATAGTACTGGTACAATGACAGACACATAGACCAATGGAACAGAACTGAAAAACCAGAAATTAATCCATCTACCTATGGTGAACTGATATTCAACAAGGAAACAAAACCAATCAAATGGGGAAATGACAATACCTCAAACAAATGGTGTCATCAAAACTGGACTGCTACCTGCAGAAAGCTAAAGCAGTATCCACATCTCACTCCATACACAAAAATTAAGGTGGATCAGAGACATACGTGTTAAGCCAAACCATAAAGATCAAAGAGACAAAATGAGACCAAACTTAGAAGGCCTAGACTATGGTATAAATAGGCTCACAGATACAGCCAGGAGAGGATAACAATGATGAAAGGGACCTCCTAAAGATTAAGTCCCTGTGTGTATCAAAAACTTTTTCCAATACGGTGAAAAGAAAACCTACTGACTGGGGGGAGGGACGGAGAGATGGCAATGACATCTCAGGCAAAGATCTCATAAAAAAGCTTAAAGAATATCACAGAGTCTGTACAAGAAGAAAACTGATAACCCAATTACAAAAGGAACAAAAGACATGGGAAGACTTTTCACAGAGGAAGGCCAACAGACACATGAAGAAATATTTAAAATCACTGGCAATAAGAGAGATGCAAATCAAAAGTAAAAGGAGATACCATATCACACCAGTAGCAATGAATTCTCTGTCACCAGCATCCACATCTGTAATGCTTAGAACCCAGCCCTAGTGTAATTAACTGCTCACTAGACAGGGTGGGTCACTTCTTGGAAATCTCTAAAAACAAGGTGAGACAACTCTGGTAGGAGTCGATGCTACAGACCAGAGTAGGGAAAGCAAAAGCAGGTGAGGCTCTGTGACAGAGGTGTGTTCATAGGACTCCCTGGCATTTGGGAAGACACAGCAGCATCCTGAGAGCCAATCAATGACAACTCTTATGAAATATCATTTTTCTTGGAGATTCTCATGTAAATAATTAATTTACTCATGGCTAACTAAGAGTCTGCCTAAAGGCATCTTAAAGAATGACCAAGGAATCTGCCTCCAAAAGTCAGCTTTTGAAAACCCACAAAGCGTAGTTCTACTCTGACATACATGGGGCCTCCATAGACTGGAATGACTCAGGAGAATTGGCTTTGTTTGTTAGTTTTCCCTCTTCTTTTCATGGCCTTTGTCAGCTGGTTTGGTGAAGATTTTTCTTTTCTTTTTTTTTTTGAAGGTGTAGGTGTGGAAGGCTCAAAAATGAGAGTGTACAATTCTAGGGGTCAGTAGCTTTCAAACTGTTCAAGGGAAGAGAAGGGGAGCCCTGGGGAGTTGATGCTTTAGGAGGAGCAATGAAACACATAGCCAGCTCCAGTGACACTGGAAAGAAGGAATCAGCGGCCATGTGTCCAACCTTCATCCTCTCTTTCCTCTGGACTCTAATTAATCTTCTAATCAGTAGTCAAGAAAGTCAGTAGATGCACCACATTGGAAAAATCTGCTGTTAAGGACCTCTCCAAGACTGAAGAGTAACAATGCCAGTTTGAGACAGACTAAGGTGTGCTTGATCCAAGCCATGGTCTCCTCAAATGCTTGCTATGCATCTGAAACTTAAAAGATGACCAAGGATGACGGAAGCAGAATTGATGCCTTAGAGCTGTGATATTAGAAAAGAGTATAGAATATCCCATGGACTTTCAAGAGAACAAACTAGTCTGTCCTAGAGAAAATGAAACCAAGGAAGCAAGGAGAATGAAACTCCACCTTGTATTCCTTGGGTATGTTGTGAGAAAGACACACAACAAGATGGATTGACACAAGGATAGTAGCAATGAGTTCAGGGGTGTCAGAGATGGTGATGAGGACACAGCATAGGCCAAGGTTCAGCTTTGCTCTTCATACAGTAGCTATGAGTCACAGTCGACTGAACGGCACAGAACAACAAGAACCAGAAGCCAAAGGACTCAAGCACACAATATTTGGTTCCTACCGGTCAGCCTCCAGGACACAGAGCAGGTGGGGATCCAGAGAGCTCTGGAGAAGCAAATAAACCTCCGAGTACAGACAGGAAGGCCATGCAGCTGTTTTCTGGACAGCAAAGTTAGACAGGAATTTCCTATGAGGGAGAGGATGTGGTATCACACTGCTGGGTACGTTCTGGGTATGTTTAGACTTTGGTTTAGAGAAGGTATAAGAAGTCGATAGGACACGAGACTGGACAGATGTTCAGGACAAGGTCATGGTGAGGTCAGACAGGGAAGGTCATTTAGTTCTACAAGTACTGAGGAGACACTGACGGTATTTAAGCAAGGAGGAGGCTCCGGTAGGTCTGTATTTTAGAGAAATCCTTTTGACTGCAAAGTGGCGAATGATTTGGGTATGGGGAAAGGAATCTGACAGGAACCCTTGGGAGTCTTTTTTGACAATTCTGGAGAGATGACAACAATAGTTGAATTGGCAGGAACACATCCTGTCTTGAGTAAGACAGGGGACAAACCACAGACAAAGCTGAGGTGTCTCAGTCCTACTGTCAGCTTTGGGGTCCCTCAGAAAGCTCAAGAATGAAAGTAGGGCAGAGCCACTGTCAGTCCCTGAGCTGAGTTGGTGCTACAGACCTGAGTGAGGTCATCAAGTCTTGAAGAGAGTTCTAGGTTTGGATTTCTTTTTGGGTGGAGCCAGGTTGTAAAGAGGACTATGGGAGAGAACACAAAACATAAAGGAGTGGAGCCACCTGGACTGTGTAAGAGAGAAAAGGCCAAGAAGAAATTAGATTAGAAAAAGAGCCACCCTCCTAGAACGCAAGGAGATGAAATCCAAGAGAGAAGACATGAATCTTGAAAAAAGAGGTGTGTGTCTGACACTACAGATCTAAAGGGAGAGGAATGGGTGGATTTCTCTCTATCTCTCTGGCTAGAATTGAATGCTAGGGGGAACTGGAAGAGGAGGAGGAGGAGGAAAGATTGCGAGGACCAGAAACAAAACATTTCAGAGGAAATTAACAATGTAAAGTGCCAAGAAGCTGGGAGAAAATGCAAAGGAGTGAAAGTAAGCCTACAAGTAAGCGTGACAAGGGCACGTTGTAGAAGTACGAGTGCTCCAGAAGGAGGCTATTTTTTAAGCTTCATGATTATTTGAGTGAGTTATATTTTCTCCACTACTGAAGTATACTCAGGTCTGAATTCCTTACAGTAAGGCAGGTGACAAAGTAATACGATGGAAGGTAGCATAGAAAGGCAAAAAATATTACTATATTACTACACTGTCAGGACAATGCATTCCAAGAGGGCAGATTAGAGCTGGAAGAAAGTATGTTGTTGTTGTTGATGATGATGAGTACAGTCAAATTGGAAACAACCCTTAGCTGACACTCCAGCAGTCTTTCAGAGACTCCATAGTCATTGTCCAACTCTCTGATGCATAACAAGTGATTGCAAAGACCATACCCTGTATCAGATGTACCTTAGTCTCCAGAGTGACGCCATTGCTCTTCAGTACCCTGGAGAGGTCCTTAACAGCAGACTTTCCCATTGTAATACGTATTTTAAAAAGAGATTGCCCATTCTTCTCTCGCAGAATAACTGGTGGGTTTGAACAATGTGTCTTTGGGATTGTAGGACAGTTTCTAACCACTAGAACACCGGAGAGATACAAATCTCTTAAGTTTTCTTTTCTATGGGGAAACTTGGGCACAATGAAGAAAGGTTAGCAGTCTGAACCTACCTGAAGGTGGCTTGAAAGAAGGGCCTGCCAATTTGTTTCCAAAAGGTATTTATTGTTGAAAGGTGTCATTGAGTCAGCTCTGGTTCAAATCAAACCAGTACATAGCAGAGAGGAACCTTGCCTGACCCTAAGCTGCTGTGTTTGAGCTCATGATTGCAGGAATTGTGATTTTTGCCTTGTTGAGAATCCTTTGTCATTAGTCCGCTACTTTTTCCAAGGATAATATCTCTCTCATGCCCAAAGCACATGAGATGAAGACTCATTCTTTCTTCTAAGGAGCGTTCCGATTGCTGAACATCTCCCAGCACAGATTTGTGTATTCTTTTTTTTGTTCATGGCATTTTCAATATTCCTTACAAACACCACAATTCAAATGCATAAATTCTTTGGTCTTCTTTATTTATTTTCTAACTATTATAAGCATATGAGGCAAATGAAAATATCCTGGCATGGGTCAGGCACCCCTTAGTACTCATAGTGATATCTTTATTCTTTAGCCCTTAAAAAAGTTGTTTGGTTGGTTTTTTGGGGTTTTTTGTTTGTTTGTTTTTTGTTTTTTGTAACAGCTTGACCTAGTGCAAGGTATTGTTTTCTTTCTTTCCTGCTGCTTCTATGGACATTGATCATGGGTTCAAATAAAATTAAATACTTGACAACATTAGTCTTTTTTTCTATCATAATGTTGTTTATCTCTATGAGGAGAAGTGTGGTGTCAGGATTGGTGGAAGATCTATTAATAATCTGTGTTACACAGACTACACAACCCTGCTTCCTGAAACTAAGGAGGGCCTGAAATGCTTGCTGCAGAGGGTCAAGGACTGCAGCCTTCAATATGGATTGAGGTTCAATGTCAAAAAGACAAAGATTCTCACTACTGGACCAATCGGCAGCATCAGAATGGATGGTCAGATTAAGATTGTTAACAACTTTAGTCTGCTTGGCTCCATAGTCAACACTCTTGGCACCAGTAGCCAGGAAATTAAAAGACGTATTGCAATGGGAAAGTCTGCTGTTAGGGACCTCTCCAGGGTACTGAAGAGCAATGGTGTCACTCTGGAGACTAAGGTGCATCTGATACAGGGTATGGTCTTTGCAATCACTTGTTATGCATCAGAGAGCTGGGCAATGACTAGGGAGGATAGAAGGAGAATTGATGCCTTTGAGCTGTGGTGCTGGAGAAGAGTATTGAATGTACCATGGACTGCCAAGTAAACAAACAGATTCATCCTGGAGAGGGTTAAACCAGGTTGCTCCTTGGAGGCAAGGATTCTGGGGCTTCGTCTGACATACTTTGGACATGTTCCCAGGAGGGACAGGTCCTTGGAGAGGGACATCATGCTTGGGAGGGTGGAGGGACGGAGCAAGAGGGTAAGACCCTCTATGAGGTGGACTGATTCAGTGACTGGGGTAATTGGGGTGGGTGTGTCAGAGGCAGTGTGATTGTCACAGGGTAGAGCAGGGTTTAGGGCTGTTGTACATAGGGTTGCTATGTGTTACAAGCAACTCGACGGCACATAACAACAACAAACAACAACAATGTTGTTTATTTAGGTATGAGGATTTTTAAAATCTCTGTATATTGAGATGCAATTCATACTGAAAGCTTTAGTATTTGAGCTTCATTATTAAGTGAGCTCTAGTGGCCTAGTGGCAAGAAGCTGCACTGCAATCCTGAAGGCATGTGGTTTGAGGCCACCAGCCACTCAGTGGGAGAAGGATGGGTAGTCTTCTCCCATGTGATTAAATGCCTCTGAAAACCGGCTGAAGGGTCAGATATTGGTCAGTTCCGACCTAATGGTAAAACAACAACAATGACAATAATTGTTTCAAGTGTTCTTCATTTTCAGCAAGCTAGGTTGTATCATCTGCATGTCACAGGTTGTTAATTAGTCTTCTTTCAATTCTGATGCCCTGCTTTTCTTTATATATTTCAGCTTTTGATATTGTAGATATAACCTGATGCACAGCTTTCCTGATTTTAAACCATGCAGTATCCCCCTTTCCTGTTAAAATAATTGGTTCTTCATCTATGTGTAAGTTCTGCATGAAATCAGGGGGAATTTCTGGAATTCTCAAAATTGCCTGTAAGTGTTATAACCCACACAGTTGAATGTCTTTGCATTGTCAATAAAGCACAGGTAAGCATAATTCTGATATTCTCTACTTCCATCCAAAATCCATTTGAGATTAATAATGATATTCCTCTTTCCACATCTTTTATGAATCCAGCTTGAATTACTGACAGTTATGAATCCGGCTTGAATTACTGACAGTTGCCTGTTGATACACGGTTCTGCTGTTTTTAAAATGATCTTCAGCAAGATTTTAGTTGTGTGTGATAAAGATAATATTATTTTATAATTTCTGAATTCTGCTGAATCACTTTTCTTCACAATGGACACAAATATAGATCAAATTGGTTCCAAATGTCTTGGAAGGTGACAGTCATTGAAAACTCTACAGCATACAGTTGTATTATGTATACATGGGACCACCATAAGTAGAAGGTGACTTACTGTGAAAGATGGTTTATGAGTTTTATTGTGTGGTTCAAAAATATGAACATTGGGTTCTGTGCTATGACTATTTCTTGATTAGTGTAAATAAGTATTTCATGTGCTAACCAAAAATTTAGAGGTTCAAGTTTACCCAAAGATATGCCTGGTGAAATAAATACAAAAAAACAATCAACTATTAAAAACCCCGTGGAGCAGAGTTATACTCTAAAATACAGTTAGAATTAGGGTCACCATGAATCAGGGTTAACTAGACAACAATTGATATTTCATCAGACCCTGAGAGAATGGACACAGATAGAACCACTGTTCAAATCCTAGCTCTGCCATTTAATTGCAGCCTAATCCTTGGCTAAGTAAACCTTCCTTGTTTAGTATCTTCACGTGAAAAATGACGATAATAGTAGGACTAACTTCATCTGATTTTTGTATGGATGAAATAACTTGCATATATAAACTCTTTAGAACAGCACTCTGCATTTGTTTTGTATATTATCACTAATACTGTAGAAATTCTTAAAGTGTCTGGTACAAGACAGATGCTCTTCTTCAATGAGGAAATAGCCTCTGAGGAATGAAGAAAGGTTGGTTCGTATTGCAAGAGCCTTGCCTTTGCAGAGTTCACCTATAGTTCACCGTTAAGTGTGTCCTATAGAAAGAAGCTTGAGAACAGAGCATGATCGGCTGCTTGAAAGTGAGCTCTGCCTTGCTTGAACTGTGTGCTGGGCTCCCCCTCCATCAGATAAACACTTGTGTAACCTAAATCCATTTTGATCTCAACTGAGATCTATGTACACATGCACACACTTGGCAGGCGTGGGCTGCAGACTCGGTGCTCTTGCTGGTGATTTGAGCAGTGTTATCAATATTTGTGAGCATAAACTTGGGAGATCAAAGCTATCCAGGTCAGCAAGGCTAATATTTAAATTCCAGACTTGCAGGCACAACTCTGAAATTCCATGGCTCAGAATCAAGTTCACATACAAAATCAAGTCAGGCATTTGTTTGACAGAGTTGTAAAGCTCTAGAGTGTGGGTGGGGTTTGCAATTAGGAGAAATTGGGGGCCCACCCAGAACGGAATTTTGTTAAATTCTGGCTGAGGACAGCTTTTAGGGTAAAAGCTCCATGTGACCCAAGTTGGAGCAAACTCATTTTCATGGACCAGATTCATTATGGAGCTAATATCATTAAGTCTTCAGAAATGATACATATTGTTGCTTTCAAACAGATGTCACCATCTAACTTGCAAGAAAATACAGAAACTAGATAAAATGTACATGAACTTCCTGAAACACAGTAGGGTGAAATAATGATTGTTACTGTTGTTTACTGTCAAGTCAGAACTGACCCATTGCTGACCCTCCAGGAGCAGCTGGTAGATTTGAACAGAATACTTTTGAGTTGTCAGTGTAACTCCTTACCACTAGGTTACCAGGTAATTAAATATTTTTGTTGTTGTTGTTATAATTATTGCTGTTATTCTCATTGTTGTATTACTTTCTCTACCCTTAATAATGGAAACTGAGGGCTACAGTCCTTGAAGACAGAAAATCATCTTAAGTGTATGTTACTCAGTTTAGTAACATTTACTGAGTGCCTCACACATACTGGCTATAAGGCCTAATTTGAGTGCAGAGAAGAATAAGGAGGGCCCACAAGGCCCTCAAGCCTGAAGAATGGAGGCAGATAGTAGTCTGTAATGTATTGTGTTGTGCGAGTTGCACGATGAACCAAAAGGCCAAGTATTTTTGGCAGTTCGGAAACACTGTCCGCTGTGTGGGAGAAAGATGAGCAGTCTCCTTCCATAAAGATTTAGAGCCTCAGAAAACCATAGGAGGGTTGCTATGAATAGAAACCAACTTGAAGGTAGTGAGCATTAGGGGGTTTTTTTTGAGACTACAGTAAAAATGTCTTATAAGAAAATGATATCCAAGCTTATAAATTCTTCCTGGTAGCAGTGGATAAGCTTTTACAGAGTCGCTGAATCTTAACCTCCTTCCTAACGGGTAGCCTTAGCTACCAAAAGTCTAGGTTCAGTTCATGATTCCTTATATTTGAACTGTGTGGCCTGGAGCAAATAATCTAGATAGACTTAAGTTTCTCATCTATAGAATGAATGCAATTTTAATATTTACCCCACAGAACAGTTGTGAGAAATAAATGAGATAATTCATGTAATGTGCTTAGTAATAGTTCATGTGAAGCTCTCATTGCCATTGAGTTAAAACTGACTCATAGCTGACCCTCCAGCAGGTTTTTTGGAGGCTGTAAATCACACAGAAGATTCCCCATCTTTCTCCCACAGAGAATCCCACTGGTGGATTTGAACCCTCTGAGAGGCACCGCCTCTGGGTTAACAGCACAACTGTGTGAAGACTAGGCCACCAGCTGCCTTCACTACAAAAAGGAATCAACCTTTCCTCTTAAAAGCACGATATTCTTTTTTTAATTCTAGTGACTTATAGTCAAATTAATCACATATCCAAGTAATATATTAATTAACTAAAACACAATAAATCACCAACTTGATCAATTTGGATCCACAAAATTGCCAACATGTGAATAGTTCCTCCAAGCACTTCCTTTTTACTGTTTCGGCTGATCTTTACAGCTCCATGAATGTGTTTCCAACAGCAGCACCTATCTCCAATCTCCACCCCCACCCCCACAACGATTCACATGGATGCTGTGCATTAAGCAAATTAGGTGGTTATGGTTGTTTGCTTCAAGAGTAAGAATATAAAGAAAATGACTCAAAAGGGTTTTTTTACAACCCCCCCCAGAGTTTGTTGATTTTTTTTATTATAAAACATGGTTAATAGAGAGCTTTGCTAGCCCATCTCTAATAATTAAAGCTGGGTATTAAACTCTGGAGAAGTTGTGGATATGTTTGCTACTATTCATTCATCTAATAAACATGTACTGTGCTTCAAGCGCTCTGTTGGGTACAAGGAATATGTTGTTGTTGATTGCCTTCGAGTCGAGCACGACTACTCATAGTGACCATATAAACAAAAGGCCTGAAGCCTCTCTACAACTATTGGCATGTATCAAAGTTCATCGAGTTTCCAGGAGCATGTTGTTTAGGAAGTGCATGCCACTCATAAACAGACAAGAACAAAGGATAAGTGAACTTTCTTCTATTGGAGAAGGAGCCCTGATGGTACAGTTAAGCCTCAATGATGGTGCAGGTAAGTCCTCAACAACTAACTGTGCTGTTGTTATGTTGTTATGTGCTGTCGAGTCGCTTGCAACTCATAGCGACCCTATGTACAACAGCCTTAAACTCCACTCTGTCCTGTGCCAACTGCACTGTCTCTGACACTTCCATCCTGATTATCCCAGTCACTGAATCAATCCACCTCATAGAGGGCCTTCCCCTCCTGCGCGGTCCCTCTACCCTCCCAACATGATATCCTTCTCCAAGGACTGGTCTCTCCTTAAAACATGTCCAAAGTATGTTAGACGGAACCTCAGAATCCTTCCTCCAAGGAGCCACCAGGTTTAACCCTTTCCAGGATGAATCTGTTTATTTTCCTAGCAGTCCATGGTATTCTCAATACTCTTCTCCAGCACCACAGCTCAAAGGCATCAATTCTCCTTCTATCCTCCTTGGTCATTGTCCAACTCTCTGATGCATAACAAGTGATTGCGAAGACCATGGCCCGTATCAAATGCACCTTAGTCTCCAGAGAGACACCACTGCTCTTTAGTACTTCGGAGAGGTCCCTAACAGCAGACTTTCCCATGGCAATGGGCCTTTTCTGCAAACTCACCCTGTGGCTCCACGGGAGAGATACCTAGTGATCTACCTCCACGCAGATTACATCTCGGAAAACACTCTGGGGAAGTTCTCCTCTGTTAATAAGGTCATCATGAGTCAAAAATCAACTCAATGGCACACAAAACCAACACCTGGGGGGGAGGAAGGAAGAAAGAAAACAACTGAGAAGTGTGATAAATACTATACTGGTGCTCTGAGGGGAAAACAAGAGTTCACTGACAGAGGAAAATGAAACCAACACTTACTACACAAACAGAAATCAGGCTGGAGGAAGTGCTTGTGGTGTGGAAGCCCCTGGTCCCAACAGTGTCTGACATCTAGCTATTTCTCCATTTTTCAAGCAGGGTAAGTTATTCACAGAACGCCAAAGCATGTCCCTCACCATGATAATGGATCCGAGTTGGAGTTCTGTTATTTGCAATCATAAAAATAAATTCTAATGTAGTGATCTAGAGGAAAACATGCTGTCTTCTCTCTGTAGAAGAGAAACAAGTAAGGATCTTTTTTTGGAAAGTGGGTCTGAAATTTGAGCTCCATCAGAAGATCCTCTCTGGACATGTAGCTTATAAATTGTAAATAACTAGTGTAACCTAGACTGTTGCGTGAGATTAAAAACTAATTCATCAAGTATAGCTGGGTCATTGCTTTCATCACCCGTTTGGAGAGCTTTTGATGGTCAACAGTATAGAGGGATTAATAGGATCAGGGTATTTGGAAGCTGGAAAGGACTTTAAGGATCATGAAATCAGATCTTATTTTACAGATGTGAAGGTGGAAGCCCAGAGCAGACACAGGACATGTTCAAAGTCACATAGCTTGAGAGCTGCTGAGTCATTGCTGAATTCAGGACTCCTCTTAGTTCACAATCAGACTACTCTTGGTTCATTCACTTATATTGTGATTTATTTAACAAATATTTTTAAATGTCTGTTACATCCAAAGAAGCCCTGGTGACAGCATACACAGGGCTTTGTACAAAAAGGCTGGTAATTCACATTCATCAGCCAGTCATTGGGAGAAAGATGAGCAGGTCCACACAGATTTACAGCTTTGGAAAGCTATTGCTGTGAGTTAGGCATGACTTAATGGCTATAGACTTAGTTTGGGTTGATTATTAAATTCAAAGTCCTGTTATACATGCTGAAATCACAGTAATGAACAAAGTATAAACAGTTTCATTTTTAACCGGGGGAAGAAAGATGAAAAACAAACACAAAATCTTTTTTTATATGTTATGAAGAACCAAAATTAATGTGAGAGCTTGTAACTCAATGATGTGCACAAAGGATGGTGGGGAGCAAGTGTCATGTCAGGAGCAGCTTACCCGGTAAACAAGGGAAGCTCCGTTTTGTATTTCCTCTACAGATTATTAAACACAAATAAGTTTGTGTTTCCCTTGCTTACTGGGTACTCCACTGTAGGGACTGAATATTTGAAAAGAGGCTTTGATACTGTAGAAAGGAAGGAGGATTTTTTTTATATGGTAGGGAAAAGTGGAATAGTTCACTGTAGTTTAGCAAGCACAAGTAAACCCAAGTTTACCTTGCTTATAGAGAAATCTGATAACGAGTCATATTATTCTAATTATATTCATATTAGTGTGGAAAGTTTCTCTGTAAAGATGTCATTTAAATCAAGACATGAGTGGCCAGAAGGAAATCAACTATTCCTTCTAACATAATGAAAATTTCAAAGGCTAGATTTCCAAGGAGAGGAAACGTTAACACGACAACTCTGAAGTTAGGGATGACCAGTTCAAGGAACAGAAAGTGATCTGGTGTGGTTGAAGCATAGTGAGAAAAGGGGAGGTAGGCGGAAGCTAAAGCTGGAGAGGTCAGCAGGCAGGCACCAGACTGTGGTCTTTGGAGCCAGGAAAAAGAATTGATTTCCATCCCTCCTCTTTTATACTAAATACAAACAGAAGTCATTTGGGAACTTTTAAGCAGAGGAACAACATGGTCTAATCTCTGCTCTAGACTTGATTTTGACCACCTGGCAGATAATAGTGAAATTAAAAGTCAGTAGTGTAGGGGAGAATACTGGAAATCTGGACTAGGGTGTCATGATGGGGGGAATGAATTGGAATGTGTTATCCAGATAGAGTTGATAGCTGTTACCAAAGCAGTGGGTAAAGGGAATAATGGAATTTGCAAGTCAAATCCTGGGACTTTGCCTTAAGAAACTGCATGGATGCTGCTGCTATTCACTGTGGAATTTTAAGGAAGAAACTGGTCTAAGGAGAGAAATAAAAGAACAACAGACCCTCCAAGGCTTCTGCTTTGCACATAACTCTTGAATTTTGTAGGGCAGTCTATATCTAAAGTTAACTCTTGACAGTCTAAACCTTAAAAAGAATAAATAGAAAGACTTAGCGAACAAAGACCATGCACTATTGCTTAACTGCTGTCTACTAGTCATCCGGTCCCCATGTTCCATATGATTAAGCAATGTAGGGCAGCCTGACAGGTAGTAAGTAACAGCACAGCAAAGCACACAGAAGTATCTGGAAATCATCAGAGGTTCCATCCTAACATTAGAAATCACCAGGACAAACTCTACCAAGGGAGATACAGAATAGGACTGGAAGAAACCTCCCGGGCAGAGGGACACATGCTCCAAAAGCCCAGAGATGGGAAGGATCATAGTGACCTGAACAGAGAGACGAGGTGATTAAAAAACTAAGGGTCAACATTTTATTTTGTAGTTGAGAGGTAAATACCAGGAAATAGCACCATTTGAATGAGTGGAGAAGAAAGAATCATTCATTTACTCCATCAATTCTTACTGAACCAAAATTGTAGGCAGAATTGTTCTAGAAGCAAAGAACAGAACAAAAACTCTGACCCCAAATGAATATTATATTCTCATTATATATTTGTATTACATATTCCCTGACAGGGGAGGTGTGCATGATGTTCAGCTATGCTCTGCCTTTTTTGGAGTTCTGCTCAGTTGACAGTTGATTCCATACCAAGCAACAACCCGTCTTTCATTTTCTTGGCACAAGGTACTGGACCTGCATGCTCAATGGCTGAATGCAGGTTAAGATGAGGCCAGAGTTAATAAGAGAGGCCAGATCTTCACAAGACTGGTTAGAAATTTAGATTTTACTCTGCATTTCTTTTCCAGAATAACAGGGCTGGGAGCACAGCAGTAACTAGATGGGTTCCCCGTCCTCCTTCATGCCGCTGTTCCCAGCTCTACTCTGCTTTGCTCAGTAACATCCATTGCAAGTAGATAAATAAATCAGAGACTGTTCTCTTCTTCTCTCTCCTCCTTTCTCCCTCAGAAATAACCTCTAATAAACCTCTGGTTTTCTATTGGCCCAGTTCAGAAATTCCTGTTCCCATCAGGAATTTTCAGTCATCTTTCCCAGATGGGAAAGCAGTAATCCTACAATTTCTTTGACTTGTAAAATCTCGTGTAGCCCACTCTGACCCTAAGCTAGTCTTGGTGGAAAGGTTCCAGGGTGAGGAAAGTTTCAGGGCACTTGGTCTTGAGTCTTTGGGTATGTCAAATTTTCCCTCTTTCTGCTGGAGGGGAGAGTAATGTTTGGGTGTGGGAGCTCAGAATCCATTCTAAGTTTCCATACTGCCGATATTCCTTGAACTCTCTTTGGTCTATTCCTTCTCAATTTTTTCTCCCCCTCTTCAGGCTTTGAAATGTGTAAACTATTGAAAAAGAGGAGTAGGAGGTGCTGGGTGGAGAGTGGAATGAGGGGCGGGGCCAGTGAAAAGTGTTTGGGCTTGGTGCAGTCCAACAGCCAAGGAGGACAAAGCAGTCGGAGCCAGAGCCCAGGGGGTCCTTCCTGGTGACTGCTGGGGAAAGTACGAGCTCGAGCTCGCTTCGCACAAGGGGCTCTGACAGGCTAAATTCAAACCAGATGTGCACCAGAGAGAGCAGAGCCTATTACAAAGTGTTGTGAAACGGCCCAGGGGAGGTAAATAAGCAAAAACAGCCCAGTTGCCTAGCAGCATCTACAACAAAACAAGCAGCCACAGCTCAGTTGGCATCAGATAGGGCAGAGTTTGCTTTCTGCAGGGGGGTGGGGGTAGGCGGGGAAAGGTCAGGGAGTTTTCAGTCTGATGAGGACCCTGAGGACCTAGCTCCCCAACAGCCCTTCCCTGCTCCCTCCAGGTCACCCCCCTCCTCTCTGGGCAGGAGGACCTGTCACTATTTCCACAGAACCTTGGAGCTGCTGCCCAGCTTGGTTCTACAGCGTCCATGACTTTGAATCAAGGCTTTGGAACATGTTCATTCTGGTTAGACCTCCTCCTGGGAATTTGCATTTCCTGCCCCCCTCATGTTGAATCCAAAACTACAATTTTAACAAGATCCCCCGGTGATTCTAATGTATATGTGACTTTCAAGGATCTGTAAAAATCAACTGGGGATCCATCTTGTTAAACTGGAGATTTGGATTCAGCATATTTGGTGAGTTGTTTTTGTGTACCATCAAGTAGGAACTGACCCAGAGCTGACTCTACATCAGGTTGTCAGAGGCAGTAAATCATCACATGGGAGGAGATTGCCTATTTTTCTTCTTCCTCAGAGCAGCTGCTGGATATGAACTGTGTGCCTTTGGGTTGGCAGCAGAATCCTTACCACTTTGTTGTTATTGTTGAGTCAGAATTGACCCACAGCTGACCCTCCAGCAGGTTTTCAGGGGGCAGTTAATTGGATGGGAGGAGATTGTTCATCCTCCTGCAGAACAGCTGGTGGCCTCGAACCACATGCCTTTGGCATTGCGGCACAACTTCTTGCCATTAGGCTACCAAAGTTGCCTAGGCCATCAAATTCTCAGTATAGTGTGGAATGGAATGACTCAGTTGGAAGTCCTGCTTTGTACCCTGCCAGCCCCATGGGGCCAGAGTTGGGAGTTCTCGATGGTGGGGAAGGTGATGAGGGAGGGGGCCACCATCACTTCTGAAAACTGGGCTCAGGCTGCAGGCACTAGGAGGGGAGAGGGACAGGCAGAACACAGAGCTACAAAGACTTGCTCATAGTCTGCTTTTCTCCTGACACATGGTCATCACATGTACCTCTTCACCACTTAGTCATTCTCATGCACCAGGTGTTTTTCAAATATTATTATGTATAAGACACTATAACTGACTCGAGAGACATAAGAAAAAAAATACAAACTAATTAGACAGTCTTTACCCCCAAGGGGCCTAAAATCTATAGGTGGAGACATCACACAATCAAATGTATAAATACTGATAGGCGCCTTGAAGGAAAAGTAAGGGTGACATGAAATAAAGAGAGAGATAATAAAGAAAGTTGAATTTAAATAGAACAGTCAAGGAAGGCCTTTCTTAGAAAGGTCAAGTTGGAATTTAAAGAATCACTCTCTTTTTCTCTCGCTGTTGAGTCAGAAGCAATTCATTGCTGACTCTCCAGGGGACAGGCTGAGGCTGTAAATCACACAGGAAGAGGTTGCCCATGTTTTCAAATAAAGTCACTGACGGATTCAAACTGCCAGACTGGTGTCGTCTTTGGAGTAACACTGCCACCCGAGCTACCTGAAGAATGAATTCTTGTTCTTAATGTGTGCTGACGAGTAGGAACTGACCCATGGCTGAACTTCTGGTGGGTTCTCAGAGGTAGTTAACTGCACTGGGGGAGGTAGCCCATCTTCCCATGGAGCAGATATTTGATTAAGGTAAAGGCAACACACAAGAAGGAGTTGATTAGAGATTGTGATGAATTACATTAACCAATAGCAATTGATGTTACAAAACAAACATCTATGAATAATTGCATAATAAATCAATATAATTTATAAACCTTTAAATAAAAATGAGTGATCAGGTATTTTCCAGGTGAAAAGACAGTAGGGAATCCTGAGCAATGAGAACAGCATATGAGACATTCTGAAGCAGAAAACAGTTTATTTCTTGAGATGAAATGACAGAAGATACCCTGGGGCTATAGATGACTCTGAGGTGAGCGGAGAGATAGGAAAGGATGAGATCAGGTGGGCCCCTACATAATAAGCATAGGAGATTTTGTTTAAATTCAGTGACATACCCTTCAGTTTTGTTAACATTACTAGGGGAGTTTTGGTGTACTGAGTTGACCAGAATTACATTCTTGAAAGATTATTCCTAACTACTGTGATGTGAAAATTATCCAAAAACGTTTGGAACAGTATGTCAACAGAGAACTGCCAGATGTGCAGCCTGGATTTAGAAGAGGTCGTGGTACTAGGGATATTATAGCTAATGTTAGATGGATCTTAGCAGAAAGCAAAGAATACCAGAAGAATGTCTATCTGTGCTTCATCGACTACGCAAAGGCTTTTGACTGTGTGGATCACAACAAGCTATGGCTGATTCTGAGAAGAATGGGAATCCCAGAACATTTGATTGTGCTTATGCGAAACCTATACTTGGACAGTCATCAGAACTGAGCTGGGAGACACTGGATGGTTCAAAATCAAGAAGGGGGTTCGTCAGGGATGTATTCTGTCTCCATACCTTTTCAATCTGTATGCAGAACAGATCATCCAAGACGCTGGACTATACGAAGAGGAATGTAGCATCAGGATTGGTGGAAGAATCATCAACAACCTGTGTTATGCAGATGACACAACCCTGCTTGTTGAAACTGAGGAGGACCTGAAGCGCTTGCTGCAGAAGTTCAAGGACTACAGCCTCCTATATGGACTGAAGCCCAACAGCAAGAAAACAAAGATTCTAACCACTGGGCCAATTGGCAGCATCAGTGTGGATGGTGAAGAGATTGAGATAGTTAACAGTTTTAATTTACTTGGCTCCACAGTCAACACTCTTGGTAACAGCAGCCCGGAAATCAAGAGACGAATTGCATTGGGAAAGTTGGCTGTGAGGGACCTCTCAAGAGTACTGAAGAGCAATGATGTCAGACTGGAGACTAAGGTGCACCTGATCCAGGCTATAGTCTTCACAATTACGTGCTATGCATCAGAGAGTTGGACAGTGAATAGGGTTGATAGAAAGAGAATTGATGCCTTTGAGCTGTGGTGCTGGAGAAGAGTGTTGAATCTACCATGGACTGCTAGGAGAACAAACAGGTTTGTCCTGGAGAGGGTGAAGCCAGAATGTTCCCTGGAGTCAAGGATTCTGAAGCTTCTTCTGACATATTTTGGGCATGTTGCAAGGAGGGACTGGTCCTTGGAGAGGGACATCATGTTTGGCAGAGCAGAGGGGCGGCGAAGGAGAGGAAGACCTTTGATGAGATGGATCGATTCTGTGACTGGAGAGGTGGGAATAAATGCGTTTGAGATGGCTAGGTAGGCACAGGATAGAAGAGCGTATAGAGCTCTTGTACATAGGGTCGCTATGAGTAGCAAGCGACTCGATGGCACATAACAACAACAACTGTGATGTGCCGTAGAGTTGGAGCAGACTCATAGCTGACCCTCCAGTGGGTTTTCAGAGGCTATAAATCACATGGAAGGAGATTACTCATTTTTCTATTATGAAGCAGCTGGTAGATTCAAACCTGCCTTTGGGTTGGCAGTGCACCTCTTTACCCAGACCTCCCTTATTCCCAAAGTGGTTATGTACCACTGAGTCAGAACCAACTCATAGCTCAGCCTACAGCAGCATCTCAGGGGCAGTAAATCACACCAGAGGAGACAGTCCATCATTCTCCCATGGAACGGCTGGTGAATTCAAATCTGGGACAATTTAAACAAGCGAGTAAGTAGCAAGGTGGTGGTGGTTGTGGGGCTGACTGTGGCTTAGGGCCATACTACGTAGAGAAGAATGAAATAGTATTTTTGAAAACAGAATGCACCATTTCACTTTCGTTTGGCATGCTCAAAATCTGATGATGTGGCCATGTCTGATAAAGACATTTCAGCTGGCTTTATCACCACTCAAAGCCGTTTTTCAATCAAGAGGGATCACCTTCCGGCACTACCGTGGAAAACTGGGGAAAGCTGAATCGTGTAGGTACTAGAAATACTAAGGTGTTGCTGTTAATGGCTGTCAAGTCAATTCCAACTCATGATGACCCCTTGCGTGCAGAGCAGAACCAGCTACTCCATATCAGTTTCAAGTCTGTAACCTTTCTAAAGCAAACCTGTGCCTTCTGAGAGGTCTCTACATGGTTTCACAATTCCCAACTTTCACCTAGTAGTCTAACATTTAACGGTTTGTGATATCCAGGGACTTCTTAGCAGTGTTAACTTCTTAGTTTTGAAAAACATATTAAGATGATTTAGTATCAGGGTAAACTGGATGAAGAGTATATGGGAACTTGACATGATCATTGTAACATTTCTGTAAATTGTTCCAAAATTAGGGTTGAAGAAGCTTCCTAAAACTTTGACCATACAAAATTTTCTAAGAGGTTATCACAAATGATCTTTTCTTTGTCTTCCCAGAATCCCTAGCAATAACAAACGTACTAAAAAAATCCTTAGGAGAGTTAAGAGCTCAGAATGTGTCCAGATCATTTCTGTATCCTCAGTCCTATGTAGGTAACACGTGATAGAGGACTATAGATTCAGAAGATGGGAGAACGGGATTCCATCTCAGCCCTCACTGTAATTGTGTATGCCTTAGGAACGTCACAATAATTTTTTTTCATCTGTAAAATAGAGATAAGAATAGTACTTGTCTTACAAGGTTTCGAGGGATTTAGTGAGACAATGCACTGTGGGAACAGGCCTTTTTTTAAATTACAAAGCCTGGTGCAAATATTCTTTGTGATGTTGACACACACACAGATGCTGATCAGTCAGAAGTTCCGCCACAATTAACTGGTGTTTCCTGAGAGCTCCACCTATGACACACCTGTGCACAGATCCAAAGGCGAAGCCTTCCTTACACGCCCTGGATGTGTTAAGAATGTATAGGTTCATTCCCATTTTCTACCATCACCTTCTTCCTGGGAAAGAGACAATTCTGACTGAGTCATAGTATCTACACTTTCTTCCCATAATTATCCCAAACGCTATCAAATTATGATATAGTGAGATACTAGAATGATAATTTTGTCTGCTATGTATTACGAGTGTCTAAGGATTTTGCATGGATTAGCTAAATGTATGTATGGAGCTTCAGTGCTGACCTAAAGACAGCCGCTTGGATTCTGCCAGCAGTGAAAAAGATGAGCGATCTCCTCTGATGTTACATTAAGCCTCTGAAAATCCACTGGAAATTTCAGCTTCGACTCTGAGACAATGAGTATGGATTCCCCCCCCCAAAGCCGCCCCCAGATTTTAGTAATATTTTTCTCCACCTTTTCATATATATATGTAAGTACCTCCAGGTTATATTTAATTTGCTTTAACATCACTAAGTATAGATTAAATCACTTATATAAATGTATGTTATTAGTTCATCTATACAAACAATACTCTTGGTACCATCAGCCAGGAAATGAAAAGACGTATTGCATTGGCTAAGTCTGATGTCAGAGACTTCTCCAAAGTACTGAAGAGTAACAATGTCAGTCTGGAGACTAAAGTGCGCCTGATACAGACCAGGGTCTTTACAATTACTTGCTATGCATAAGAGAGCTGGACAATAGCTAGGGATGATAGAAGGAGAATTGATGCCTTTGTGCTGTGGTGCTGGAGAAGAGTATTGAATATACCATGGACTGCTAAGAGAACAAACAGGTTTGTCCTGGAGAGGTTGAAGCCAGGCTGTTCCTTGGAGGCAAGGATTCTGAAGCTCTGTCTGACATACTTTGGACATGGTGAAAGGAGGGACCAATCCTTGGAGAGGGATGTCATGCTTGGGAGGGTGGAGGGACAGCGGAAGAGAGGAAGACCCTCGATGAGATGAGATGGATTGACCCAGTGACTGGGGTAATGGGCATAGGTGTGTCAGAGACAGTGAAATTGGCAAGGGATAGAGCAGAGTTTAGGGCTGTTGTACACAGGGTTGCTATAAGTCACAGGCCACTTAATGGTACACAACAAAAACAACACTCTTGCATGTTTAGTTGCTCTAAATAAAAATATATTGTGTTGTGTTATGATATTATGTATCATTGAGTTGGAACCTACTCATAGCTGACCCTCCAATGCATTTTTTAGAGGCTGTAACTTGCACAGGAGGAGATTGTCCATATTTCTGCCAAGGATCAGCTGACAGACTTGACCCTTGTTCCTGTGGGTTGACAGTGCAACTCCTTTACCATTAAGCCTCCAAAGCTTACACTTTAGATTATTTAACTAGTCTTTAACTGGTATTGTTGCTGATTGCCTTTGAGTTGAGCATGACTCATAGTGACCCTATGAACAAAAGGCCTGAAGCCCTATACAACTATTGACAGTTATCAAAATTCATAAGACATATTGTGATGGAAAAGTCTGAGATCAGAGACCTCTCTAAAGTACTGAAGTGTAATGATGTCACTCTGGAGACTAAGGTGCACCTGATACAGGCCATGGTCTTTGTAATCACTTGCTATGCATCAGATAGCTGGACAGTGAATAGGGATGATAGAAGGAAAATTGATGCCTTTGAGCTTTGGTGCTGGAGAAGAGTATTGAATATACCATGGACTGTTAGGAAAACGAACAAGTTTGTCCTGCAGAGGGTGAAGCCAGGCTGCTCCTTGGAGGCAAACATTCTGAAGTTTCATCTGACATACTTTGGACATGTTGCAAAGAGGGACCAGTCCTTGGAGAGGGATGTCATGCTTGGGATGGTGGAGGGACAGTGCAGGAGAGGAAGACCCTTGATGAGATGGGTTGATTCAGTGACTGGGGTAATGGGTAGGTGGGTCAGAGATGGTGAGATTGGCACAGGATAGCGTAGAGTTTTGGGCTACATAAGGTCGCTATGAGTAGCAGATGACTTGACGGCACATAACAACAGCAACAACTAATGACATTATAAGTCCTTATGCTGTAGTATGTAATGTATTGAGTTACTAACTGAAAGATTTACTGTTCCAGTTTGCCAGTCACTCTGCAGGAGAAAGATGCACAGACTCCTCCCCAAAAGATTTACAGCCAGGGAAGCTTCACGGAGGGCTGCTGTGAGAGGAACTGACTCAGCGGCAATGGTTTTGGTTTTGTTTCATTTGTTTCATTTTGTTTCATTTAAATAATGGCATTAAATATTGTTGCTGTTGGTGCCACTGAGTATAACTCATAGTGACTCCGTTAATGACAGTCTTGGACCCTGTCCTACCCTGTGACATCCTCACAATCTCTGATACATTTGAGCTCATTGATTCAGTCACTGTTTCAAATTGCCTCTTTGGGAGGTCTTTCTTTCCTTTACTGTCCCTCCACCCTTCCAAATATGATATCCTTCTTCAAGGAATAACCTCCTAAATTATTGAGGAGCAATGATGTCAGTTTGAGGACTAAAGTGTGCCTGATCCAGGCCATGGTCTTTTCAATCACTTGCTGTGCAAGTGAAAACTGAAGGATGACAGAAGAAGTAATTGCTGAGAGCTGTGATGTTGGAGAAGACTACTGAAAATCTCGTGGACTGCAAAAAGAACAAACATGTATGTCTTGGAGAAAGTGCAATCAGAGCTTTTCATTGGTGGCAAAGATAGCAAAGCTTCATCCCACATATTTTAGGTGCATTGCTAGGAGAAACTATTACTTGGATAGGAGTATCATGCTTGGAAAGTTGGAGGGTTGGCAAATGAGAGGAAGATCCAGGAAGATCCACAACCAGATGGGTTGACACAGTGACTGCAGTAATGAGATCAAGTGTGTCAGAGATTTTAGAAATGGCACAGGATAGGACAGATCTGATGTAAAAGTCACTATGGGCTATACTCAAGTCGACAGCACCTAACAACAACAACAACAACCAACCTTTATTGGTACATTTTAACTTGCTTTTTTAACAAGGGGCATTGTATTTTAATATTACACTAAACTCAGCATATTATGTAGCCAACCTTGCTTAAAAGATACAGATAAGAAATGGAACTGTGGCTTAAATTTGGCTGACAGTGAGACCATTAGCACAAAGATCTGTTCAGTGATAAATTTTTTATTTATGAATATGTAATTGAAATTTATGTATTTGGCAATTGATGTAATCACCACACTGGAACCTTGGATTGTGGGGTAAAGTCTATAATTGTAGAAAAAGCAAAGAGAAAAATTCTGAAACTACTTCTCATTCTGGTCAAGACAGTAAATCAGTAACACCATTGCATCCTTGGGAACACAGGGTACTTGTTGTAGCATTGCTGTTGTTTTTGCTGTTAAGTACCATCAAGTCAGGTACAACTGATAGTGACCCTGTGATCAAAAGACCTGAACCCTGTTCTGCAACTATCATAATTTCTCTACATTCACAGAGTTTTCCAGAGGCACAGTGTTTGGGAAGTGGATGCTACTCCTCCTTCCAAACCTGAATCAATCTGGGCGCTCCACCAAACTCTGTCCACCATTGGTAACCATTATGGCATTTGACACATCAGGGGCACAGCGTTCAGCATCATAGCAACCCCAAGTTACTTCAGTACAGCAAATTGACAGACCGGTGCTATACTATTTGGAAGACTATTCATTCCAAACATGATTAACACCAGGCCTGAGGGCCCTACAGACTTTTAAATACAAGGCCCACCCACCAGATCTTGGTTGACTCTAAACCAAGAGGCTTGCTGTCCACAGTTCATTGCTAGCTAAATCCGGCATATCCAATCAGCTCACACCCAATGGTGAACAACAACAACAAAAAAACAAAAACCAACCAACCAAACATTCCACACTGACCCTCAACAAAACAAGAGAAAACATCTTGTGGAATCCAACCACTTCACACATGAGATTCCAAAGTGTTAAATGTTCAAAAATAGTATCTTAATAGCAGTCACTAGTCTAGTCACCACAGAATTAATAGATATTGACTGAAGACTCTTACTAACTTAACCCAGCAATGGTCCTGACTGAAGCTGTGATGGTGAGCTCTGGTGGTGTTATCTGAAGGGAGATGTACTTGTAACCAAAAGGCTATTCCTCTCGGGCTTTTGGATCTACCAGGAGCTGAGGAAAAAAGATGGGCAATCTCCTCTCTTGTCATTTACAGTCTCAGAAGGGTCAGCTGTAATTAGTAATTCCAACCAAACATAGCAGCTGCTGTGCTATATGTAGTACCTTTGTTAGAGCAGATTAATACGGCTTAAGGTATATAGCATGCCATTACTTATGTGGTGAATGTATTCATTTCCATTCCAATTTACAAAGAAGTTTAAAGACAATTTGCATTCACATGGGATAGAACAGTATGAATTTTCTTGTGACTGTGTCTCGGGACTCAGAAACTTTGCTGCTTTCCATCTAAACATAACTGGAGATAAGTGGAAGGCTATCACACTGATCCATTATGCCAATCATCTCATTATGGATGGGGAGGATGAACAACTGGCAGCTAGTATGTCTTGGTAAGGAACATTCACTCAGGAGGGTAGGAGATAAATCTTACAAAGATTTAGGGACCTGAAACTTGCCTACTTGCCACAATATCTTACTCAGAAAAGCAGAGGATTGACATAGAAAATAAAGACCCCCAAGGAGAGAGATCCTGCCTAAAAGCCTCCTGTTTGAAGTAGCTGGGTTCTGGAAGGTAGATCATTTTTTTTTGTTTGGGTTTTTTATTTTTTCACTTAATTAAGAATCAGGTGTAAGCTTCTATTAATTAGCAATCAGGTGTGTGGTGTTTGGTTGATTTGATTTAATTAGGACCCAGAGCATGGGCCTTTGTGATTAAAAGCTGGCTGAGGGCTGCCTGAAAGCCTTTTTTGTTTGAAGCAGTTGGATTCTGAAAGGTAGCCTGTATTATGCAGATGACACAGCCTTGCTTGCTCAAAGCGAGGAGGATTTGAAGCACTTGTATGACTTAGAGGTTCAGAGAATACAGGCTTCAATGTTGATTGCATCTCAATGTTAAGAAGACAAAGATTGTTACCACTGGACCAAAAGGCTACATCATGATAAATGAAGAAAAGTTGAAACTGTCAACAGCTTCACCTTACTTGGTACT
>NW_006399755.1:18934096-18942090 GCF_000299155.1 Elephantulus edwardii
TGTGAGGATGGCACAGGATAGGACAGGGTTCAGACCTATTGTTCATAGGGTCACTATGGGTCGTACTGACTGGACAGCACCTAATAACAACAAGTCACTGATACAGTGACTGAAACAATATTTTTGAGCACAGTAGAGATTGTGAGGATGGTGCAGAAGAGGGCAAAGCTTTTATCTGTTGTAATAGGGTTACCGTGAGTCCAAATTGACTCAATGGCATTTAACAACAGGTCAAGATTATGCTGGAATATTCCCTGTAAAGTAAAAACCAAATTGCTATAACATATGTCTCCTATGTTTCCTCAACAGTGACAGTGATCTCCAATTGACCTCACACTTAGACATCATCCCTTTAAAATATGAAATCTAGATCTGAAGGGCCTGATAGGGCCAGTTGCCTAGACATTAATACAGATATTCCCAAGCACATAGCTATTATAGGTCTGTGCAGCACCTTGGGGCATGACTCATAAGCAGTAACATCTTACCTTTATAATACTTAGCCCAGGAGCTATTACATGCAAGCACTATAGTATGGCAAAGACCCTAGATAGCTCTGGTCTTGCTGCTTGGAATAGAGAAAGGAAATATAGTCAATTATCATTGTTCCTAGCCGTGATGGTCTATAAAGTTGTCACAGAGACTATATTGGGGAGAATACAAAATTAAGTTCCTGTGAAAATCTAGTCACATTTTGTCAACTTGTCTTTGTGTAATTTTGTTTTATGTGTGTTTTCTTTTTAAAGACATTTTATCTGAAACCCATTGGCTAAAAAAAGAAAAAAGCTCTATAACCCCTCCCTGAAGGAAGCTTATTTAATACAGGTATTTTCTGCATAGAGACATCATAGGCTTCTGGCACTTAGAAATCTTAGGCCACACTTTAGCACTATTTTTGTTGTTTTTGTTATGTGCCATCGAGTTGCCTGTGACTCATAGCAACCCTATGTAAAATAATTTTGAACCCTGCCCTATCCTGAGGTGGTCTCACTGACCCGGACACACCTAATCCCATTGCCCCAGTATTGTGCCTATCTATCTCATCCAGGGTCTTCCTCTTCTCCACTCTCTCTAGGCCCTTCCAAGCATGATGTTCTTTTCCAAGAACTGGTCCCTCCTGAACACATGCTCAAGGTATATGAGATGGAGCTTCAAAACCTTGTCTCTAGTTGTCTCCAAGGAGGAACTTGGCTTCACCCTCTCCTAGACAGACACATTTGTTCTCTTGGCAGTCCATGGTATATTCAATACTTGTCTTCAGCACCACAACTCAAAGATATCGATTTTTCTTCTATCATCCTTAGTCATTGTCCAGCTCTCTAATGCATAGCAAGTAATTGAGAATACCATGGCCTGAATCAGGTGCACCTTAGTTTCTAAACTGACAAAATTGCTTTTTAGCCCTTTGGAGAAGTCCCTGACAGCAGACTTCCCCAATTTCCTGACTGCTGGTGCCAAGAAAGTTGATTGTGGATCTGAGCAAGCTGAAATGGCTTATAACCTCAACCTCTTCTCCATCTATTGTGGTGCTGCCAATTGGTCAAATGGTGAGAATCTTTGTCTTCTTGAAGTTGAGCTTCAATCTATGTTGAAGTCTACAGTCCTTCACCTTCTGCAGCTAGCCCTTCAGGTCCTCCTCAGTTTCAGCAAGAAAGGTTGTGTCATCTGTATAATGCAGGGTTTTGATGAGTCTTCCTCCAATTCTGATGCCACATTTCTCTACATAATGATCTGTTCTGCATACAGATTAAAAAGGTATGGAGACAGGACACATTGCTGACTAACTCCTCTCATGATTTTGAACCATGCAGTGTTTCTTTGCTTTATTCTGAGCACTGCTTCCTGGTTCAAGTACAGGTTTCGCGTGAACACCAAAAAATCTTCAATTTCTTCATACTTGGTGTCAGTGGTTTGTTGTTTAAATTTTGATAATAGTGATTTTAACTGAGTAAAATCAAGTGTTCTGGGATTCCCATTCTTTTCAAGGTTAGCCACAATTTGCTGTGATCCACACAGTCAGCCATTCTTTTGGTACTCTGCTTTATCCCAAGATCTATTTGACATTGTTGATAATGTCTCTAGTGTCACAATAGTGTCTATGACATTATTTGTAAACAATGAAATTCACAAGAAAAAGCACAAAAATATGAAAAATATGTCACTAAAAAATAGAACGTGAAAAGAACACTTGTTTAAAGTATGACAACTGAAGCAAGAAAAGTATTACCTTGAACAAACTTAGCTGGGAACATACATCTCATGTCAGAAGATTAAACTTTATGCCATCTTCACATGTACACAAAACTCACAAAAGCATAACAAATGTTGATTCTGGGGTTACAAACAAACTGATAAGTAGGCAAACATATAAATTGTTGTTGATTTCCATCAAGTCGAGCATGACTCATAGCAACCCTATGAACAGAAAGCTTGAAACCTTTCTATAATTATTGTCATTTTTCAAAGTTCATAGTTTCTAGAAACACGTTGTTTAGGAGCTGAATGCCACTCTTGCTTTCAAACCTATTTTAAACTGGGAGCTCCATCAAACACTGTCCACCTTGGGTAACTGTTAGGACATTTGACACACCAATGGTACAAGGTTCAGCATCACAGTAACCCTAGGTTACATATTGACAGAAGAGTGCTGTACCACTTAGAATGTTCCTTCAAAATGTAGTAACAACCAACTTTAATTAATAAGGCCCTCTCTGAGCTTAAATAAAAAACAACCAATATAGTATATTGTTGTTGTTATGTGCCATGGAGTTGCCTGTGATGCATAGCAACCGTATGTAGAGCAGCTCTGAACTCTTCCCTGTCCTGAGACATTCTCACTAATTCTGGCACACAAATCACCATTTCCCCAGACATTGTATCAATCTATTTTATCTGGGGTATTCTTCTCCTGTGTTGTCCCTCCACCTTTCTTAGCATGATATCCATCTCTAAGGACTTGTCTCTCTCGGCCACATACCCAAAGTATGTGAAACAGGGCTTCAAAATCCTAGCCTCTAAGGAGAGACTTGGTTTCACCTTCTCCAAGACAGACCTATTTATTTTCTTGACAGTGAATGTTAAGTTCAAGACTCTTCTCCAGCACCAAAACTTAAAGGCATCTACTTTTCTTCTGTCATCCTTAGTCATTGTCCAGCTCTCTGAAGCATAACAAGTAATTGAGAAGACCATGGCTTGGATTAGGCGTACCTTTGTCTCTAGACTGACACTGTTGCTCTTCACCACTCTGAAGAGGTCTCTGACAGCAGATTTTCCCAATGCAATTAATCTTTTGATTTCCTGAATGCTGATGTTAAGAGGGTTGACTGTGGATTTGAGCAAGCTATAATTGCTAACAACCTCAATCTCTTCTCCATCTATTATAGTGCTGCCAGTTGGCCTAGTGGTGAGAATCTTTGTATTTTTGATGTTAAGCTTTAATCCATATTGAAGACTATAGTCCCTGACTTTCTGCAGCAAGTGCTTCAGGTCTTCTTCAGTTTCATCAAGCAAGGCTGTGTTATCTGCATATCATAGGCTGTTGATGAGTCTTCCTCCAATCTTGATGCCATATTCCTCCTTATAAAGCCCTGCTTCCCTAATTATCTATTCTGCATATAGACTGAAAAGGTATGGGGATTTTGAACCATGCAGTGTTGCCTTGCTCTATTCTGAGGATGGCTTCTTGGTCCAAGTATAGGTTTCACATAAGCACTATGAAGTGTTCTGGGAATCCCATTTTCCTCAAGGTTAGCCACAGTTTGTTGTGATCTACACAGTTTAATGCCTTTGCATAGTCAATGAAACACAGATAGACATTCTCCTGGTACTCCCTGCTTTCTGCCAAGATCCATCTGACATTAACAATAATGTCTCTAGTGTCACGACCTCTTCTAAACCCATAACTATATAAATAGTGAGTCATAAATACTAATGAGCAACTATATCTTGCTTTCTTGGGGGACAGTTCCTTATTATAATATGAGAAGAATTAGCTGACATAAAGCAACTGAAAATAATGTCCAGTCCACTAAGCACAAACTAAGCCCTCTGCAGTCAGTTCTAATTGGTGGTGACCTTCCGCTCGGCTTCCAAGGCTGTCGCTATTAAGTAAACAGCTATATTAACTCAGCAGGTGTTTGCTTAAGTATTTCCCATGTATTCAGTATTCTGTACTGATTGTGATTTTCTAAATAAACCAAGACTCAGTGGTTAAATTTTACTGGTAGTTAAACCTGTCTCTCAAAAAAGTCACATTATTATAAGCATGGTGCATATAATTTTTTGTCAGTTCTGCTACTTTTGTTTTGTAGATTCCTTCTTTCCCCCTTTTTAACAAAACTTTAGGTGATAACCTATCTCTATAATTTTCTGCACCAAATGTTCAACCTTTTATCTGTATTGTGGTTTTACCATAGGAGTACTCCATAAAATTTTTGCTGAGGTTTGGGTTTCTGGTGGTTTGTTGGGTTTTTTTTTTATTTTTATTTTTTAAATCCCCACCACTGACATCTCTAACATCTTAAGATTCTCCAGAAGACATAGTATTGAGCTGATTGATCTCAGCCTGGACCTCCCAAGATGTCCTCTTCTTTGGTCCCTGCTTTAAGCTGACAACATGTAAACCAGAACAGTATTCCTGTGTGGAATGTGTTTTCTCATAAACTCAAAAAGCCATATTGACACTACGCTTAGATGTCCTTTGGAGAGTTATTTTCAAGGGTAATAGAAGCTGACAACAGGACAGGGAATGTCAAGTTGGTAAGAAGATCAAAAGCAATATACTAAACAGATTGCTCCATTGAGGAACTCTGGTGATGTAGTGAAAAATGTGCTGTGCTGCCAACCAAAAGGTCAGCAGTTCAAACCCACCAGCTGCTATAGGAGAAAGTCTCTTCACAACCAATGGGGAAATAACTTTTTAAATATCTTGTAATATATTTAAATTAATATTCCTATGATTGCATTTTAAAAAGAAGTAATATATTTAAGACTAGAAAGACAATTGAAAGAATTTTCCATATCAGGCTGAAGCCCTTTGTCCTTTTAGTCTCAAGGGACAATTGGAAGATACTTGTTACCAGGTTGAATCCCTTTGTCCTCTTAGTCTTGGGGGAAAAATTGGAAGAGATTTTTCCCTATCAGGCTGAATCCTTTAGAGGAATAATTGGATGAGACTTCCTCATCAAGATAAAGTCCTTTGTTGCTATCTGCTTTTCTACTCTTCATTCTACCCTCTAATCTATAGCTGAGATTCACTCCCTTTTTGGCATTAAGATTAGAAGGTGATAGAATAGAACATCTTTCCTTTTATCAAAGACAGCATTTTCCAGAAACTGTTGTTAGGTGCTATAGAGTTGAGTACCACTCATAGCAATCCTAAGAAAACCAGATTTGAATCCTATCCTGTCCTATGCCCTCTTCACAATATCTGACACACTCAAGCCCATTGCTGCAATCACTGTATCAATCCATCTGATTGAAGATCTTCTCCTTCACTGTTCCTCCACCTTTCCAAACATATCTCTATCCTAGGAATAACCTCTTTAGCAACATGCCCCCACTATGTGAGACAAAGCTTCATATTCTTTGCTTCAAAGGAATTCTCTGGCTGCACCTTCTCAAAGACCTGTTTGTTATTTTGGCAGTCCATAGCACTCTTCTTCAACACCACACTTCAAAGGCATCAATTCTTCTTCTGTCATCCTATTCATTGCCCAACTTCCAGGGGCATAACAAGAGGCTGAAAATGTTATGGTCTAAGTTAGGTGCATTTTGGTTCTCAAATAGATATCATTGCTCCTCAATAATTTGAAGAGGTCCCTGACTGCAAACTTTTTGAATGTAATGTGTCTTTTGATCTGCTGGTACCAAGTGTGTTGATTGTAGATCCAAGCATGACAAAGTTGTTGATAATCTTGATCTTTTCTCCATCTGTCATGATGTTCCCTATTGGTCTAGTGGTGTTTTTGTTTTCTTGTCTTGGAGATGCAATCCATATTGAAGGCTATACTTCTGTATAGCAAGAACTTCAACTTTTCCTCACTCCCAGAAAACAAGTTTGCGTCATCACATAACAAAGGTTATTGATGAGACTTCCTCCAGTCTTGATGCCACCTTCTTCTTCATTGAGTCCAGCTCCTTCAGTAATTGGCTCAGCAAACAGAGTTAGTAAGTATGTAGAAAGGATACAACACTGACACACACCTTTCATAGCCTGGTGTACAAGTTGCCGTCCCGTGGTAACTTGTGGTTGCTGTGAGGCTGAACACTGTCACGGATGTGTCAAATGTGTTAATGGCTGGTTACCCAATGTGGACAGAGAGTGGGGTGGAGCTCCCAGATTAAAATAAGCTTGGAAGGAAGAGTGGCATCCACGTCAATAATAGCTTGCCTCCAGAAACCCTATGAATCTGGAGAGAGGATGAAAGACACCTAAGTATTGAGGACTCTCCTTCATAGGGTCGCTATGAGTTGCCTGTGACTCACCAGCACTTAACAACAGCAACAACAACATTACTTGTTGTTAGGTGCCATCAAGTTGAATATGACCCATAGCGACTCTATGAACAAAAGATCTGAACCCTGTCCTGTCTTGTGTCATCTTCCCATTTCCTGACACATTAGAGCACGTTGTGGCAGCTGCTCTGTGAATCCACCTGGTCGAGGGTCTTCCTCTCCTTCACCAACTGTCTACCTTTCTGGACACAAAGTACTTCTCAGAGGAATAGCCCCTCCTTAAAACATGCCTGAAGTATGTGAGGTGAAGCCTCATCATTTTTGCCTCCAAAGAGCACTCTATCTGCATCCTCTCTAACACGTATTTGATTGTTCTGTTAGCAGTCCATGGGATGTTCAGCACTCTTCTCCAACACCACAACTCAGAGGCATCAATTGCTCTGTAATCCTTATTCATTATCCAGCTCCGGGATGCATGCATAGCAAGTGATCAAAAAGACCATTGCCTGAATCATGTAGATGAACCTTTGTCCTCTAACTGACGTCATTATTCCTCAATAATGTCAAAAGGTCCCTAGCTACAGACTTTGCCAGTGCATTGTTGTTGTTATCATGTGCTGTCCATTTGCCTGCAATACATTTCTTGATTTTCTGACTGCTGGTACCAAGGGTATAAATTATGGATCCAAGTAAAATGAAATTATTTCCAGGTTAAATCTTTTCTCCATCTATAATGATACTGTATATTGGTCCAATGGTAAGAATCTTTGTTTTCTTGACATTGAGGTGCAATCCATATTGAAGGCTTTATTATATTTTTTTTTATCTTCTGCCCCAGTGCTTTCTGTCTTCCTCACTTTCTGCAAACAAGGTTGTGCTGCCTACATAATACAGCTTATTGATGGATCTCCCTCCAATCCTGATGTCAAATTACAAGAAATGTGATCTAATAGTGTTAAAACTACTAAACAAATTCATTAATACCGTATACCAGCAAAATACTGCTAAAGATCATTCAAAATCTGCCAGAGCAGTACGTAGATAGGAAGCTGCCAGACGTTCCAGTAGGATTTAGAAGACGCATGGCAACAGGGATATCATTGCTGATGTCAGATGGATCCTGGCTGAAAGTAAAGAATTCCAGAAGAATGTATATGCTTTATTGACTTTGAAAGTCATTTGACTGTGTGGATCATAACAAGTTATGGCTAACATTGAGAAGAATGGGAATCCCAGAGCTCTTAACTGTACTCATGCAAAACCTACACCTAGACCAAGAGGCTGTTGTGTGAACAGAGCAGAGGAACACTGCATGGTTTAAAGTTAAGAAGGGAGTGCGTCAGGTTGTGTTCTCTCTCTATTCCTCTTCAAACTGTTGTTGTTGTTATGTGCCTTCAAGTCACTTGTGACTCATAGCGACCCTATGTACAAGACTCCTAAATGCCATTCTATCCTGTGCCAACCTTGCTGTCTAAAACACACTCATTCCCACCACTCCACTCAGAATCGATCCATCTCATCGAGGGTCTTCCTCTCCT
>NW_006399755.1:18943315-18946349 GCF_000299155.1 Elephantulus edwardii
CCTGGAGCCTTGTTTTTTGCCAATTCCTTCAGAGCAACTTGAACTTCCTCCTTCATCACCATAGACTCTTGCTTATATGTTATTTCATGAAATTCCTCTGTGTCAGCCAATTCCTTCTGATACAGTGACTCTGTGTACTCCTTCCATCTTCTTTTGATAGTTCCTGGATCACTTAACATTCTAAACAGACTATCTTTAAGTATTGCCACCTGTGGCTTGAATTTGTTTTTCAGTTCCTTCAGCTTAAGAAACACTGAGTGAGTTCGGCCCTTTTGATTTTCTGACTGCAGTTCTCTGCACATGTCATTATAGTATCTTGCTTTGTTATCCTGGGCTGCCTTTTGAAATTTTCTGTTCAGCTCTTTGATTTCTTCCTTTAGCTTTAGTTTCTCGGCACTCTAATGCAATACTCAGAGTCTCATCTGACATCCATCTTGGTCTTTTCTTCTTCTTGAGCCTTTGTAATGATCTTTTGCATTCTTCATGGATGATTTTCTTGATATCCTCCCAGAGCTCATTTGGTCTATGCTCATTGGTGCTCAAGGTCTCAAATATGTTCCTGAGATGGTTTTGAAATTTGAATGGGACAGACTTCAGGTCAAATCTTGGTTCCCATGGACTTGATTTAATTTTCCTCAACTTCGGCTTGAACTTGCATATCAGTAATTGGTGGTATGTCCCACAATCAGCACCCGGCCTGGTTTTCACTGCTGATATTGAGCTTCTCCAGCAAATCTTTCCACAAATGTAATAAATTTTATTCCTATGCATACCATCAGGTGAGATCCATGTGTACAGCTTGCGTCTATGTTTCTTATAAAAGGTATTTGCAATGAATAAATCATTGAATGTGCAGAACTCTATCATTTCTATCTCCAGCCTCATTTCTCTCACCAAGCCCATGTATGCTAAGCAAATTATACATGAAGCAGACTCTATGAGGATAGTATTCCCTTTATCTGTTCACAGAGAAGCCTCTTGGTCTAGGTGTAGGTTTTGTGCAAACACAAGAAAGTGTTCTGGAATTTCCATTTTCCTCAATGTTAGGTATAATTTGTTAAGATCCACACAGTCAAATGCCTTTGCATAGTCATTAGCCTTCTTTCTCATATTCTTTGCTTTCAGCCAGGATCCATCTGACATCAGTGTTGGTGCCACCTTCTAAATCCAGTTTAAAAATCTATCAGTTCTCTGTCAGTGCAGTGTTCTAGCTGTTTTTTGGATGATCTTCAGCAATGTTTTGCTTGCATGTGATATTAATGATATTGTTTCATAATCTCTACCTTATGATGGATTACCTTTCTTAGGAATAGGAACAAACTTGGATTTCTTACAGTTTGGTTGACCATGCCGCTCTCCTCCAAATGTCCTTGCATAGATTGATGACGATATTCAGGGGAAATCTGGAGGATTTCTAATCACCTGCTATCTGTCTGAGAGCTGGGCAATGAATAAGGACGACAGGAGAAGAATTGATCCATGTTAATTATGATGATGGAGAAAAATGCTGAACGTTCCATGGTCTGCCAAAACAACAAACAGAGATGTCTGGGATAAAGTGCAACTAGAGTGTTCCTTGAATGAAAAGATGGTGAAACTTCTCCTCACATATTTTGGACATGTTAGGAGGAGCTATTCTTTGGAAAGGGACATCATGCTTGGAAAGGTGGAGGGTCAGTGAAAGAGAGGAACATTTTCAATGAGATGGATTGATAGTGTGTCCGTGGCAATGGACTCAAACATGTTTAACATGTTGAGTATGATAAGAATGTTGCAGGATAGGACATAGTTTAGATCTGTTGTTCATAGGGTCATTACAAGTTGTGCTCAACTTTGTGGCACTTAACAACAACAATAGGAGGGAAAACTGTAACTGAATAGTATTAGATTTGCACTGAATCACAAACTATTTTCCTCTTTATAAGATGTCCTGAATAAAACTACCTTTCTCCCTTTAAGAGAGTTGAGATCCGGAAGGCCAATCTTCAGTTAATGCAGGCTGTGCCATGCATCTCTTTATCAAAAAAGCTCATGAACACACTGTACATAAGTAACTGGGGATTCAGCTAATGTAGTCAGGCCCAGGTGTTCCTTTTTAATGGCATTTGACTTTGGTAGCCATTCCTATTTTAAGTGGTTAAAGACCTTGGGGGTGCCATGCTATGCAAAGAGAAAAAGAATGACCTGTATAATCTTCTAGAGGAAACCACACCTGCGCCATAATGAGTAAGCACCTACTCAGATTAGGTGGGTCAATTAAACTCTCTTTGCCCCACTTCCTTTTTTATTCCATAGACAGACACTGAGATTTGGAGAAGACAAAATGTTAGGAGCTAAATGAATATTCTTTAGAATAGAATTTGTAAGTTCTGACTCTTAAGTTGGTTTTTAATATTTACTTATTAAAGATTTGAGCTTGATGGCTTAATGGTAAGGAGCTGCACTGCCAACCTGAAGACATGTGGTTCAAATCCACCAGCTACTTCATGGGAGGAAAAAGGGAAATCTCCTTCCATTTGATTTAGTGCCTCTGAAACCCACTAGGTCAGCTATTAGTTGGTCCCTGCTCGATAGTACACAACAACCATTGACAGTTAAAGATGACAATTAAAAACCACGATTACAATTAAAGATATAAGCTAGAAAACAGCTTCCCATTTTTATTCTATGCTTTCTCAATTAAAGGAATATTGTTACTAATTTATTGTCTTGAAACAATCCCCAAACTCAGTGCGTAAAACAAGTAAACAAAATCCCAACAATTATTATCTTAATTTTGTAGAACAGGAATCTGGATATCACTTAGCTGATTAACTCAACTAAAATAGTCAATCTGTCAGTTGAGGCTGCATCATCTCTGAGGATCTGGCTAGGAAAACAAGGAGGGAGTGGAGAACTCATTTTCAAGCATTCCAAGCAGGGGATTGTTGGTAGACCCACATATCACACCATTCAAGTGTCTTCATAGGTCTTATGAAAATATAGCAGCTGGCTTCCCTCAAGGTTAGAGATCCCAAAGAAAGCATCCAAGCAT
>NW_006399755.1:18947779-18961462 GCF_000299155.1 Elephantulus edwardii
TAATACAACAAACCTATGAACAATATGTAATCTGCACCCTCTGACACCCCACAGAAGTGTCAGTTAAATCAATTGAGATTGATTTTATGGTAATGAGTGAGTAAATATGAGATTTAGCTAGCAGGAATTGTTGTTCTTGTGTGCTATCAAGTCGAAACCAACCCATTCCTGACCCTCCAGCTGGTTTTCAGAGGTAGTTAATTGTGCCAGAGGAGATTGCCCATCCTTTTCCTGTGGAGCAGTTGGTCGATTTGAACTGCCCACCTTCAGCATTACAGCACAGCTACTTGCCAGGAGGCCAATGTTGCAAAAATGAAGAAGCCAGCTGTGGTGACACGGACGAAGAGGACGCAGACAGGAAAGTTGCTTCTTCCGCATCTCTCTCTTGTGATTCGGATTCATAACAACAATTGTTAGGGGTTTTGGAGGCTTGTAGATCTTAACCAGAGGAGATTGCTTATCTTTCTTCCCCAGAACCATTGGTGAACTTGCACTGCTGGAGATATTAAACTTTTTTTATTAGCAGCACCACATGTTATGGGCTAGGAAGCTAGTGGAGTACAACACAATGAGTTTTAAACAGTGAAAATATCTTCATAATTTGTACATGTCCATCATTGGTGGCAATAATTATTCTTTCACTTCCTTAAGTGTCCCAGCACAATAAGTATTCATTCTCAATTTCACATTTTGTCAGTGGTTTTGGGTTTTGTTTTGTTTCTGCAACTGTTATCTAATTTCTTAGAGCCCTGGTCATATGATACATTACATACTGGGCTGCTAACCAAAACGTCAACAGTTGGCATCTACCAGCCACACTGTGGGAGAATGTTGGGAAGTATCCTCCCATTAATATTTGTTGTTGTAGTTAGGTGCCATCGAGTCAAGTATGACTCATAGTGACCCTATGAACAAAAGATCTGAACTCAGTTCCTGACACATCAGACCTCCAGTCACTGTGTCAATTCTCCTGATCAAGGTCTTCCTCTCCTTTGCTGACTCTCCACCCGCCCAGCATCATGTCCTTCTCCAAAGAATACCCCCTCCTAGCAACATGCCCAAAGTATGTGAGGCAAAGTCTCATCATTCTTGCCTCCAAAGAGCATTCTGGTTGCACCATCTCCAAGACGTATCTGTTTGTCCTTTTGGCCATCCATGGGATGTTCAGTGGTCTTCCCCAACACCACAGCTCAAAGGCGTCAATTCTTTTTCTGTCATCCTTATTCATTAATATTTATAGTCTCAAACACCTAATGAAGGGTCACCATGTGAATATATGATTAGGGATTATTGACATGACAAGAGTCCAGAATGAAGGCTGCATAGTGGAGTGGACTTGGGGGGAGGGATTGTATAACAATGAAAGAATTTTTCTTTTACTTTTCAAAGAGAAGAGTGAATTTGTAGGTGAGGGTTAGGCAGGAAGGAAAGTGCAACAATGAATGAATGGAAATTTAAAGTTTAATTAAAATTAATGAAATAAATTGACTTGATGACAGAGGGCTTGTTTTTCTTTTATTATCTCACTTAATTTTGTGAGGTAGAGATTATTCTTTCCTTACTGAAGACAATAGTGACTAGAAAGGTCAAGCACTTCCTGAATGCTTCACTAAATATAAATGGTCAACAGAGTCAATTTCTCAGGTCTCAGTATTTTTTTTCCAAATGATTTTCCTCAAGTCCTGTATTTTTTCCCTCTGTACCAAATTGTTCTATCAAAATTTTGTCCATAAAGCACATGAATCACTGAGCTTGTCTTTACTAGGAAATTATCAATTACTCTGAAACTAACTTAATGAAAATAATATTTATTAATGATTTTCTTTTTTTTTAGAATGATTTCAATTTCTAGTACTCTCATTTATCCAGTAAGTACTTGATGAGCTCACTGCATCCCGTGGACTCCCAAGAAATAAAACCTACAGGATAGTCTATTTCCCTTTAAGGATATTCCAGACAAATATGAGAAATAAAAATTACATTTCAGTGTATTTAAAAAAAACCCCAAAAAAAACAAAGTCAAAAATTTTAAAAAGTCTCAAACTCATTACCATATAGTTGAACCAACTCATAACTGAACCTATGAGGGATGTCTGAGCATCTGGGCAGGAGGACATTGCTTATCTTTCCCTCAAGCAATCTCTGGTGGATTTAATTTTCCAGAAAAGTGTTGTCTTTGACTTAGCAATGCAACTTTCTAGGGACTCTGCCACTGTATCTCCCTTGTAGTGCATAAAAAACATTATTACCTTGGTAGTATAATTTCTAGTATCAGACTGAAGAGCCAATATATTCCCCTTGAGGACAAAAGAGAAGGAAAGGGGCAATCAGTGGAAGATTTGAAGAGATAAAAGATAGAATTTCATTAGATGAAAGAGCACAGGTTGCCTGTTGGACTGTAGTGTTCCAGGTAAAGGATTGTTTGCTGTTATCATTATATTCCATAGATTAAGTCAATTCCACCTTAAAGGTATTAAGTGGTAACGAATTTCACAGCCAACCCAAAGGCGCATGGTTTGGATCCAACCACTACGCTAGGGGAGAAAGATGGGCAGTCATATCCTGTGTGATTTACAGTCTCTGAAAACCCACTGGAGGGTCAGCTCTAAGTCGGTTCCAATTCAACAGCATACAACAACAACAATAAGGCACACTGGCATCATGAATAAAAAGTGCTGCCCACCAAGAAAGATCAGTGGCTCGAATCAGCTAGCCATTCTGTGGAAGGCACCCAGCGGAGTCCCACTCCAAGTCAAAACTAACAAGAGGAGTGAGTTCCCGGGAAGCATAGAATTACCCATAGGGTTTCCTAGGCTGTGATCCTTATGGGAGCAGATTCAGGTCTTTTTTCCTACAAAGCTGTTTGGGGTTTCCATCTGCAGACCCTTTAAAAAATTGGTAAGTTGAACCCGTATGTGTGGAACCCTCAGGGCTCCTTCAGGCAGATGCAAAAACTACAAAAAAGGTCCAGAGGCAAGAAAGAGGAGGTTCCAATTGGGCAAATTGCTTTAATAAGTCCATCATGACTGTTCTAGAGAACAGAAACAGGGAGGACAGACTGGAGCAGAGTTGGGGGCCCACTACAAATACACTGAATTTCATCCAGAAAGCAACTGAAAGATCTCAGAAGCCTATTCTTAAAACAGCAGCAAAGTCAGTGCTTTGCCCCTCTCTTCTTCATGCAGTGATTGTAGATGTTAAGTGCTATCAAGACAACTACAACCCATAGCAACACCATGAATTAACAGTGGATCTGAACCCTGCCTTATCTTGTGCCGTCCTCATCATCTATGACACACTCAAGACCTCTCTTAGAGTCACTGTATCAGTCCATCTTGTTGAGAATCCTCCCTTCCTGTGACGGGAGGTCTTCTATCTCCTGGTGATGGTGGGGTAGACCTATCATTTCCATTGTTTGTCATTCAAGCTTTGTACAATGCTGATATGGAACATGTTTCCCCAGAGCTTCCAAACTCAGGTGAACTAGAGAGAAAGACCTAGAAGCCTATTTCTGAAAATCATTCAGGAAAATCCTTATGGACTGCAGTATCCTGACAACTGATCCTGGGCACAGGGCAGGACAAGGCTCCTGTTCATCTCATTTTGCGTGGGATAACCATGAGTCAGGGCAGCTGACTCCACAGCAGCCAACGATAGCAACAACCAACTGGAATTCTTCTCAATTCTTATTTTGAATCTGTTATTTCTTAATACTACTAAGTCACTCTTTTATGTCACAGAGTATTTTTCCAAAGAAAACATGTGTTGAGATTTTCCTCTAATATCTGGGTAATATCCTGTAAAAACAATGTTGATGGCATAGGGGTATCAAAGTCTGACCACTAACTCCAAGAGGGAGAAGAATCTTCATCAATTACAAGAGCAGCGCAAAGTCAATTTTATGAGTCAGACTTGCCCCTATGCTCCTGGGCCACCTTCTAATAGTTCTAGTACTAACAATCCCCCTCGCACCTCTCAATACTCAAACACTACAGTCAGCAAGTCATTACAACTCTCTGTTTCTTCTTTTTGATGGCTGTGAGAGTCTCATTTCCTTCCTTTGAGCCTGCCCAGTTTAAGCCCGGAGGGATGGCGAAACTGACCAATGTCCAGGTTAATAGTCATACATCTTATTTGCCTACTCCCACCCTAAGGGTTCTATTTACCTTATTTATATTAATATTAATATATATTAATAATATAATAATGATATTAATTTATATTATATTAATGGAGAGAGGATGAAAGGCACCCAAGCGTTGAGGACTCTTCTTCATAGGGTCGCTAGGAGTCGCCTGCGACTCAACGACACTTAACAACAACATATTATCTATTTACCTTATTTATATTATCAAACTCTCCAGTTTCCGTGGTGGCAGACACCTAACATTTGAATAACACTACATAGCCATGTGATAAGAGTGATACCCAGATGGCTAGAAAAAGCCATAGTGAATAACTCACTATAGCATTTCCCCCCTGAGAGAGACTAGAAAGGAGAAATCTCCTATTTGGAAAGTCCTAGGTAGTCAGATTTCTGGAAACCTTGGTTTTTATTCTGCCTCCCTTATCCCTGGGTAGATCTCTTTCTGAAATCATCATAAATTTTAAATCCCCATTAGAGAATTCAACACAAAGAAAATTGGATCTCTGCTTAATAAATCCAAATTCACCCCTTTGTCACCCACTGCACGGGGGTGTTGTAATGGCTTTGAATGGGAGGGAAATCTTTAAACCTTCTAAAAAAAATCCTCTAGGCTTCCTAAGCAGCCCTGGACTATTACTGAGCACTTTGGACTTCTTTCGTGAATTGTCTTACTGATCATTGTTTCTCAGCGATGGTACTCTCTTGGGGTGGGATTACTGGGACACTGCCACATTCTATGTTTTCAGATTTCTATGTGTTTTTTTGCCTTTTGACCACCTGTATCCATCGGTGATTCTGAGGGAGAAGAATACTCACTCTCTTTCTGTTAAGACTACAGCTTCAAAAACAATGACTTGGATGTGGCTCAATGGTAGTGAGTTTGAGATTTCACAAATGTGTTTTTAAATACATATTTAAACCTACCAGAGGGGTTATTATTGTTACTAAAGGAATGTGAGGTTCATAGATACTAGGAACTGGAGAGAACTTTTAAAGACATGGATAAATTCTTACTGTGATCCACAACTTAACAGCATCAGCTTTACTTGTGAGTTGTTGTTGTTGTTGTTGTTGTTATGTGCCTGTGATTCATAGTGACTTATGTACAACAGCCCTAAACCCTGCTTTATCCTGTGCCAATCTTGTTGTCTCTGACACACCTACTCGCATTACCCCAGTCACTGAATCAATCCACTTCATCGAGAGTCTTCCTCTCCTGCACTATCCCTCCACCCTCCCAATCATGTTGTCCTTCTCCAAGGACTGAACTGGCCTTGCAGCATGTCCAAAGTATGTCAGACAAATATTCAGAATCCTTGCCTTCAAGGAGCAGCCTGGTCTCACCCTCTCCAGGACAAACCTGTTTTTTCTTGTTGTTGTTGTTGTTATGTGCCGTCGAGTCGCCTGCGACTCATAGCAACCCTATGTACAACAGCCCTAAACTGTGCTCTGTCCTGTGCCAATCGTACTGTCTCTGACACTCACATTCTGATTATCCCAGTCACTGAATCAATCCACCTCATAGAGGGCCTTCTCCTCCTGCGCTGTCTCTCCACCCTCCCAAGCATGATGTCCTTCTCCAAGGACCGGTCTCTCCTCACAACATGTCCAAAGTATGTTAGATGGAGCCTCAGAATCCTTGCCTCCAAGGAGCCACCCGGTTTAACCCTTTCCAGGACAAATCTGTTTGTTTTCCTAGCAGTCCATGGTATTCTCAATACTCTTCTCCAGCACCACAGCTCAAAGGCATCAATTTTCCTTCTATCCTCCTTGGTCATTGTCCAACTCTCTGATGCATAACAAGTGATTGTGAAGACCATGGCCTTTATCAAATGCATCTTAGTCTCCAGAGAGACACCATTGCTCTTCAGTACTTTGGAGAGGTCCGTAACAACAGACTTTCCCATGGCAATGCGCCTTTTAATTTCCTGGCTGCTGGTGCCAAGAGTGTTGACTAGAATCTCAGAGTCACCGCAGACTTAGTGCCATAGAATGTAGAAAGTTGCACTGTTAACCCAAAGGCTGAGCCTCTCTGGTGATTTTAATTCATCAGCAGCTACATAAAAACAAGAAAGATAATCTCCTTCTGTGCAATTTACAATCAGTGGTAGATCATCTATCAATCATTTCCAATTCAACAGCAGTAAGTTTTGGAAGGTTGGTTGTATGCATGTTATTATTTGGAAAGACCTTAACTCGTTTATCCAGCATCCTAATTTTTATACTAGAAGAAAGGGGCAGGGTGGATAGAAGGAACCATTTTTTGAAAGTTTATCCAGTTCGTTAGTGCCAGAACTAGGATTTCAATTCCTTTTTGTCTTTAGGCTCCTAGATTAGGACTTTTGCATACCTTCAGACTGCTTCTCTAGATGACAATTTTCCTACAACCGCCATTCATTTTTTTCCTCAAAAAAAATCTTTATTTAGAAGTAAACGCATTCTAGGTCTCTGGGAAACATAGAAGACAAACATTGGTCTCTCAGTACAAGCTCAGCCCTTCTGGAAAACTTAAAGTGCTGATATTCTGGGAGGACATCTCCCAGTACTGGATTTTACTCTGCATCACATCCCAATCGTGTTGGAGAGACAGCCCATGGTGGATTTGGAGATGTGCAGGGAAAGTGAGGCTGGGACACCCAGTAGGGTCAGCGTTACCAGGGCATCCTTGGAAATCCTACGCTAGGGGAATATACAGGAATCCTTTAAGTTCTGTTTCCATTTGCACAAGTGCCAGAATGAGATGAAATGTGGTGTCTGTCTTACAGAAGGGAGTTCCTGTGATAAAGTAATGAATACTCACAAAAGTGTTACTGGTCTAGTAACTTTCAAAGATCTGTGTATTCACATCCAGAAAAGGAAATGTGGGTCTGTAGTGCTGGCTTTTTTTTTTTAATCTATAAGTATCAACTTGATCTGTAAGTATCTATAAGTACAACTAGGAAATACCTAATTCAAGGAATGTTAAATCCCAGCTCCCAACAGCAGAGGAGCTAGGCAAAGAAGGGTCTCCCCAGAGTCACAGAGCTGAAGCTGTGAGGCCCTTATCTAAGACTCCGAGTGATACTGAAGCTAAAGGTACAAATTGAGGTTTAAAAAAAAACCAATCAACCAAACAACCCCAAACCACAAAAACATCCACAGAAAGAAAGGTAGTAAATACAATACACTGTAGTGTGAAAAATAGCTACAGAGTAAAAATGAATATTAGTAAAAAAAAAGGAATTTGGAAAAAAGAAGAGGTCAGTAGGCAAGAAGAATGGTGTGATTAGTAACTAAGAGATGGAGACTAGAGAAAAGTTGAATTATGGCTTGAATAATTTCTAGCTGTGTCTCACACTTAGGTGAGTGTCTTTACACATCACGGCAGACAGTAACTTAGGACACTGAGCCACTTCAAGAAAACAAAAAGCAGTATTTGAACAATGTGATGGCTTATTTGTTTTCTATATGAAAGTACGGTTTAAGGGAGCTCAGGTGGCCTAGTGGCAAGAAGCTGCATTGCAATCCCAGAGATATACAGTTCGAATCCACCAGATGCTCTGCCGGAGAAGGTGGGGCAATCTCCTCCTGTACCAGTCAGATCTGATTTGGTGGTACAGACACACACAAAATAATAAAATAAAAAAAGCTTTTTTTTTTTAAAAAAAAAAAGAGAAAGTATAGTTTCTAGTTTGTCCAGGGAAATATAATGGTTCTGTTCTATAAAACCAGTCAAGGATTCCGTTTCTTTCTCTTCCATCGTTCTGCCCTAACTGTAGGGTATAATCCATGGTTGACGTTCACCACTTACTACATATATCTTATATATTCCTGTATGTGGGAAGGAGAAAGGGGGGATTAGGTAAATGAGTTTATTTTCAGGAAAATTACTCAAAAATTTAATAGAACACTTCTACATACACCCTGTTGGCTGTAACTTAACTAAAAGTTCACATGCAAGGGGGCTAGGAAACTTAATTACTATGCAGGCAGCCAAAGACTGAGAAAAAAAAATTGAAAATAAGGTTTAGTTCTACTAATAAAAAGAAATAGTTAATATTGGCAGATAATATTCTCTGCTATCCTCAAAAAATCAAATATACATATCTACTGTCCTGTTTTTACTGTGAAGAAAATGTTTCTATAAAGGAAAAAATGTGGCAGCAGGATTGGAGGAAGACTCATCAATAACTTTCATTATGCAGATAACACAACCTTGCCTGTTTGAAGAAAGGAGGACTTGAACTACTTGCTGCAGAAGGTTAAACATTGTAGCCTTCAGTATAAATTGCATCTCAATGTCAAGAAAACAAAACTCCTTACCACTGGAATGATAGGTAACAGCATGATAGACAGAGAAACGATTGAGACCTAATGACTTAATGTTACTTGGATCCATAATCAATGTACTTGATAGCAACATTCAGGAAATCAGGAGATATATTGGATAGGAAAGTCTGTAGTCAGGACATCTCTGACTTATTGAGGCTTAGGGGTGTCAGTTTGAGGATTAAAGTGCATCTGATTCAGGCCATGGTCTTTCAGTCACTTGCTATGCATCTGAGACCTGGACAATGAATAAAGATGACAGAAGAAGAATTAATGTGTCTTTGAACTGTGGTCTTGAAGAAGAGTGCTGAATATCCCAAGGACTAAAAAAATTAATTGTTATGTCTTGGATGAGATGCAGTTCAGAGTGTTCTGTAAAGGTAAAGATGATGCTTCATCTCACGTACTTTGGGTATGTTGCTATGAGTGGTTATTCCTTGCAGAGAGACATAATGCTTTGAAAGGTGGAAGCTAGGCAAAGGAGAGAAGACAACCACTTACATGGGTTAACAGAGTGAATGCAGCAATGGGCTTGAGTGATTCGAGATTGTAAGGATGACCCAGGATAGGACAGGGTTCAGATGGGTTGACCATTGTGAGTTGTACTAAACTCAATGGCACCTGACAATAACAACAACCTACCTGTTTAGACTTGGGAGAGTAGAAGTCAGTGAAAGAGAAGAAGACTATCAGTGAGATGGATTGACAAAGTGATTGCAAGAATGGCTGTTAACATGGGCCAGATTATGAGGACACCACAAGACAGGGCAAAGTTTCGTTACGTTTCTTTTGACTGGCCTATCCTTCGGTGACAGTGGTGTGTTGAAGTCTCCTACCACTTTTATGATGTTATTTATTTCATTCTTCAATTAGGTTAACTATTCTTTTATGTACTTTGCAGGTCGATCATCTGGTGTGTAAATGTTGACCAGGTTATGTTTTCTTGATCTATTGTGTCTTTGATCAGTATGTAATTTCTTTTCTTATCTTTTATGGTGGTTTTCATTCTGAAATCTATTTTATCAGAGACTGGTATTGCTACTTCTGCTTTTTTACGGGTTGTCATTTGCTTGATATATTTTTTTCCAGCCTTTGATTTTGACTGTGTAGATCATAACAAACTATGGCTGACTCTGAGAAGAATGGGAATCTCAGAACACTTGACCGTTCTAATGAGAAACTTATACTTGGACCAGGAGGCAGTCGTCAGAACAGAGCAAGGAAACCCTGCATGGTTCAAAATTGGGAAGGGCGTACGCCAAGGATGCATCCTATCTCCATACCTTTTCAACCTATATGCAGAACATATTATCCGGGAGGCTGGGCTCTATGAGGAGAAATGTGGGGTCAAGATTGGTGGACGATTTATCAACAATCTGTGTTATGCGGATGACACAACCTTGCTTGCTGAGACTGAAGAGGACCTGAAGCGCCTACTGCAGAGTGTCAAGGACTGCAGCCTACAATATGGATTGAGGCTCAATGTCAAGAAGAGAAAGATTCTCACCACTGGACCAATTGGCAGCATCAGGATGGATGGTGAAGAGATTGAGATTGTACACAGCTTTAGTTTGCTTGGCTCCACAGTCAACAGTCTTGGCACCAGCAGCCAGGAAATTAAAAGGAGCATTGCCATGGGAAAGTCTGCTGTTAGGGACCTCTCCAGAGTGCTGAAAAGCAATGGTGTCTCTATGGAGACTAAGGTGCGTCTGATACAGGCCATGGTCTTCGCAATCACTTGTTATGCATCAGAGAGTTGGACAATGACCAAGGAGGATAGAAGGAGAATTGATGCCTTTGAGCTGTGGTGCTGGAGAAGAGTATTGAGAATACCATGGACTGCTAGGAAAACACACAGATTTGTCCTGGAGAGGGTTAAACCGGGTGGCTCCTTGGAGGCAAGGATTCTGAGGCTCCATCTAACATACTTTGGACATGTTGTGAGGAGAAACCGGTCCTTAGAGAGGGACATCATGCTTGAGAGGGTGGAGGGACAGCACAGGAGAGGAAGGCCCTCTATGAGGTGGATTGATTCAGTGACTGGGATAATTGGGATGGGAGTGTCAGAGACAGTGTGATTGGCACAGGACAGAGTGGAGTTTAGGGCTGTTGTACATAGGGTCGCTATGAGTCGCAAGTAACTCGACGGCACATAACAATAACAACAACTTTGATTTTGAGTCTGCTTTTGTCTTCTTTTTTAAGCTGTGTCTCTTTAGGCAACGCATTGCTGGATTTTGTTTTCTCCTGGCATAAACTGGTGATCACGTCCAGGACTGCATTTGTTAGTTTAAACATGTCAATTGATATCACACCGACTTCTGAAGGCTTATCTTTTGCCAATTCCTTCAATGAAGCTTGAACTTCTTCCTTTTTACCATTGACTCTAGTTCATCTGGTACTTCCTGAAATGTTTCACTGTCAATCAATTCTTTTTGATACAATGATTATGTATTCCTTCCATCTTGTTTTGATACTTCCTGGCTCATTCAATGTTTTGCCCATAACATCTCTCAGTGTGGTAACTCCAGGCTTGAATTTTCTTTTCAGTTTTTTCATCTTGAGAAATGCTCAGTGTATTCTTTCTTTTGTGTTTTCTAAATCCAGTTCTTTTTTACATTTCATTAGAATACTTTATCTTCTCAAGCTGGCCTTTGGAATCTGTAAATCTCTCTTCTACATTTCCTCCCTTTAGTTTGACCTCTCTCTGTTCTAATATGCATTTCAGTTTCTTCTGATTTCAAAGACTTGTTAGATTGGGAAAACCTGTTTAGAAAGACCTCTCCAAAGTGCTAAAGAGCAATGTTGCCAATTTAAAGACTAACACGTGCTTCATTGAATATGTGGCAGAACATATTTTCTGCATATCTTAGCTGCCTTCAGTGTAGTCCGTGATTGAACCAGAACATAACAATTAAAAAACAGAGGAGGAAAAATGACAAGAAGGTATTTTTACCCTAGGCCATGGTCTCCTCCTATTTTAAGGCCTGTGACACTTAAACAACCAGCTTCCCTTTAACCTTTGCCAGCTGAAGCCCTATCAGCACCCAAGGCTGGCAGCTAAGGCCCATTAGCAGTTAACTAAGGAGTAATTAGCAAGCTCAGTCAGAATCATTAGCATTTCTAAGTTTCCATTTGGAAATCATAACTGGCTTGAGTGAAGTGAGTTCTGGAAAAAGCAGGAACAGCTGTGTGGAGAGAGTCAGTTGTGATTTCTCTGACATGTCTATAAAGAATCCTCAGGAACTTCAGAAGACAGACCAAGCTCTCTCCCCTCTGCATTATCTAGAGCACCTAGAGGCCTATGGACTGTCCCTACAAAACAAAAGGCTAAAGTTAGAGGTATTGTTGTTGTTGGGTGTCATCAAGTCATATACAACTCATAGCGATCCTATGACTAGCCAACTTGGAGCTTGTCTTATCCCGTGCCATCTGACACACCAGAGCCCGTTGCTGAGGTCACAGTGCCAATCCATCTCGTTAAGGATCTTCCTGTCCTTCATTGAAAGACAGAGTTTGGTCATCCTCGCCTCTAAGGAACACTCAGGCGGCACCCTTTCCAGGACATATCTGTTTGTTCTTTTGGCAGTCCATTCAATATTTAGTACTCTTCCCTAAGACCACAGGCAACACAACTCAAAGGTGTCAATTCTTCTTCTGTCATCCTTACTCATTGTTCCTCTTTTCAATACATAGTAGGTGATTGAGAAGACCATGGCCTGAATCAGGTGCACCTTAGTCTTCAAACTGACATCATTCCATTTTAGTATTAGGTGCCAAAGATTCAGCTTCCACTCATAGTGACCTGATACACAATAGAATGAAATCTTGTCCAATCCAGCTCCATCCTCACATCTCTATTGCTTTTCAATTCACAGTTACAGTGACTATGTCAATCCATCTCCTTGGCTCTTTACTTTTCGAAGCAGGATATTTTTTTCTCCAAGGACTGCCCCTCTGACAACATGCCCAAAGAAAACAAGATAAAGTTGTACCATTCTTGATTCTAAAGAGTACCATGATTTCACTTCCACCATGCCAAATTTATTCTTTTGGTGGTACATGGTATATCTAATATACTTCACCAACACAAGTCAAAGGCATTAGTTCTTCCATGTTCCTTATTCATTGCCCAACTTTCACATGATTATGAAGCCATTGGAAATTATATGACTTGAGTCAGGTCCACTTGAGTCTAGAAATTTATATCCTTGCCCTTTAGCACTTTCTTGTTGCTGTGTGCCATCAAGGTGAACTTCTTAGAAAGTCTTACTTTCTGTCCCCAAGTTCATAATTCTTGATTACCACTTCTTCTTTGTTTCCAGTAATTGCATTCTAGGCACCCGTTATTATTAATGCACTTTGATTGCACGTTCAGTCAATTTCAAGCTCCACAAGTTGGTATAAATCTTCAGTTTCCTTCTCTTTGGCTTCAGTTGTTGGTCCACATATTTGAATAATAGTTGAATCAACAGCTCTTCCTTTTATGTATTTGAATGCTATCCTATCACTGACAGCATTGTACTTCAGGATAGATCTTGAGTTGGTCTTTTTGACAATGAACACAACATTATACTTTCTCAATTTTTTGTTCCCAGGAAAATAGATTATATGACTGTCTGATTCAAAGTGGTCAATATCAGTCCATCTCAGCTCACTAGTACCTAGAATATTTCTTTTTAAGCTTTATGCTTGCTGAAAATGATGAGGACCTGGAATGCTTACTGCAGGAGATCAAGTAAGTAGTCAAGAAATAATAATAATAAACCAACCCAAACATGTTTTATTGAGAAAATGTGCTGTCAAAGATCTCTCCAAGGTGTTAGGGAGCAACAGTGTCATTTTAATAGCTAGGTTGCACCTGATTTAAGCCATTGTCCCTTCAATTACTTGCTATGCATCTGAAAGGTAGTCATTGAATATGGATGACAGAAGAAGAAATGAGTCTTTGAGCTGAAGTATTGAAAAGTACTGAGTATCCCATGGACTGCCAAAGGAAAAGACAAGACATACATCTTGAAGAAAATACAACCAAGGCACTCCTTAGATTCAAATGTGGTGAAACATAATGTCATGCATTTGGGAAAGGGTATCATGCTTGGAAAGGTGGAGTGTCAGTGAAAGAGATGAAGATCTTGAGCAAGGTGGATAGATAAGTTGTTGTTGTTGTTGTTATGTGCCGTCGAGTCGTTTTCGACTCATAGCGACCCTATGCACAACAGCCCTAA
>NW_006399755.1:18963308-18965566 GCF_000299155.1 Elephantulus edwardii
TGTCTTTGTAATGACCGTTTGCCCTCTTCCTGGATGATACCTTTGACATTCTCCCACAGCTCATCTGGTCTTCGCTCATTAGTGTTGAAGGCCTCAAACCTGTTCCTGAGATGATTCTGAAATTCAGGTGGGATGAAATCAAAGTCATATTTTGGCTCCTGTGGATTTGGCTCCTGTGGATAGATATAGTGAATGAAAAAATGGTCTCAAGTATATCTGACATGGTGAGGATGACACAGGGTAGGGCAAGATTCAGATCTGTTGTTCACAGGGTCACTGTGAGTCATATTCAACTTGACAGCAATGAACAACAATAGGGTGATGACCGATCAAGGCAGCAATATATAAAGCAACCAAAAAGTGGTAAAAACTCAACAAAGTGGGAACTTATTAACGTTATTTCCTTCCCTGTATTAGTTCATAGAATTGAAGGTGTGGGAAAAGCACAACACTTGACTCTACTATTAGCTAGGAGAATAACTCAAACTTCAAGGATTTTGCATTTATATGACAGCTGGGCCCACTTAACTTACACCTATAGAATCTGAACATTCCATGGACTGTCAAGAGAACGAATAGGTCTGCCCAGGAAAGAATGAAGCCAACCTGTTCCCTGGAGGCAAGGATTTTGAGGTTCTCACTACTTTGTGGATGTTGCCAGGAGGGACCAGCCCTTGGAAAAGGACATCTCGCTTGGTAGGGTGGAAGGACACCACAGGAGAAGACGACCCCAGATGAGATGGATTGGCACAATAACTGGGGTAGTGAGGGTAGGTGTGTCAGAAATAGTGAGATTGGCTCAGGCTAGGACAGGGTTCAGAGTTATTGTCCTTAGGTTTACTATGTATGAGTCAAAGTCAACCCAGTGGCATGTAACAACAATAATAAGATTGTCAGATAAAACCGATATGTCCAATTAAATTTTAATTTCAGATCATATATATATATATATATATATATATATATATATATATATATATATATATATATATATATAAAGATGTATCATGTAGGTATGTATTTCCTAGGAACCAACTTCATCAGTGAAGCTTAATGTCTTTCTTTGCTCACCTTCTTGTCCTACCTGCCTCTTAAGTAACTAGTACTGATTATATGAATGCAAGTGCTGAGTCTTTTGTAGGGATACAACTATTCATTTCTTTCAACTTAGGGTTAACACTTTGATAGAAAGTGTATCTGACTTGACAGTTTACGAAACACTTTTACACTCTGGAATTCAGTGTTTCTCAAGTGTTATTATGCATGCAAATCAGATGGGGGTCTTGTTGGAGTACCAGATTCTGACTCAGCATTTCTAACATGCTTCCTGGCAATGATGACAATGATGACGCTAACGGTGATGGTCTCTGGACCATACTTCGAAATGGAAGCATTTATCTTGGCTTTCCTTCAGGGTTGTTGGTATGGGAATAAAGGAAGGTAAAATCCTATGTAATAGACTGCAGTTTCACTATTTTTGTAATTTTATAGTTGAAAAAATGAAGATGTAGAGCTGCACAGAGGTAAGGTAAGTTGAGAGAAAAGAGAGAGTGAAACAGAGAAAAATGAAAGACACAAAGAAAGATAAGAAGCTGGGCCAGGCAGCCAGTGTGTTCAAGTCGGCCCCCACCACACCATGCTGCTTCTTAAGAAGGGAGGAATTCTGAACCTGTACCCCTTTCTAGGCCTCACAATACATGTGATCTTGGAAAAGTAATTTGATCTCTCTGAATTCACTTTACGTAGCAAAGTGTTCTATAAATATGAGTGGCAATAATTTAAAAGTTCTTGGTAATCCCTGGGTGGTGAAAATAGTTGAATTGTTCAGCTGCTAACAAAAAAAGCTTGTAGGTTGGAGTTTGAGTTTACTCAGACCATTTGGGGGGGGGGGGAGAAAATCAATCAATCTATTTCCAAAACTCAGCTATTAAAAATCCTGTGGAGCTGAGTTCTGTCCTGACACATGTAAGGTCATCATAATTAAGAGCTGAATGAACTTCAGTTAGTTCCTGGGTTGTTATTGGGGTATTTGAACTCAATCAAATTCCCCTCAAATAATGGGAAAAGAAGCTCAGCAATGAATGTTTATGGAGATAAGTCTTAGAACCCAGAGAGAACAAAGACTGTTGTTGTTGTTGTTGTGTGCCGTCGAGTCATTTGCGATTCATAGCGACCCTATGTACAACAGCCCCAAACCGTGTTCTATCCTGTGCCAATCGCATTGCCTCTGACACATCCATCCCAGTTACCCCAGTCAC
>NW_006399755.1:18966031-18968709 GCF_000299155.1 Elephantulus edwardii
GCCATCCTTCCTGATGCTACAAAGACTGTAGAGAAGTGAAAAATTAGTATGTTATGGACAAAATTTTGAATGATTCAAGAAACATCGAAAGAAGATAGAAGAATACATAGGGTCACTGTACCAAAAAGGATTGAGAAGCTATGATACATTCACACAATATGGAGCAAAAAGGAACAAAAATTTTGTAAATTATTACCTAACTTGGGAGGGACTGGAGAGCATTATTCTGAGTGAACTAACTCAGTTCCATAAGGACAAATACTGTATAAGACCATGGCTGTAGTATGAGCATGTGGGTTCAAGGGGGAGGAGGATGGAAGCAGAGAAGTGAGGATGTGCAGGGGTGTTAATTATGGGGTCATACAATTTGATGGGGGTTTGGGAAAATGGGAAGGAACTGGTGTGAAAAATAATGTATTCAAATTTTGTAATGAAACTAGTATAAAAATAATTTTACAGAAAAGAATTGGCAGACATGGAACCATTTCAGGAAATAGCATATGATCAAGAACTAATGGTAGTAAAAGAAGAAGTTTAAGATAGATTGAAGATATTGGCAAAATATAAAGCCCTAGAAATTGATGGAATTCCAATTGACATATTCCAACAAACAGATGCAACCCAGGATGTACTTGTTAGGCTGTGCCAAGTAATCTGGAGAACAGCTACCTGGCCAAATGACTGGAAGACATCCATATTTATTCTCATTCCCAAGAAAGGTGATCCAACAGAATGTGGAAATTATTGAACAATATCCTTAACATCACATGCAAACAAAATCTTGGAGAAGATTATTCAGAAATGGCTACAATAGTACATCAGTAGACAACTCTCAGCTCAAGTGGGATTTAGCAAAGGCCATAGCATCAGAGATATCATTGCTATCAGCAGACCCAGAAAGATGTTTATCTTTTATTGATAACGCAAATGCATTTATTTGACTGTGGATATAGGAAAAAATTATGACTATTTTTAAGAAGAATGGGATTTCTAGAACAGTGACACTGAGAAATATATACCTTGACCAAGAAGCTGTCATTCAGAGCAAGGGAATGCTGCATGTTTTAAAATAGAGGTGTGCATCAAAGCTATATCCTTTCTATATACCTATTCATTCTGTATGCTGAACTAATCATTCCAGAAGCTGGGCTTTATTAAGAGTGTGGCATCAGGATAAGAGGAAGACAACTCAACAACCTAAGTTATGCAGATGAGGTAACTTTGCTTGCTAAGGGCTGGGAGGCTTTGAAGTGCTTGATTCAGAAGAACGAGGACTACAGCCTACAGTATGGATTACATCTCAACATTAAGAAAGCAAAAGTCCTCATCATTGAGCTAACAGGCAAGATAATGATAGGTGGAAAAGAGATTGAGGTTGTCAACAATTGAAATTTACTTGTATCCCCAATCAACAACCCTTGAACAAGCAGTCAAGAAATCAAAAGATGAGGTGCACTAGGAAAATTTGCTGTTAGGGACCTCTCCAGAGTACTAAAGAACAATTACTATTGTTGTTGTATGCTACTGAATCAAAACGGACCCATAGCTGGCTCTACAGTGCATTTTCAGAGGCAGTTAATCTCCAAGAGGAGATTGCCCATCCTTCTTCCATGTAACAGCTGGTAGAATTAAACTGCATGCCTTTTGGGATTGCAGTGCAGTTTCTTGCCATTGTTGTTGTTGTTGTTAATTGCCTTATGAGCACGACTCATAGTGACCCTATGAACAAAAGGCCTGAAGCCCCTCTACAATGACTAACACTTATCAAACTTCACAGAGTTTCTGGAGGCATTTTATTTAGGAAGTGGATGCCACTATTGTTTTTATGTGCCACTGAGTTGCTTACGATGCTTAGCGACCTTATATACAGGAGCTCTGAAGCCTTCCCTGTCCTGAGCCAGTCTCACTAACTCCGACACACCAACTCCCATCACCCCAGTTACTGTATCAATCCATCTCATTCTGGGTCTCCCTCTCCTACGTTGTCTGTCCACCCTTCTGAGCATGATCTCCTTCTCCAAGGACCAATCTCTCCTGGCCACATGCCCAAAATAAGTGAGGCAGAGTTTCAAAATTCTAGCCTTCAAGGAAAGACTTGGTTTCATCCTTCCCAAGACTGACCTACTTGTTTACTTGGCAGTCCATAGTATATTCAAGAATCTTCTCCTGCACTACAACTCAACAGCATCTATTCTTCTTCTGTCATCCTTAGTCATTGTCCAACTCTCTGAAGCATAACAAGTAAATGAGAAGACCATTGCCTGGATTAGGTGCACCTTTGTATATAGACTGACATCATTGCTCTTCAGCACCCTGGAGAAGTCCATGACAGCAGATTTTCCCAATGCAATTCGTCTTTTAATATCCTGACTACTACTGTTAACTTTCCCATGGCAATGCGCCTTTTAATTTCCTGGCTGCTGGTGCCAAGACTGTTGACCATGGAGTCAAGCAAACTAACGCTGTGTACACTCTCAATCTCTTCACCATCCATCCAGCGATGGGAAAGTCTGCTGTTAGGGACCTCTCCAAAGTACTGAAGAGCAATGGTGTCTCCCTGGAGACTAAGGTGTGTCTGATACAGGCCATGGTTTTCGCAATCACTTGTTATGCATCAGAGAGTTGGACAATGACCAAGGAGGATAGAAGGAAAATTGATGCCTTTGAGCTGTGGTGCT
>NW_006399755.1:18969554-18995712 GCF_000299155.1 Elephantulus edwardii
ACAGTGGCATTGGCACAGGGTAGATCAGTGTTTAGGGCTTTTGTACACAGGGTCACTATGAGTCACAAGTGACTCGACAGCACATAACAACAACAACAACTGGTGTTAAGAGTGTTGATTGTGGATCCTAGCAAGCTGTAATTGTTAACAACCTCAATCTCTTCTTCAACGAATATGGTGCTGCCAAGTGGCCCAATGGTAAGAATCTTCTTCTTCTTGATGTTGAGCTTCAATTAAAAACTAGTATGTGCCTGATACAACCTTTAGTTTTCTTAATTGCTTGCTATGCATCTGAATGTTGGACAATGACAAAAGACAACAGAACAAAAATTGGTGCCTTTGTGCTGAGGTGTTAAGGAAGAGCACTGAATAGTTCTTAAACTTCCAAAAGAACAGATCTGTGCTAGAGAAAGTGAAACAGAGCGCTCCTTGGAAGCAAGGATGGAGAATCCTCCATCTGTGTTTTATTGACTGTTATTTACCATGTGGATCATAACAAATCATGTCTAACATCGAGAAGAATAGTAATCCCAAATGATTTAATCATGCTTATATGAAACCTAGACTTAGACCAAGATGCTGTTTGAAAGGAAAAAGCGATTACTGTATGGTTTAAGATCAGGAAAGATGTACATCAGGCTTGTATTCTTTTTCCATACCTATTCAATCTATATGTTGAGCAAATCATCAAAAAGGCTAAACTATATGAAGAAGAATATGGTAGGATTGGAGAAATACTCATCAACAAAATTGCTTGCTGAAATTTGGGTGGACTTGATATACCTACTGCAGAAAAGAAAAGACTACAGCCTTCGATATAGATTACATCTCAACACCAAGAAAACAAAAATTCTTAGCACTGGACTAATATTTTGATAGACAGAGAAAAGATTGAAGGTATCAATGATTTAATTTTACTTGGATCCCAATGTAACAGCAATCAATAAATAAAAAAGCCATGTTGTGTTGGGGAAATCTGCAGTCAAGGACAACTCCAAAGTGCTAAAGAGTAAGGACTTCAATTTAAAGATTAAGGCGCACCTGATCCAATCCAGGGTGCATTTGAAAGTTGGACAGTGAATAAGGATGACTGAAGTACTGATGATGTTGAGTTGTGGTGTTGGAGAAGAGTACAACTTAAGTCTGTCTTGGAGAAAGTACAACCAGAGTGCTCCTTTGTGGCAAGGAGGGTGAATTATTTTTTCTGATTAAACACCTTTTAAATGTTTTTAATGCTAGTTTATTTTAAAAATTTGAATACATTATTTTTTACATATGATCTTTCCCATTTCCCTCACACTCTACCCATGATTAATTCTCCCCCAATGCACATCCTCCCTCCTCTGCTTCTACCCTCACCTTGCCCTTGGATCCTCATATTCATTCTACAATAATGGTTTTACACAGTATTTGTCCTTATGGGATTGAGTTAGTTCACTTAGCATAATACTCTCCAGTCTCTCCCAAGTTACATAGCAATTTACAAAATCATTGCTCCTGTGTGCTGTGTAGTATTCCATTGTGTGAATGTACCATCATTTCTTAATCCATTTGTTTGTGGTTGGACATCTGAGCTGTTTCCATGTTCTTGTGATGGTGAATAATGTTGCTATGAACATTGATGTACAAAGATGGTGACATTTTGCTTCACTTACTTTGGTCGTTTTTTCAGGAAGGATCAGTTCAAGGAGAAAACCTTATGCTGGGAAAGGTAGAGGGTCAGAGGAATAGGGGAAGACCCTCAACACAGGGACTGAAACAATGGGCCCAAGTATATCAGAGATTGTACGTTGGTGCAGGATAGGACAAGGTTCTGATCTGTTAATTGTAGGGTCACTCACTGTGAGCTGTATTCAACTCTATGCCCAACAATAACAGCTGCAACAATGTTGGTCATGGCTATTTTTTTCATTTGACATTGAGTAAATTCTGCATTCTTGGAGACCTTGTATGTGCAAGAATAGGAATGTTCCATAAGGTTAGACATATTTTGCAGATGAAGAAAGGAGGTTTGAAGAGATGAAACATCTTGTCCAATGATACAAAGCAATTAAGTTACTAAGCAAAACTCTGAACTCCGATATTAAATAGCAGAAGTAGAATTCTTTCTGAAAACCAAATAGCTAGGAGAGGACTGGAATGGGGTGTGCGTGTGTGTGTGTGTGTGTGTGTGTGTGTGTGTGATGATTGCTGTCGAGTCGAGCACAACTCATAGTAACTCTATGAACAAAAGACCTGAAGCCTTTCTATAACTACCTTAGTTTCTCCAAGTTCATCTAGATGCCAGAGCATGTGGTTTAGGAATTAGATGCCACTCCTGCTTCCAAGTATGTCTTAATGGGATATGTCACTCAAAATATCTTTGCCATAGGATTAAAACTATCTCATAACTAACCTTCCTCTAGATTTCTGAAACTACAGGATTGGAGGAAGACTCAACAATCTGCGCTATGCAGATGACACAACCCTGCTTCCTGAAACTAAGGAGGACCTGAAACACTTGATGCAGAAGGTCAAGGACTACAGCCTTCAGTATGGATTGAGGCTCAATATCAAGAAGACAAAGATTCTCACTACTGGGCCGATTGGCAGCATCAGGATGGATGGTGAAGAGATAGAGATTGTTCACAGCTTTAGTTTCCTTGGCTCCACAATCAACTCTCTTGGCACCAGCAGCCAGGAAATTAAAAGATGAATTGTGTTGGCAAAGTCTGCTGTTAGAGACCTCTCCAGGGTACTGAAGAGCAACAATGTCAGTCTGAAGACTAAGGTTCACCTGATATAGGCCATGGTCTTTGCAATCACTTTCTATGCATCAATGAGCTGGACAATGACTAGGGATAATAGAAGGAGAATTGATGCTTTTGAAACATAGTGTTGGAGAAGAGTATTTATTGAATATACCATGGACTGCTAAAAGAACGAATAGTTTCATCCTGGAAAGGGTTAAATCAGGCTGCTCCTTGGAGGCAAGGATTCTGATGCTTCGTCTGGCATACTTTGGACATGTTGCAAGGAGGGATGAATTCTTGCAGAGGGATCTCATGGTTGGGAGAGTGGAGAGACAGCGCAGGAGAGGGTGTAGGTATGTCAGAGACAATAAGATTGTCACAGGATAGAGGAAGGTTTAGGGCTGTTGTACATAGAGTTGCTATAAATCTAAGGCAACTAGATGGCACATAATAACAACATCGGCAGCAACAATTAATCATATGAGCAGAAATTATTGAGCTTTATCCAAAGTGTATTTGAACCACCAGAGAGATAAGGTCTTTGAATTAATAGTGCAACTCCCTGCAGTCTTCACCAGCAGAGCTTCCTTGGGGAGTACTTTGGAGATGTCCCAATGTGAACTTGTAGAATGCTATGTGTCTTCCTGTGATCTCCTGATTGCTGGTACCAGATATTTGCTCTAGTGGAAGAAAAGTCAAGTTTCTTAACTATCTACTATGTGTAAGGTTCTTTCTATTTAGAAAGGTCTTCTTTGACCTGTCCATCACTATGGAAAAAAGGCCTGGTGATTATTGTCAAACTGGAAAACGCTGTGTAGCACAGCCCTACCTACAGAGTACAATATGTTCCTATGGGGTAGAATTAACCAGAATTCAATAGATTTGATTAGTTGTTTCTGTTTTTAAGTAGTGGAAGAAACCAAGACTCATTCAGAGAGCATAAAAGCTATGTCCAAGGTCCCAAGCTAAATGGTGAGATGCACTAATTTAGACTTATCTTTGCTGAAACAAGGTCCTCAAAAGGTGCAAGTAGTTTGTACTTGACCACTAACCTAAAGATTGGCAGTTTGAGTCTGCCTAGGTGCACCATGGGAAAAGGCCTGGTGATATGCTTCAGTACAGATTATTAAGTTCCCTTGTGTTGACTATATCACATAGAAACACTGTAAATCCCAGATCCTAACCTTGTCCTATCTCATGTGATCCTTATGTTCTCTTTGTCTAGCTCAAGTCCATTGCTACAGTCATGGTGTCAGTCCATCTCACTATGGGTTTTTCTCTCTTTTGCTGACCCTCTGCTTTTGTAAACATAATTTCTTTCTCTAAAGACTGGCACCTCCTGACAACATGGCCAAAGTATGTGAGAAAAGTTTCACTACCCTAGTCTCTCTACAGCTTTGGAAACTGGAGCATGGACATGGATTTATGACACATGGATCCATTGTATGGGTCTGTCTTATTTCTCAGGCCTAGGTGAGCTCCTTCCATGCGGAGACCTTCACTGGCCCAGGCAGATTCACTGTGGTTTCTGAGATGATGCCACTCAGTCCCAGATGGTTTGGAAAGCACTCCGTCAACAGGCTCAGAGCCATTTTCCCACAAGCAAGATGGTTAACTTTTATTAGCCCCACTCCATCCTGAGAAGAGGCAATTGAGTTAATGATTTGAGAGCTCTTTGGTGGTATCAGCTGAGATAACAATCGTAACTCCTGGCTGCCTGCCCCAACTGGAGCTTTTATTTGCTATCTATTTTCCCCAGGAAGAAACTCCTGCACTCAGTTGCTTATTAGCATGGTTTAAATAATTTTCACAGCAGCCCTCCACTGGAGCTAATGAAGGAAACTGTGAAAGCTCAGTCCATTCAGACACCCTCCCTAGCCTTGATCCTTTTCTTCACAGTCATGGAGAGCATCCTTTGCAGAACAATGGATCTGCACCTGATTCCTGCCTTGGGTATGTACTTGCTGGACGATTCTATTTCCTCTTCCTAGACTCCTGATTTGTCATTTGTATAATGATAATATATCCAAAATTATTACAAGGATTCTGAAGCTCTGTCTGACATACTTTGGACATGTTGCAAGGAGGGACCAACCAGGCCTTGGAGAGGGTGAAGGGACAGCACAGAAGAGGAAGACCCTCGATGAGGTGGACTGATTTAGTGTCTGGGGTAATGGGGCTAGGTGTGTCAGAGACAACGAGATTGTCACAGGACAGAGCAGAGTTTAGGGCGGTTGTACATAAGGGGTCACTATGAGTCCCAGGTGACTTGGCAGCACATAACAACAACAACAACATTTCATTTTGTTGTGTCATCTGCATAGCACAGGCGGTTGATTAGTCTTCCTCCAATTCTAATGCCACATTCCTCTTCATAAAGTCCAGTCTTCTGAATGATCTGTTCTGTGTATAGATTGAAAAGGTATGAAGACAGGATGCATCTCTGACCTACTCCATTCCTGATAACGAACCACTCAGGGTGTCCTTGCTTTGTTCTGAGGACTGATTCCTAGTCCAAGTATAGGTTTCACATAAGCACAATTAGATATTCTGGGACTCCCGTTCTTCTCAAGGCTAGCCACAATTTGTTGTGGTCCACACAGTAAAGTGCCCTTTTATAGTCATTGATAGACATTCCTCTGCTTCTTTTTTTTGCTTTCAGCCAAAATCCTTCTGACATTGATAATGATGTCCTTAGTGTCATGCCTCTTCTAAATTCAATTTGCACATCCGGCAGTTCTCTGTTGATGTACTGTTCCAGTCATTTTTAGATAATCATCAGCAGAATTTTGCTTATATGTGATATTCTTTGATAATTTCCACATTCTGTTGGATCACCTTTTTTTTTAAAATGGAAATAAATATGAATCTCTTCTGGTCAATTGGCCAGGAGGCCTGAGGAGAGCCTGAAGTGTTTGCTGCAGAGTACCGCAATCTCTAATATGGATTGAAGCTCAACATAAGGAAAACACAGATTCTCACCACTGGGCCAATTGGCAGCAGCATAATTGAGGATGTTAACAATTTCAGCTTGCTTAGTTCCACAATCAACCCTCTTGGCAACAGCAGTCAGAAAATAAAAAGAGGAATTGCAGGTAAACGTGTTGTGAGGGACCTCTCCAAAGATGTGAAGAGCAATGATGTCAGTCTAAATATGAAGCTGTGCTTGATCCAGGCTATGGTCTTTGCAATTGCTTATTATGCATCAGAGAGCTGGACAATGACTAAGGAGGATAGAAGAATTGATGCCTTTGAGCTATGATACTGGAGAAGACTATTTAACATACCATGGGCTGCCAAGAGAACCAACAGGCCTGTCCTTGAGAGGGTGAAACCAAGTTGTTTTCTGAAGGCAAGGATCTTGATGTTGTATCTCACATACTTTGGGCATGTTTCCAGGAGGGACCAGTCCTTGGAGAAGGAGATCATGCTTGGAAGGTTGGAAGGACAGTACAGAAAAAGAAAACTCTGGATGAGATAACTGACTATAATTGGAACTAGGTGGACAGGTGTTGGAGTCAATGAGACCGGCTCAGGACAGCACAGAGTTTAGAGTTGTCGTGCATAGGGCTGCTATGAGTCACAAATGACTCAATGGCGCTTAACAACAATGACAGCATTGCCTCTTCAGGAGCTGTACCGGTAATACTTGTATCTACTACTGTGCCTGGGACTGAGATGATACTCAACAAGGAAGCAAAGGAGAGGGAAAAGGAAGGATTAATTTTTGAAGCACTGTTAGTGTAAGGGAGCATTGGTGGGGAGTTGTGCTGCTTACCCAAAGGTCAAGCTTCTCTGTGGATTTAAATCCACCATTGGCTCTTCTAAATAAAGAAGGACAATCTCTTCTCATGCAACTTATAGCCTCAGAAACCGAGTGGAGGATCAGTTCCAACTTGATCTCATTTTTTTTTTAAGAATTGTTGTTAAGAGCCATAGAGTTGACTATAACTGACACATGGTGAATTGTAAACCTTGTCCTGTCCTGCACCATCCTCAGGATCTCTGCCAAAGTCAAAATATTGATTGTCAGGAAATATTTGGACAATATTTGATTTTGTCTCAACAACAATCCTTGCTGAATCGTGTCACTCTCATTTTACAGGTGAGAAAATAGTCACTGTTGTTAAGTGCCGTTGAGTTGTAGGTGACTCACAGCGACCCTATGAATGAAAGTCCTCAACACTTGTATGACTTTCATCCTTTCTCCAGGTTCATGGTTTTACTCAAAATCATATAGCAAGTGTGAGAGCAATGATTCAAACCACATGTGGGTGACTCCATTATTTTCTCTATGTCTCACCTTCTTTCTTACTCTGATCTGCCCTTTCTCATCCTTTTGTTCTATTTTATTCACTATTCCTTGCTCACTCTCTTTCATTCTTCTCCCCCATCTCAGACCACATTATCTCCTTTACACAGTCTATGATTGCTGCTGTTAATTGCTCTTGCATTGAGGTGCGTGGTGGTGAAGGCTGTGCCCATTCAGAAACAGATCTCTAGGCCCTCTAGATAAGTTCAAACTGCCAGGCTTAACCACTTAGCTAGTCCCATGCATAACCATTTCAACCACTCACAGACTTCTGAATAAGTAATCAGGAGAAGAGAAAGAGGCAAGAAAAAGAAAATAATAGAGATACACATAGCAACCAGACATGTAGACCAAATAGGACTTGCTGTTGTTGTTGTTGTTATGTGCTGTCACATCAACTCCAACTCATAGAGACCTTATGTACAACAGCTCTGAGCCCAGTTCTATCTTGAGCCAATTTCATTGTCTCCACCACACTTACTCCCATTACACCAGTTATTGAGTCAATCCATCTTATCCAGGGCTTCCTCACTTGCACTTTCCCTCTACCCTACTAAACACAATGTTTCTCTAGGGTCTGATTCCTCCTTGCAACATGCCCAACGTATGTGAGATGGTGCTTCAGAATCCTTGCCTCTGAGGAGCATCCTGGTTTCACTCTCTCCAGGAAAAACCTGTGTGTTTTCCTAGCAGTGCATGGTATAGTCAATACTCTTCTCTAGCACCACAACTCTTCTACCATCCTAAGTCATTGTGTAGTTCTCTGATGGATAGCAAGTAATTATGAAGACCGTGGCTTGGGTCAGATGCACCTTAGTCTCTAGAATGACATCAGTGTTCTCAGTACACTAGAGTGGTCCCTGACGATAGATTTTCCCAATGCAATTCAACTTTTGATTTCCTGGCTGCTGGTACCAAGAATGTTGATTGTGGAGCCAATCAAGCTGAAGCTGTTAACCATCTCAATCTCTTCACCTTGTATCATGATGCTGTCAAATGGCCCAATGGTGAGAATCTTTGTTTTCTTGATGTTGAACTTCAATCCATATTGAAGGTTGCAGTCCTTGACTTTCTGCAACAATTGCCTCAGGACTTCTTCAGAAAGTAAACAAGGTTGTGTCATTTACATAACATAGTTTGTTTATGAGTCTTCCTCCAATCCTAATGCCATTTTCCTCCTCATAGAGCCCAGCCTATGGGATGATTTGTTCTGCATATAGATTGAAAAGGTATAGACTTAGCCTGGTTTTAATTGGGGACTCATCCAGAGGAGGGAAGATTTCATGAGAGCAGGGAGTAGTTAAGAAAACAAGGGAACTCTTTCCTTTTCTGCTTATGTACAGAGGGCTCAGGCTAAACTCAAGGCAAGAATCTACCCGATTAAACAGAACGTCCTTGTTAATGAGAAGAAAGCTGCCATTTTTTTCTCCCCTAAAATTTGTATTATAAACCCACTGATACCATATTGATTCTGTCTCATGTCACCCCTCCATCTGGTTTCTGAGGCTGTAAATTTTTACAGGAACAAGTTGATTCATCTTTCTCCCTGTTAAGTTCAAGTCACTGACCTTCTTAGCAGCTAAATAAATAATAAATATGCCATGCTACCAAGTATCCTGTTCTTGTTATGACAAAAAGTCCCACCTCAACCCAAAAACTCATTCATAGCTGATCCTCCAGTAGGTTTTCAGAGGGTGTAAATCACAGGAGAGGAGATTGCCCATCATTCTCCCAGGGAGTAGCTGGTGAATTTGAATGATCAGCGAGGCAACACCCTTTGGGTTAACAATACTACTTGCTGCATACTGACCATGCTACCTACATGGTGGTGGTGATGGGGGATGGTGTGTGTCATTAAGTTGAAAGATACCCAAAGCTGATCCTGCAGTGGGTTTGCAGAAGTAGGTAATCACAGATAAGATCGCTCCTCCTTCTGCAGAACAACTAGTGGATTTGAACCACATACCTTTGGAATTGCAGCATAGTTTCTTACCACTAGGCCACCAGAGCTCCTAGAGTGAGGTTCAACTCCCTGACTCTGCCTATCACTTTCTCAATGAAACTGTGGGCAAGTTCCTTTGTCTCCAGAGCAGCTAGTCTACTCACTCATTCAGGGAAACATTCTTGCTTGGCACTATTCTGTGAGGCCTGAGTAGATGATTGACGCCACCAGTCTGACATTCAGCAAGTGGTCAGCAGTACTAGTAATAGTACTAGTAACCCAGAGAGCTCTGACAGCATAGTTAGTTGCACTGCTAATCCAAAGGTGGTGCCTCTCTGGCAGTTCAAATCCACCAGGAACTCTGAAGGAGAAAGATGGGCAATCTCCCCTCTCGCAGGCAATTCACAGCCTCAGAAAATCTCTCAGAGGGTCAGCTATAAGTCGGTTCCAACGCAGTAGAAATGAGAGAGAGGGTGAAGAAGAGAAGGAAAAAGGGAGAGGGAGAAGCGGGAGAAAGACAGAGAAAGAGAGAGAAAAACACTCATCATTAATCCAATAATAAAGTGATACGCTGGATTTCTTTAAAGCTCTTACCCAACATGGAGATCTTTACAGCTGTGAACTTTTCCCTTCTTCCTGCTGACTTCTCCTGGTGATCTGGCGCCTTTAACTACAGGGGTGTCAGGGAATCTTTGTGAATCAGCCTTCAAGTGTAGGCAGCTCAGCGTGACTGTGGGGTTAACTTACAAGTGACTAATTTTTGGAGGATGGATTTTGTACCCTTCCCACTGGTGGCACTTGGGCTGAGTGTAATTACTGCTGATGAGTTTACTGAGGGGCTCATTAAAGCGTAGGTATTAATATCCATATGAATACTTTCAACAAAACCTTTTGTTCTTGGAGTAGGGGGTGTGGGAGGTAGTTACAGGAACTGTCTTGCTTTTCCAAATTTAATTGTCTAAATACAGGGCTGTCTATGCAATTCAGAACTTTTTTCTTTTCTTTTCTTTTTTTTCCTTCCCTCTTTTTTTCCTAGCAGAGCTCTGCCAAAAGCCTACTTAGGCATCAAGAATGATTAGTTTGTGTTTCAGCAAACTTGGTGCTTCAGAGTCACTTTATCCCAGCAGGGGTGGGAGGAGGTTTATTGTTTTGGTACTGGGTTTTTGTTTTTGTTTTTTTTTTTTCTCTTTAACCACTTTGAACTTTTACTTACAAAAAAATGAGTTTGGAAGGAAGATTGTGGGAGTATAGGATAAAGAGGGGCTTAATAGCCCATAGGGAGCTCTGGTGCTGTAGTCCTTAAGGAGTTGTCCTGCTAACCCAAAGTCTGAGCCTCTCCAGCTGTTTGTACCCACCAGCAGCTCCAGGGGAGAAAGCTGGCCAATCTCCTCCCATGCAATTTACAAGCCTCATAAAACCTGATGGAGAATCGGCTGTAAGTCGGTTGTGGACTTACAGACTGGACAACAATGACAATAGCCTAATAAGTGAATCCTTTTTCTCTGAGCAGGGTTACATGTTCTCTTATGTCCTCATCATAATCTCTCTAAAGAAATACCTATCTCACTGGCTCCTTTTCACATTTTACTTAACTAATAAATGGAATATTGGCTCAGGGTAGGGCAAGGCTCAGAGCTATTATTCATAGGGTTGCTAAGAGTGTTAGTCAACTTGACAACACATAGCAACAACAATGTTGTGAGTGCTTTGTTACTTAATCCTCACAACATAGAGGCAACAATTCTTACCAGCATTCTCATTTTGAAAGAGGGGAAACTGAGTTTCAAAGAAATGAAGGAATTTGCTCAAAGTCACATAGTAAGTGAATGGTGGTATCAGTATTAGAACCCAGGTGGTCTTGTTCCAGAGCTTGGGCTCGCAACCGTACAGTTGAGAAATTAGCAGTTCTGGGATTCTTGGCACCCACTCTTAAATTTTCATCCAATCGTGGGATTTTATAGTCAGAAGGCAACTGTTGTTAAGGGTTACCAGCTGTCCTTGGAGTGCATGGTGTTACTGGGATGAACTGTTCTATTTTAACACAGGGACAACTCTGGACAAACTAGGATAGGCTGTTCACCCTACTGACTGAACTTCCTAAAATGAGTTGGCATAACCATGAAAATGATTCTTACACATAAAAATGCCAGCACTTGTAGAATAATGTTGTTGTTGTTGTTATGTGCTATGGAGTCAATTGTGACTCATGCTGACCCCATGTACAATAGCTCTGAACCCTGCCCTATCCTGAGCCAGTCTCACAGACATTGACACACCTACCCCATTACTTCATTTACTGTGTCAATCCCTCTTATCTGGATTCTTCCTCTTCTACACTGTCCCTCCACCCTTCCAGGCATGGTGTCCTTCTCCAAGGACTGGTTTCTCCTGGCCATGTGTCCAATGTGTGTGAGTTGTTATTGTTGTTATGTGCCATTGAGTCATTTGCAACTCATAGCGACCCTATGTACAATAGCTCTGAAGCCTGCTCTATCCTGAACCAGTCTCACTGACTTTAATACACCTACCTCAATTACCCCAGTTACTGTATCAATCTATCCCATCCAGAGTCTTCTTCTCCTGTGTTGTCCCTCCACCCTTATAAGCATGATGTGCTTCTCCAAGGTTGGTCCCTCCTGGCCATGTGCCCAAAGTATGTGAGATGGAGCTTCAAAATCCTTGCCTCCAAGAAGAAACTTAGTTTCACCCTCTCTAAAACAGACCTGTTTGTTCTTTTGGTGATCCAAGGTATGTTCAATGTTCTTTTCTAGCACCACAACTCAAAGGCATAGATTCTTTTTCTGTAATCCTTAGTCATTCCAACTCTGCAACGTAATTGCAAAGACCATGGCCTGGTCCAGTCACACCTTAGATGCTAGCCTGACATCATTACTCTTTAGACAAACATCACTACCACTTTGGAGAGGTGCCTGACAGCAGACTTCTCCAATACAATTTGTCTATTGATTTTCTGATTGCTGGTGCTAAGAGTGTTGATTGTGGAGCTGAGCAAGCTGAAATTGTTAACAATCTCAATCTCTTTTCCATCCATCAAGGTGCTGCCAATTGACTCAATGGGGATAATCTTTGTCTTCTTTATACTGAGCTTCAATCCATATTGAAGATTGCAGTCCTTGACTTCTGGCAGTAAACACTTCAGATCCTCCTCAGTTTCAGCAAGCAAGGCTGTGTCATCTGTATAACGCAGTTTGTTGAGTCTCCAATCCTGACACCACGGTTCACTTCATAAAGTCCAACCTTCTGAATAATCTGTTCTGCATATCGATTGAAAAGGTGCAGAGATAGAATACTTCCTTGATGCACTCCTTTCCTTATTTCAAACCATGCAATGTTTCCTTGCTCTGTTCTGACGGCAGCTTCCTGGTCCAGTATAGATTTCACATGAGCTTAGTTGTTCTGGGATTCCCATTCTTCTCAAGGTTAGCTACAGTTTGTTGTGCTCCACACAGTCAAATGCCTTTGCATAGTCAATGAAACACAGAGAGACATTTCTCTGGTACTCTTTGCTTTTGACAAGGATACATATGACATTGGAAATAATGTCTGTAGGGCCATGGCTTTTTGAAAACCCAGGCTGTATTTCTGGTAGTTCTTGTTGATGACTGTTCCAGTCATTTTTGGATAATCTTCGGCAGGATTTTGTTTGCATGTGATATTAGTGATATTGTTTGGTAATTTATCTAGAATATTAAGGGTTATTTTTATTACTTCTCCTTTTTTCAACTTTCATTTAAGGAAGCAAAAACTCAGAGAAAAGTGATACCGCTCCCTAACAGACAGAATAATAATTTGAAAACATCTTGGGACTTTCATGCCATTTATTTTGCAATAATTTAACTGTAAAATTCAAGTCAAGGAGTATGTATTAGGCTCCTAATTTGAACAGTAAGATTGTGGGTCAGTTAGTGAGCAGTAAGTTCATCAAGAACCAGGGGGATCAGGAGGTGTCTAAGGCAACACTATTTAGTAGAACTTTCTATGGTGAGGAAAGTGTTCTGTGTCTGTTTTGTCCTAAGTGGTAATCACTATGTGGTTATCAAGCACTGGAAATGTGCTGATTTTAAATGAGACTGAAGAACTGAATTTTAAATTTTTATGAAGTGTAAATGAATTTCAACTTAAAGATTCCTATGTGGTAAGTGGCTACTATATTAAGTAGTGCTTGTCTAAAGAATTTGACTAGAGTTTCAGAAACATTTCCTTCCTCATATAACAGAGCCTATAATGCACATTTTCTTTGAGAGGAAATTTCTCTTTTTAAATAAAAAATAAGAGTGCAAAACCTAAAGTCAGACCAGGAAGCAATCCTCAGAACAGAGCAAGAAAACACATCATGGTTCAAAATCAGGAAAAGAGTGCATCAAAAATATATCCTGTCTCCATATCTTTTCAATCTATATACAGAACAAATATCTCAGAAGACTGGATTTTATGAGGAGGAATGTGACATCAGGATTGGATCAACAACCTATGTTATGCAAATAACACAACCTTGCTTGCTGAAACTGAGGAGGACCTGAAGCTCTTGCTGCAGAAAGTCAAGGACTATAGTCTTCAATATGGATTGAAGCTGAACATCAAGAAAGCAAAGAGTATCACCACTGGACCAATTGGCAGCACCATGACAGATGGAGAAGAGATTGAGATTGTTAACAATTTCAGCTTTCTTGGCTCCACAATCAATACTCTAAGGTATCAATAGTCAGGAAACCAAAAGATGAATTGCACTAGGAAAATCTTCTGTTGGAGAACTCTCCAGAGTACTGAAAAGATCAGGCTATGGTTTTTGCAATTACTTGCTATACATCAGTGAGTTGGACAATGACTAAGGATGACAGAAGAATTGATGCCTTTAAGTTGTGCTGTTGGAGAAGAGTCTTGGACTACCATGAATTGCCAAGGAAACAAATAGGTCAGTCTTGGAGAGGATGTAACAAGTTTCTCCTTGGAGAGTTCTGAAGGGTTTTGAAGGTTTGTGGGGTTTTGAAGCTCTGTTTCACATGATTTGGGCACATGGCCGGGAGGAACCAGTCCATGGAGAAGGACATCTTACATGAAAGGGTGTAGGGACAGCACAGGAGATGAAGACCCCGGATGAGGTGGATTAATACAGTAACTAGGATAATGGGGGCAGGTGTGTCAGAATAAGTGAGACTGGCACAGGACAGGGCAGCCAGCAGAGCTGTTATACATAGGGTCATTATGAGTTATTAGGCAACTCAACAGCACATAACAACAACAACAACAAGAAGGAAATATCTTTTATGAATAAAGAACTAGATACTGGAACATAATTCATGTAATCCTAGTACACCTCACACTTTTAGTAGCCTAAAAGTAAGCTTCAGAGTTCAGGAGCCTGCCGGAGATCTTAGCTGTAATCGTGGAGTTGGGATTTGAAACCAAAACTGATCTAAAGCCTATTGTCTACATCTGTGCAACTCAGATTTTGCTGTTCCTGGGAACACCTGAAGATCTTGTTTAAATCGTCTTTGTAGAGGCTTCCATGGCTAGAAAGTCTCTAGAACCAGTTTCCAGGTAATACCAAGCTTGCTTGGTTTATGGACCACACTTTGAGAGGATAACTTATTTGTCTTAAAAAGCAAAATTTTCTCCCTTCCTCTGTCAAGAAACTCTTACTGGATGCCAATAAAGAAGAGGAGAAATTGTATATTGTTCAGGAATTATCAAAGTTCTGAGATAGCATTATCTTATGGATTTTTAAAGAGGACACCCTCATCATTGGAAATGGAAGGATTTCATTCTCAGGTAAGGCTGATGCAAAGTCCAACTGCATTTTGGTTATACTATACGGTACATATCAATCAGTAAAGGTTTTGAATCACAAAAATGGAGTCATTAAAAAAATACGTGCTTTGGAATGGGGCAGATTTAGAAAAAAGATCTCAGGTTTTCTCTTTGCAGGTGATAATGCTTTTACCAGAATCACTACCATTCCACTGAGTGAGCCCTCATTTTGCACTGGAGACAGGATGGGTGTAGTTTTTGGCAGCATGCCAACAGAGAGTTTGTAACTCACAGGAATATATTAACGACTAGGGGCCAATGATGGTTCCATTCCCAGCCGACTCACATGAAGCTCATCTGCCATCTCTCAATGGAAGCTGTAGGTTGTTAAGACGTTGAAGAGGGTTCAACAGTTTCCATACCAAAATTAACTACAAAGAAAGACTAATGCTTCATTCTATTGGGTGTGGGATCACCATTAATCAGATGGCAACTAATACCAAGAGCAAAGATAAAGTTAAATTGTGTGTGTGAAGTGCTTGACAGGGTGCATGCTCACCAAACGACTGCTTTGTGTGCTGCTCGCTTGTCCCTCTTTCTAACTGTTTTTTTTCCCTCTTCTTTTTGTGAAGTTATTTCCAAAGGCAACTCTCAGTAAGTAGAAGGAGTACACGGTTCTGGAGTCAGGCTGAGCCTTCTAGATTGGACCCCAGTCAGCCACTTCCAACCATAGTTTGCAGTAAAGCCTACACTGGGGCTCCACAGTGAAAGCCCATCACCCTGTCTATCTTCCTCCAGGGTCCACCACACAGTATCTTTAGGCCCTATTCACCATCTTAGTATAATAAATCTTAATATTTTAAATAATAAAGCTTATTATCTCTGCATCCCAGATTTAGATTGGAAAGATAGACACTAAAAGGGAGACAGAAAAAGAGAGAGTAATGGGTCTGTGCTGAAATGCAAGTAAATTTAGTTAAATTACTCATGTGATTTCTTTGACAGGTAGCAGAGTTCACATGAAAGGTCTACGTTTCAACTGAACATGATGATTTTCCTCCTTTGTGTCTCAGAAGAGTCTCAGAGGCAGGACTAGAATGCAAATCTAAAATGAACAGAGGGGTTTGGTATGGTTTGGGTTTGGGGTTTCCCCCCCCCCATCAATCATTACCATTGAGAAAAGCAAACTTAACTCACTTTTGTCTGTTCATCCTTAACCAAGGGATGCAAGTGCCTTCAAGAAGGTTCCTCAGATTCCTAGTCAATTGACCCTTGCTGTATAAATAATCCTAAAACCCTTGGTTATTAATTAACTGTCTGAGCCAGCTATCGAACTGGAAGCTTCTAGTTTAGCTACACACAATGTATTCTTAGCACAATGTTTGGTATATAGCAAGTTCAATAACCATTTATAATTAAAATATCGATTTGTTCATTGTTTTATTTACATACACTGTGGTAGATTGCACTATTGATTTCAATTCTTCAATTCACTGCCACCCTTCTCATAGTTAAACATCCTTCATGGCCCTACTCCATACACACACACACACACACACACACAGAGAGAGAGAGAGAGAGAGAGAGAGAGATTCTTATTCTATAGTCTGGGGTAAAACCAGGGGGGAAAAGCTCATTTTAAGAAAACAAACAAAAAGAAATTGCACAGGCTATTGATACAAATTATACAGATTTTAAACTTAAAAGATAGAGGATCCAGTTCATTGATTCAGTGACTGGGATAATCGGAATAGGAGTGTCAGAGACAGTGCGATTGGCACAGGACAGAGCAGAGTTTAGGGCTGTTGTACATAGGGTCGCTATGAGTCGCAAGCGACTCGACGGCACGTAAACAACAACAACAAATATGCAAAGAAAGGACTAGATTAAGATTAAAGTTGGAAAGACACAACTCAAATCTTCTGAAAAGTCTAGCTTAGCTGACCTCTGATTAAGGTCTGCCCTGCAACTGAAAATTGTTCCTCCTTCCAGGCCCAGCTGTATCAGCCTCTCCTAGGCTTCACACTTCCAGGTCTTTCCAGGTCTAGGCTGAGGGCTTCAGAATCCTGTGTCCCTCTGTTTTTTCTCCCCACCCGCTTCCTTCTCTCCTGGCAGAGTTTGCATCCTGTTGCTCTGAGCACAGCCTAAGAGAAAGGCTAGCCTCAAGTTATTGTACTGGGAATGAAGACAAATGAGTCTCTTTTCTGTAGGGCTCCTGGCATCCTGTTGGAGGAAGGAAAGGACAATGCTTTGAGGGAACTGGCTTTGCTGAGCCCCTCCTGATGGGCTCGGCCCTCCCCTTTCCTGTACAGTGTTTGTCAGCCCCAAAGCCCTTACTTCCTGAGCAATCATTAAGACGCACGTGCGAGGGAAGTGGCTCCCCATGCCTGGGGGGCAGATTCCTGGCCCAACTTCAGGAAGTCCAGCTCCAAGAGCCCTGGACCGGACAAACTGAAATGAGAGAAAGGCTTAGCTCCATCTCACTGTCTGCCAAGGTGGCAGTGCCAGGTCACTTGCACAAGTCTGGGCCTCTGCTGCAGCATTTCTACAAGTGTCTCCAATGTGCCGGGGACTGCCACCTGCAGGAGTGGATCTCAAACCTGGATGTGCACTGAAATCAACTAGAGAGCTCCTGAATCTTATCACCATTTAACATGTCAAGCTTCAACTCTCAGCATATGGAACAGGCATTGTTGTTATTGTTGTTAAGTATTGTCAAGTTGAAGACGACTCATAGAGACCCTATGAACCGAAAGACCTGAACACTTGGATACATTTCGTCATTTCTACAAGTTCATAGAGTTTCTGGAGGCAAGCTGTCTTGGAAGTGAATGCCACTCCTACTTCCAAGCTTGTTTTAATCAGGGAGCTCCACCAACACCAACCACCATGGGTAACGATTATCCCATTTGACACAACAGTGTCACAGTATTCAGCATCACAACAACCACAAGTTAACTCAGTAGAGCAAATGGACAGACCAGTGCTATACTGCTTAGAAGAATGACCAAAACCCAATTAAAACGAGGCCTGAGTGCCGCAGATTAAAATCACCCACCTTTGGCTTAGTAGCATCACTTTCTATCCACCAGGCCAATAGAGCTCTCTCTGTGACTTACAGAAATTCTAAACAACAGATCTAACCCTTGCCCTACCCTACACCATCCCCACAATCTGAGACACCCTTGCTTGAGCCCATTGCTACAGTCACTGAATCAACCCATCATGTTGAGGACCTTCTTTCCTTCTGACCTTCCACTTCTCTCAGCATAATAGCACAGGCATTTTCCATGAAAATCTGTAATGACCCCATTCTCTAAGAATAAGAGGTCCATTTGTTCAGGTTCTCTTCTCTTTTTTTTCTAACCTGAAGAGTAGTAGTTTGGATAGTGAATTTTAGAGACAAACTTCTTGTGTGTGAAACCCAGTTCACTTACTAGATAAATAGGCTTGAATGGAACATTTAACTATTACTCATTCACTCACTCATTGTCATCAAGTGAGAAGCTACTCATAGCGGACCTGCCAGCAGATTTTCAGAGGTTGTAAATCTCATAGGAGGAGGTTGTCTTTCTCTCTCTTGCTGAGCCGCTGGTAGATTTGAACTTCTGAATGGCTTTGGATTGGCAGCATATCTCCCTACGGCAAGGCCTTCACCTATAAAGCAGGAGTAATAGTATAACGATAATTACTTTATAGCACTGTTACCTGGGTTGAGTTGATTTGTTCAAAGCCTTTAGAGAATTTTTTGTAAATTTTAAATATATAAAATTTTTAAGAAGTATTATTATCCTGGAGGTTCACAGATATTTTATTTGTTGAGCACACAATAAGCAATTTATCTGGACCTAGGATTAGGCCAACTATTGGTGATTTAGTGATGAATAAGCTTTTACCTTCAAGATGTTTTCTGTTAATTAGGGGAGTTGGCGTAAAATAATAGCTAAGAGCAATATAGTGTTGTCATAGGCTGAGTTCTCCTGGAAGCAGCCTTAGAAGGCATTTAGAACATAGGGTGTTGAGGGGATTTTAAATTTTTTCTTATTTTTATTTTCTATCGGTTTATTTACATTTAGTATACGTTATTTTTCACACCAGATCTTTCCAATTTCCTTTAAGCGCCCCCCTTCCCATCAAACTGTGCAACTCTATGAGTAACACCTCCTCCCCACCCACTCCCTGACAATCCTCACTCCACTCCTCCCCCGTCCCCCCAGGATCTTCATACTCTTTCTATAGTAATGGTCACATAAAGTATTTGTCCTTATGCAACTGAGTTAGTTCACTTAGCTTGACGCTCTCCAGTCCCTCCCAAATTAGTGATTTATAAAGTCATTCTTCCTGCGTGCTGCATAAGATTCCATCTTTGTGAATGTACCATAATTTCTCAATCCATTTGACTGTGGTTGGACATATGGGCTGTTTCCATGTTCTTGTGATGGTGAATAATGCTGCTATGAACACTGGTGTATAAATCTCTGGTTTTGCCTCAGTTCTCTTTCTCTTGGAGTATATCCCAAGCAATGGAATAGCTGGGCCATATGGAATTTCTATGTTGAGCTTTTTGAGGAAGCACCAAACTGCCTTCCAGAGTGGTTATACCATTGTATAATCCCACCACCAATGTATAATATTTTCTATCTCCCACATTTTCTCCAACATTTATTACTTGCTGTCCTGTTAAACTTGGCCACTGCTACTGGAGTGAGATGGTATCCCATTGTGGTTTTGATTTGCATCTCTCTCATTGTCAGTCATTTGGAGCATTTCTTTATGTGTCTGTTGGCTATCTGAATATCTTTCTCTGTGAAAAGTGTTTTTTGCCCATTTTATAATTGGATTGTCAGTCTTTTTCTTGTGGAGGACCTGTAGGATTCTGTAAACTTTTAATATGAAATTCTTGTCTTAAATGGCATTGCCAGATGTTTTTTCCCAGTCAGAGGGTTTTCTTTTCACTCTGTTGGAAAATGTTTTAGGATTTAGTCTTTAAAATGTTCCATTCATCAATTTTTCCTCTCCAGATTGTCTATTTCTGTTTTTCTTGAAGAGTTATATCTGAAATTAACCCCTAGGGAAGGGAGAGGATTGGCAGTCTATGGCACAGATTCAAAACTGTCTCGTTCAACCTCACAGAGAGCTCTAGAATAAGAATAGACCTTCAGAAAAGGCTGTTTGACTGAAAAGCCTGCAAGTGCCTGAATGGTGACTGGAAACCCTGAAAGTTCCTGGAAGGTGCAAATAGTTAATCTGTTTGGCTACTAAATAAAAGGTTATAGGTTTGACATTTCCCAGAGATACTTTGGAAGAAAGGCCTGGCAAGCTACTTCTAAATAAGCAGTACTTTAAAACTCTATGGAGCATAGTCCTACTGTGACACACATGAATTATCATAAGGTGTAATCAATCTGGCTTATACACTTCATATGAATCAGTCCTTGGATGTGGCTTGTCCTAAGAAGGGGTGTGACTTTGAGAGAGAGAGCTCTCTGCAGCTAAAGCAATTTCTGAAAACTAACAGCTGGAGGCTGCCTGCTCACAGCATTCCCAGAGCTGGCTAAACGACTTGTTCACTGGAGGGCCACTCACTGCAATGCACACCGACAATGTGTGTGGGGAATTCTAGTGAAACGACATTGGGAGCTCTGCTGGCTTACTTGTAAAGAGTTACACTGCCAACCCAAAGGCACACAGATTGAATCCATCATCTTCTCTGCAGAAGAAAGATAAGCAATCCCATCCTGTGCAATTACTGCTTCTGAAAACCTGCAAGAGGGTTCCCTGTGAGTTGGTTCCAATTCCATGGTACATAACAACAACAACAACAACAGCACTGAAACAAAAATTCCCAGAAAAGATGAGTAATAGAATTAAAACACCTGGCACTTCCATGGAACTTTATACATTTCAAAATACTTTATCTTATTAAAAGCTTACTCATGTCTTCCATTCCATAGTCATTAAGCAAACTCTAGCCATCCACCATCCACTGCAAAGGGAAAAATACTGATTTTGAGCAACAAAGGACACTAAATCTTAGCCTTGTCACTCCCTGCATAGGAGTCTTTGGACATGTTTCTTATGTTCTCTGGGTCTACTCTGTGAGAAAGAAATAATCAGGTAATTCACAGATTTGTCCTAAGCATTTAATTGAAAGCAGTATCATCACATAGTTTCCAACGGAACTTTAGGTTCAACAGATTACAATACTGTCCAGTCTGTGCCTTCTCCCACTTGCTGCTGTCAATGATCTCATTGTTGCAACAGAGGTGTCACTCTCTCTCATTGGGTGTCATCCTCTTTTTCAATGACCCTCTTGACTTCATCAAGCGTGATATCTTACTTCAGGCTTGGACTCATTCTGATAACATGGCCAGAATTTGTGAGACAAAGTCTTGCCCTTTTCACTTCTAAGGAGAATTGTGGCTGCTTTTCTTCCAAGACAGATTTGTTTGTTCTGAAAATCCATATTCAACATTCTTCACCAATGCCATAAATCATACGCATTCTTTGGTCTTTCTAATTCACTGTCGAGTTTTCACATACATCTGAGGTTATTGAAAGTATCATGGCTTGGTCAAGCACAGCTTACTCATAAAGTGGCCTATTTACTCTTTAACAGTTTAAAGAGATCCTTTGCATCAGATTGGCCCAGTGCAATATGTTGTTTATTTTCTTGACTGCTGCTTTCATAGCTGTTGATTGTGGATCTATGTAAAATTAAAACATTGCTAACCTTAATATTTTCTTTATTTATCATTGTTTATTTAATCCAGTTATAAGTATTCTGATTTTTTGTTGTTGTTGTTGAGGTGTAACCCTCATTAAAAGCTAGATAGACTCATATTCATCTTTACTGCAAGTGTTTGCAGTCCTCTTTACTTTCAGTAAGTGAGGTTATGACATCTGCACATTTCAGGTTGTTATTATAGTTCCTCCAAGCCTGATACCACATTTTTTCTATATATAGATCACCTTCTTAGTTTATTTTCGCAGCATACATACTGAACAAATATACTAAAAGGATATAATTCTGAAACAATTTTTTTACTGATTTTAAGCCATGCAGTGTCTCCTTGTCCTACTCCAATGATGATCTCTTGATCTACATATAGATTCCACATGAGCACAATCAAGTGTTGTGGGATCCCCAGTCTTTGCAATGTTTCAAATAATTTGGTATGTTGCTCTGGGCTCAATGCCTTTTCAGAATCAATAAACACAGATAAACATCTTTCTGATATTCTCCTCTTTCAACCAAAGCTCATCTGATATCAGCAATGATACTCCTCATTCACGTCCTAATTAGAATCCAGCTGAAATTACTCGCAATTCCCTGTGGGTATACTGATCCAGCCATTTGTGAGTTATTTTCACCAAGATTGTATTACCATGTTCTATGAATGCCTTTGAAAATAATTTTTGTATTCTATGAGCTCACCTTTCTTTGGACTGTGTTGGAGACAACTATGGAGAGGGAGGGACCTGTGTGCTGAGATGTAGGCTTGTGTCACAATCAATGGGAGATGGCAGACCACTTATACATGATAAGCAGAAACTCAGAAAACTGAGAGACTGCTAATGTGACCAAGTGAATATCTACACACATGTCCCTGACTAGGGTGGAATGACAAACAAGTCCATGGAATTACAGTGCTTCCTTGTTATTGTTATGTGCCGTCGAGTCATTCGCAACTCATAGCGACCCTATGTACAGCAGCCCTAAACCCTGCTCTATCCTATGTCAATCACATTGCCTCTGACACATCCATCCCAATTACCCCAGTCACTGAATCAATCCACCTCATAGAGGGTTTTCCCCTCCTGCGCTGTCCCTCCACTCTACCCAGCATGATGTCCTTCTCCAAAGACCTGTCTCTCCTTGCAACATGTACAAAGTATGTCAGACGAAGCCCCAGAATCTTTGCCTCCAAGGAGTAGCCTGGTTTAACCCTCTCTAGGATGAATCTGTTTGTTTTCTTGGCAGTCCATGGTACATTCAATACTCTTCTCCAGCACCACAGCTCAAAGGCATCAATTCTCCTTCTGGCCTCCCTAGTCATTGTCCTGATGCATAACAAGTGATTGCAAAGACCATGACCTGTATCAGGTGCACCTTCATCTCCAAAGAGACACCGTTGCTCTTGAGTACTTTAGAGAGGTCCCTAACCTCAGACTTTCCTATCGCAATACGTTTTTTGATTTCCTGGCTGCTGGTGCCAAGAGTGTTGACTGTGGAGCCAAGCAAACTGAAGCTGTGAACAATCTCAATCTCTTCGCCATCCATCCTGATGCTACCAATTGGTCCAGTGGTGAGAATCTTTGTCTTCTTGACATTGAGCCTCAGTCCATACTGAAGGCTGCAGTCCTTGACCCTCTGCAGTAAGTGCATGAGGTCCTCCTCAGTTTCAGCGAGCAGAGTTGTGTCAGGAACTAAAAAATAAAGTTGCTTGTCTTAACTTGCTGTTTGAGAAATCTAGTAAGTATGAAGGGAGAAAGGCAATCTAGGCTCTTCTTCTTGAGGAGTTGAGCCCCCTGACCCCTTTCTTAAAGGTGAAATTGTGTCTGTGTTTTCTTTCAGTCACTGGCTTGCTCCCCTTTTCAAAGCACATGGCACTGTAAGCTAGAGCTCACAGGAATGTGCACAAATTTAGGTCTCTTCCACATAGTTGGCTAAGCAGCTGTCTTAAAAATTTCTTGAGATACATAGGTGAAAGCTTTAAAGACTGCATCTGCTTATTGAAACATTTCATTTGGTATTCTGTCGATTCTTGGTCTTGCATTTTGCCAGTCACTTCAGTGTAGGTTGGACTCTTCAATACCGTTGGTTCTTGATTATACAGGGACATGGTTGAATGCCAGTAAATTTTTTTTGGTAGAGTGATTGTATTTCTTCCATCTTCCTTTGATCTTTCCCATGTCATTCAATATTTTGCTCCCAGAAATCTTAAGTACTGCAACTTGAGGTCTGAATGTGTTTTTCAGTTCTTTAAACCTGAGGAATACTGGGAATGTTCTTCCCTTTTGGCTTTTTAACTATTCAACATTTCATTATAATAATTTATCTTTTCAAACTGCTCTTGAGGCTCCTCTGTTCAGCTCTCTTATCCATTTCTCCCATTCGCTTTAGCTTCTCTGCATTCTAGAACAGGTTTTAGAGGTTTTTTTCCTGACATTTTTGGTCTCCTCCTCCTCTCCCCCCCTTCCTATCTTTTTAATGACCTTTTACTTTTTTCATGTATAATGTTCTCAACTTTATTTAACATCTCATCTGGTCTTTGGGCATCAGTGATCAATATATTCTTGAAATGGATTCTAAATTTAAGGTTATGATTTGCAGTCAAATACTCTACCAATGAGCTATACCCTCTAAATTCAAGGTTATATTCTGATACTCATGAAATTTTAAAAACATTTTTTTATGTTTACCTTGAACTTGAACTTGGCTCCACGGTCAACACTCTTGGCACTAGCAGCCAGGAAACCAAAAAACGTATCGCAATGGGAAAGTCTGCTGTTAGGGAACTCTTCAGGGTACTGAAGAGCAACAGTGTGTCTTTGGAGACTAAGATGCGTCTGATACAGGTCATGGTCTTTGCAATCACTTGTTATGCATCAGAGAGTTGGACAATGACTAGGGAGGATAGAAGGAGAATTGATGCCTTTGAGCTGTGGTGCTGGAGAAGCGTATTGAATATACCATGGACTGCTAGGAAAACAAACAGATTCATCCTGGAGAGGGTAAAACCAGGCTGCTCCTTGGAGGCAAGGATTCTGGGGTTTCATCTGACATACTTTGGACATGTTGTTCTTGGAGAGGGACATCATGCTTAGGAGGGTGGAGGGACGGTGCAGTAGGGGAAGACACTCTATGAAGTAGATTGATTCAGTGACTGGGGTAATCAGAATGGGTGTGTCAGAGGCAGTGCAATTGGTGCAGGATAGAGCAGGGTTTAGGGCTGTTGTACATAGGGTCACTATGAGTAGCAAGCGACTCGATGGCACATAACAATAACCTTGAACTTGCATATGAGCAATTGAGAGTGTGTTCCATAGTTAGCCCATGATTTTGTTTCAAGTGATAATATTGAACTTTTCTACTGTCTCTTTCTAGAGACATGATTAATTTTATCCTTGTGCATTTCATCACACAAGTCTCATGTGTAGAGAAGGTTTGCATTTATGTGGTTGGAAAAGGATGTTTATTGTTGACCATAAACATGTTGTTAAGTATTCTTCAGTGTTGTTCTTATTAGTGAGTTTGTATTATCTTCATTCTTTGTTTCCAACTTCCACCTTCCAATCACCAGTTTATCATTGCAATTTGATTGCATTTTTGATCAATTTTGAACTGCAGAAGTTAGTAGAAATTCTTAATTTTTAAATATTTGGTTTCAGTGGCTGGTGAGTAAATTTGAATAGTGGTTGTTTTAACAGGTTTTCCTTGTATACATATTATTCACAGCTTTGTACTTCAAGACATATCTTGAAATGCTCTTTTTGATGGTGAACACAACACCATTCATTCCTCTTCAACTTGTCATTCCCAGTATAGTAAGTCATATAATTTCTCAATAAAAATGGTTAATACCATCCCATTTATTCTCATTATTGTCTAAGATATCAATGTTTACGCATTCTATTTAACTTTTGACAACTTTCCACTTTTCTAGATGTATACTTTATAAACGCTGCATTCTTATTATTAATAGATACTTGTAAGTGGGAGGTTTGTTGTTTTTTCCCACTTTGAGTTGTGCCACATCTGCAAATGAAATTATTTCATTGGCTAAAAGCTTCACTCCATCTACATCACTAATATAGATTTTACTCTGAGGAAGCATCTCTTCTCCAGTCGTATAATGAAAGTTTTCCAAACTGAAGGACTTTGTGTCAGACAATATTCTGTTGCTATTTTTAAGGTTTTCACTAATTAGTATTTCAGAAGTAGTTTGCCAATTTTTCCTCCTAATGTATCTACTGAAACTGGTAGACCAAGAATGACCCTGTGGATGTTTGAAATAGCTTCTGATATCATAGCAACACACAAGCTACCACAGTTTGACAAAATGACAAAAAAGTGTTGGATATAAGCTACAGGGTCTAGTACATAGGCACAGTTCAAAAGACAGGGACAAAAATAACTTGAAAATAAGCAACAATATTTTTACAAACAAATATAAGAACACCTATCAAAATATTTTAATTTTTTAAAAATTTACAATGGGCTTTATGTAGATCCAAGACTCTAACTGGCCGTGCCACCTCATTGCTTGGCATTGTATCTCTAGAACCCACATAACTTTTGAGGGACAAATGATGCTATTTTTATTAACTTTAGAAGGTGTCCTGAGTTCAATTGCATCCTCACAAAAATTTTTTTAAAATTATAATTATATTTTATTA
>NW_006399755.1:18995812-19008855 GCF_000299155.1 Elephantulus edwardii
CATTCATTCATTGTTGCACTATTCTCTCTACCCTCCTCCCAGTTTGTTCTTGTCCAAATGCCACAGTGCTTGTCAAAGCCAGTTCTGATTAATCTTCTTTCACAAAAAATTTTGAAGCTGTCACCTCTGGACAATTGCCTGTTGGAACTGGCATAATTCCCCTCTCAAAGTCCTCAGAAGGAATTGACATAGCTAATATTCTAATACTTGCTCCAGAAAATATGGAAAAAAGGAAATTATAGTTCTTTGAAGTCACTATCCTCTCCCCTTTTTTTTTCCTTTTTAAGGATTGACACAGTAACTGGGGCAATAGGATTAGGTGTGAGTCAGTGAAACAGACTTAGGATAGGGCATGGTTCAGAGCTCTTGTACATAGGGTAGCTATGAGTTACAGGCAACTCAATGGCACATAAGAACAACAATGAACCATTGGGAAAGTAGCAATGCTCTATAGGATTTTTTGCTGATGCTTTAGTGTCAGGCTGCTATCCTAAAGATCAGTGGCTCAGTCCACTAGATCTTCAGAGGAAGAGAGATAGGTAGTTGCATCCTGTAAAGGTTTATAGCCTTGAGAACCTGATAAAGGGTCTCTATGAATTGGAATCAACTTAATGACAATGGGGTTGAGTTTTAGCCTTAATCTTTACTAAGAGCTCTGACAGCATCTAACAACAACAACAAGGAGATCTGATGGTGAAACATTTATGCACTCGGCAATTAACCACAAGATTGGTGTTTCAACCAGCCAGCAGTTCTGTGGGAGAAAGACCTGGTGATCTGTTCCTATAAAAAACAGACTCAGAAACGAATTAAGTTGCCTAGATTCAAATAGAAAGTAATTTATAAAACCTGAATTCAAGCCTCAAAATGTAAGATTCCAGGTATACAGGCACTACAATTATTAGAACAGAGCAAGGAAACACTGCATGGTTCAAAATCAAGAGATGAGTGCATCAGAGATGCAGCCATTCTCCATACCTTTTCAATCTACATGCAGAACAGATCATTCAAGAGGCTGGATTTATGAGGAGGAATGTGGCATCAAAATTGGAGAAAGACTCAACAACAACTGGCATTATGCTGTTGACACAACCTTGTTTGCAGAAAATGAGGAGGACCTGAAGTGTTTGCTGCAGAAGGTCAAGGACTATAGTACCAAAAAGACAAAGATTCTCACCAGTGGGTCAATTGGCAGCACCATGATAGTTGGAGAAAAGATTGAAATTATTAACAATTTCAGCTTGGTTGGTTTCACGATCAAAACTCTTGGCACCAGCAGTCAGGAAAGCAGAAGAAAAATTGCATTAGGGAACTATGCTGTCAGAGACCTCTCCAGAGTGTTGAAGAGCAACAATGCCAGTCTAAAGACTAAGGTGCACCTGATCCCAGCCATGGTATTTGCAATTATTATATACATTAGAGAGTTAGACAGTGACTGAGGATGACAGAAGAAAAACAGATGACTTTGAGTTCTGGTGCTGGGAAGGAGTACTGAACATACTATGGACTACCAAGAGAACAAACAAGTCTGTCTTGGTGAAACCAAGTTGCTCTTTGGAGGTCAAGAATGTGAAACTCTGTCTGACATATTTTGAGCATGTTGCCAGGAGAGACCAGTCCTTGGAGAAGAACATTATGTTTGGAAGATTGGAGGGAGAGCACAGGGCAGGAAGACCCTGGATGAGGTGGATTGACAGTTAATAGGGTAATGGGAGGAAGTGTGTCAAAGATGGTGAGATTGTCTGAAGATAGGACAGGGTTCAGAGCTATTGTACATTAGGTTCACTTATAAGTTGTAGTCAATTCAAAGACATATAACAACAAATGTCTGGTGATCTAATGCGTAAAGAGTTGCACTGTCAAACTAAAGGCAGTTAAATAGTTCAAACCTATTGGCTGTTCCACAAAAGAAAATTGTGCATTCTCCTCTTGTGTGATTTATTGACTCTGAAAACTTGCTAGAGGATCAGGTAAGAGTTGCTTCTGACTTGACCATAATGAGTAGTTTGAGTTGGCATCTATTATATTCATCTCCTTCCCTTAGATGACATCTTTGAAAGGTTTTGGATTTAGAATGTCATAAGCCCTAACTTCCTAATTTCCAAGGCCTCTTATGATTCAATCATTCATGCTAGATCAAAGCACACAGTGTAGACTTCCTGGATTCTGTTACATTCTGTACCCCGAAGGGCCAGAGGGAGAAGCCTGCAAGCCCAGCCCCTATAACATCCCATCTTCTGGCATGAATCTGAGCATGCAATGTTTAGTCTAATATTTGTTTCCAGTGATCCTTTCAAGCTCTTGAATTTCAAACTCTTTTACTGGAAGATTACAACTGAGGAATCCAGAACAAATGGCTTTTCCAAAGCACTTCTGGTCACATCTTCTCTGGTTATTCATGCTATGATGTTTTATCATGTGAACTATCTCAAGCAGTATAATAAAAAAGGTCTACTGTCATGTTGTCTGGATTTATATGACAGGCAATTCAGAGATGCTGTGTTCACAGGCATATGAATATCATTCTCAGTAAAAAAAAAAGTGTCCTTTGAAGTTCAGAACTATTTGCAGTTACTGCAGTGAAAATTTAAAATTATTTGCTAGAATTATTAATTTGAGTCTTGACAAGGGCATTTGGAGGGACGGAACAATGGAGTTTAGCCTGTTTATTGACTGTGGAAAGGTGAATCCTAGTTCCATCACTTACTGGGCATGCGAACAGAGAGGAATAACTTCATTTTTCTAGGACTCAATATTTACATCTACAAAACTCACTGTCCTCAAGTTGATTCTTGCTCATGGTGACCCTTCACTGGATTTCTGAGGCTTCACACTTTTTTCCAGGAGGAGGCTGCATATTTTTCTCCCATAAAGCAGTTGATGGGTTTGGACTACAAACTTTTTCTGTTAGCAGCCTCATACACAATACATCTTGAGGGAGCCTTGTAAATTCATTAGACACATGATAATTGCTCAGTACTTATTGTTTCTTATTAGACATCTGATGATTTCTCTAGGATTTAACAATTTGGATAAAAACAGTGTAATGATTGGCATAGAATAAATACTCTACAAGTGCTCCTTTGCAACAATAGTGTTATTGTTGTGCTATCATGATTAAGCCATTCATTCACTCATTCATTCACAGATTTGAATTAAGCACATTCACTGTGTCAGGCAGTGCTGTGGCATGAGAATGAGTTAGACATTATACCAGCCTGGTAAAAGTCTCAACATCATCAAGGGGGCAGACCCATAGACAGAAGAATTTTAGCAGCCTTGAACAAATGAAAGGGTCTTGGACTGACCAGGAGGAATTGCTGAAAGTAGTAACTTCCAGATTAGGCATAACTAAAAAACAAAACCAAAAAAGCCAAACACAGTTCTGGAGGGTTAAATCCAGCTCATCAGATTAGGAATAAAGAGCAGGAAAAATGAAACACTGTAGAGTATGGGGGAATAAGCTACTTATGCAGGCAGCCAAGATGTGAAGCAACTGTAATTCTGGGGAAACTACAAAGAGCTTGTGTCTAGGTTACAAAACAGGAGAAATGTTAAATGAGAGCTAGTATGGATAGCTGGGTCATGGGCCAAAGACACTTTTGTGTGTTAAGGACATAGGCACCATCACATCAGAAGTGGAGAGTCATGGAGCATATTTAAGCATGGACGTTTGCGTGTTTTAGGATGATTATCCTTCTGGCTGTGCAGAGGATGAGCTGGCTCTCCACATTGGAAGACTCATCCTAAAAGGGTCATTCTTTGGAGAGATGATTAAGACCATGAAGGACTGTTAATGTCGTTTGGTCCTGCCAAGTCAACTACAACTCACAGTGACCCTATGAATAGCAGTTTGGAACCTTGTCCTAACCCATCCCATCCTCACGGCTCTGACATGCTCAAGTCCATTGTTACAGTTATTGTGTCAATCTATCTAATTGAGGGTCATACTCTCTTTTGCTGGTCCCCTACTTTTCTCAGCAGGATGTGTTTTTCTAAGGGCCAGCCCCTCTTGACAATATACTTAAAGGATAGGAGATCATCCTTGCTTCCAAGGAGCACCTGGTTTCCCTTTTCCTAGACAAACTTGTTTGTTCTTTTGACAGCCCATGGGTTATTCAATGTTTTTCCCCAACACCACAAGTCAAAGATGCCAATTCTCGTTTTGTCATCCTTGATTATGGTCCAACTTTCAGGTGCACAAGAAGTAATTGAGAAGACCATGGCTTGGATTGGGCTCACTTTAGTCTTTAACTGGCATCTTTGCTTGTTATTTGTTTGGAGAGGTCCTTGACCGCACATTTTCCCAATGTAACACATCATTTTTGTTTCTTGACTGCTGCTGAAAGACTAAGAGATTAAAACCAAGAATATAAAGGAGATAACTTAGCAGCCAGGAAATCAAGAGACAAATTGCACTGGGAAAGTCAGCTGTCAGGGACTTCTCCAGAGTGCTGAAGAGCAATGACATCAGGCTGGAGACTAAGGTGCACCTAATCCAGCCTATAGTCTTCGCATTTGTGTTCTATGCATCAGATAGCTGGACAGTGACTAGGGATGATAGAAAGAGAATTGGTACCTTTTAAGCTGTGGTACTGGAGAAGAGTATTGAATTTACTCTGGACAGCTAGGAAAATAACCAGGTTTATTCTGCAGAGGGTGAAGCCAGGCTGCTCCTTGGAGTCAGGATTCTGAAGTTTTGTCTGACATACTTTGGACATGGTGCAAGGAGGGACCAGTCCTTGGAGAGGGACATCATGTTTGGGACAGTGGAGGGACAGCACAGAAGAGGAAGACCCTCAATGAGATGGATCAATTCAGTGATTGGGGTAGTGGGAGTAGGTGTGTCAGAGACAATGAGGTTGGCACAGGATAGAGCAGGGTTTAGGGCTGTTGTACATAGGGTCGTTAAGAGTCACAAGCGACTTGATGGCACATAACAACAACACATTTAATAATTACATAAATAAGGGAAGAAGTGAGACTTAGGAGACTAGATGGATATTTACACCACCAGCACAGGCAACACAGGAAGGACTGTCATTTCTACATCACAGCTTCTTCTTACTCCTAACTATTTACCCCACACCTTCCTCCCTGCTTGAACATGTACACCTCAAGATCCTCATTTCTTCTGTGCTCCATACACCCACAGAAGAGAGTCAGACACTCATCCACATGCCAGGACCCAGATGTAAACCAGACAGACACGTTATTGCCTTTGTAAAGGTTTTATCCTACTGTGCGGAACAGAGAATTCAAAATAGTTGTTGTTGTTTGTTGTTATGTGCCGTCGAGTCGCTTGCGACTCATAGCGACCCTATGTACAACAGCCCTAAAGCCTGCTCTATCCTGTGCCAATCGCATTGCCTCTGACACACCCATCCCGATTACCCCAGTCACTGAATCAATCCACCTCATAGAGGGTCTTCCCCTCCTGCGCCGTCCCTCCACTCTACCCAGCATGATGTCCCTCTCCAAGGACCTGTCTGTGATGGAAGAGTAGAACATTGGGTGGAAGGAAGCATTAGACATGATGCTCGGGAGAGGTACTGATGAGACAGTGAACAAAACGGAAGTTGCAAAGCCAAGATCAGTAAGAAATGCATGCCAGATCCCCAGACTAACAGCACAGTGTCCTGTAGTGGGGATAAATGTGGCCTACTTGAGAAGAAGGAAGGCCCATGAAGCTACAGAGTACAGGGTAAAGAAGAGGGAGGGAGGAAGTAAGAACCCTTATATAAATCTCCTCACCTCACAACCCCTGTAGTAATGTTCGGCACATTTTGGAAGTTTCCTAAAAGCCACTGGCACCTTGGCTGAAGTGAGTAAACAGAAACACCATCAAGTATCACCCTTCGCCGTGGAAAGCCACCTCAGCTCAGTGCTGATAATCACGGGAGTCATGCCCTTGCCTGTCCATGATTTTTTTTTTTTTTTAGTTAAGGACCTAGGACATGTGACAAGACATAAACATTATGTTGAAGATCTTTGGTTTTCATTTTAAAAAGAAAGAGACATTTACCTTTGATTTAGAAAAAAAAAAAATCAAGTTTAGAGGAAAGTTGAAAAAAAAATTGTACAATGAGCATTTGCCCTTCACCCAACCCCTATATTTGCTCATATCTGGCAGTATTTACTTTCTCTCTCTTTCTTCCCCTCTTGTGCTCCCCTCTTTCTCTACTTTTATTTTTTTCTCATGTCAAAAACAGCAACAGCAATAATGCATTGCCTTGGCGTCAGAACTGAATGACATACAAACTCCAGCAGGTTTTCAGAAGCTGCAAATTGCAGGGGAGGAGGCTGACTATATTTCTCTTAGAGTAGCTGGCTGATTTGAACCACTTGCCTTTGGGTTGACAACACAACTTCTTACCCACTAGGCTATTAGAGTCTTTCTCATGTACATTTTAATTCTTTTGAATCATGACCAGCTCTGGCTAACTTTGAAAAGAATGGGAATTCCAGAACAGTTAATTGCACTCATATGAAATAGGTACCTCAGCCAAGAAGCTGTCATTCAAATGGTGTGCACCAGGTGTGTATCCTTTCTCTACATCTATTCAAGCTGTATGCTCAGCAAATTATTCGTGAAGCTACACTCTATGAATAAGAATGTGGCATCAGGATCAGAGGAATACTCACCAACGACCTGTCTTAGGCAGATGACACAACTTTGCTTGATGAAAGCGAGGGGGACCTGAAATGTTTGTTGCAAAAGATCAAAGACTACAGCCTACAATATGGAATGCATCTTAGCATAAAGAAGAAAAGGTCTTTACCATCGGGCCAGTGAGTAACATCATGTTAGAGGGAGAAAATGTTAATGATTTAATCTTGCTTAGATCCACAATCCACACCCTTGGTATCAGCAAATTAGGAGATAAGTAGATATATTGTTTTGGGCAAGTCAGCTGTCAGGGTCCTCTCCCAAGTAATGAAGAACAATGATGTCAGTTCAAAGACTAAAGTGCACCTGATTAAAGATTAAGGTGGTATTTTCAATCACTTGAAATGCATCTGAGACCTGGAAAATAAATAAAGATGGCAGAAGATTGACGTCTTTGAATTGTGCTGTTGGAAAAGAGTACTGAAGATCCCATGGACTGTAAAAAGACTGAACAGATAATGTCTTGGAAATGGTATGCCTGAGTGCTCCTTCATGGCAAGAATGGCAAAACTTCATCTCTCATACTTGAAACATGTTGTTAGGGTAGGTTATTCCTTGGAAAAAGATATCTTGTTGGAAAGATGAAAGGTCAGAGAAAGAGTGGAAGACCCCCATTGAGATGGTGACTGTAGCAATGGGTTCAAATGTATCAGAGATGGTAGAATGGCACAGGATAAGACAGGATTCAGGTCTGTTGTTCATAGCGTTGCTCTGAGTCATACTTGACTCGATGGTTCCTAACAACAACAACCTGTTTAAAAATTAGTTGCTAATATCGGGATAATTCACCCCAAAAGTTTAAGCTTGGATAACCCAAGAATAAGGAAACAAGGACCTTTTCCTAGATAACTGCAATGAATCACACTCAGGAAATATCCTGTAATCTAATATATGGTGCATACTCAAATCCTCCCAGGAGTCTTCAAGCTGTCCTTTGGCTGTTTTTAGCTTGGCTTATGCTTGGAAGGGTGGAGGATTGACAAAAGAGAGGAAGATCCTCAACCAGGTGGATTGACCTAGTGACTACTGTAATTAGTTTGAGTACAGTAGAGATTGTCAGGATGGCACAGGATAGGCCAGGGTTCAGATCTGTTGTTCATAGGGTCTCTTTGAGTCATACAAGACTTGATGACACCTAACAACAACAACATTACTATAAAGGACAGTAAGAGCCAAATTGGAAACAATTAATAGTTATCTTCCACAGATCTATTGGTAAGATCATTTTAAAGGTAAGAAAAGCACAAAGCAAGGTGAAGTTAAACGACCTAGTAATGATAGTGCACTCAGTAAATTATTATGTCTGAGTCCAAAGAAACACAGTGTTAGAGCCAGAGCAACTCTGTCTTGTCTCCTAGGATCAGTATGCTGTCTTTTGTGTTCCATTGTTTTGTTCAGTTGTTGCAGACTTGTGGTATCATAGCTCTGGTGTTATCAGGTCTTTCTTAGAAATGTGCTGCTGATTTCTGTACAGTCCTCCCTAGATGACCCATAAGGGCAGCTGAAACCTTGATAGGTATGTGACAGTGACAAGAGATGCAAATAGAAAGCACAGTGACAGTGAGTATGTGGTAGGAAGTATGCCAGCACGGGAGTCTGCATCCCATTTCCAACCCCAGTTCAGCCCCTAGCTTATTATATGGACACTGTCTATCAATATTTCCCCCCTCTACTATGTCGTCTCTGGCTCTGATTCTATCTCGTTTTAGGTCTAATATTTGCTTGTATGATAAATTAAGCTGGTCTAGATTTTGAAAGTTGTAATGTCCTTTACTTTGGGAAGTTCAATTTAAGACCGGTCTATTGACTTCCAGATCCTGTCTAGATAATTGGGCTTGCATTTTGATTTGCTACTATCCCACAAAACAAACAAACAAAACAAAAACAAACAAAAAGACTTCTAAGATTGGTGTAAAGTATTTATTAACTGAAAGGTGTAGCCATTCACAGATCATGCTTCTCACCTTCATGTATACAGAAACTCATGCAAAAATAGTGTCTGATACATGGAAGGCTCCATTAAGTACTGACTTACTGAGGAATCCAGACAATTAATGTTTAACCTTTCTAGATACATTTATTGAACAACACATAATTTAGAAGAAGGAGGAAGGAAGATTTACATAATTACACAATTACTTTTTTAGTTCAATACTTATTTACTTTTCACAGCACTCCTCAAGAAAGATATCCTCTTTCCTTTTCATGGATGAGAAACTTAAGATTGAGAGAGATAAAGTAACTTGTGTAGCATTATACAACTTTTTAAACAAACAATGACCAGAGACTATAAGAAGAAGATGATAAAGCATTCATCACCAATTACCGTTAATGCGACTTGATTACATCTTTAGTCAATTTCAGACAGTAAGACGTAGTAAAAATTTTCAATGTTTTCCTCCTTGGTTCTAGATGCAGAAGCATATATTTGAATAATAGTTGTATTAACAGATTTTCCTTGTATTCATATGGACAATATTCAATCACTCACAACATTGTATTTCAGGATAGAACTTGAAATTGACAATCTGACTACGAATGCAACACCATCTTCTTCTATTTTTATTCCCAACATAGTATACCATATGATTATCTGATTCAAAGTGGCCTAAGCTAGTCCATCTAATCTCAGTAATGCTAGAATGTCCATGTTCATGCATTCCATTTCCAACTGGTGATTGGAATGCAAAAGTTGGAAACAATGAAGAAGGAGCAGTAGCTAAAAAGTGCGGACTTGATGACAGAAATGAAGCTGGAAATAGAATGATCAAATTTTACATTTTTGATGATTTATTCATGGCAAATAGATTTTTTTAAAGGACAAAAATGACAACTTTATACATAGATATCACCTGATTGCATAGGAATCAGATTGACTACATCTGTGGAAGGAATTATTGGAGAAACTCAGTATCAGTGGTCAAAACTAGGCCAAGGGTGGACTGTGGGTCAGACCATCAATTAATCATGTTCACGTTCAAATTGAGGCTAAAGAAAATTACAGCAAGTCCACAAGAACTGAGATATGATCTATTCCATCTGAATTTCAAAATAATTTTAAGAAAAGGTTTGAAGCATTGAACAGTAAAGATCAAAGACCAGATGAGCTGTGGGATGATATCAAAGATATCATCCATGAATAGAGCAAAAGCTCATTACAAAGACAGAGAAGGAAGAAAAAAACCAAAAGGGATGTCAGAATTGACTGAAAATTGCACTAGAGTGTCAAGAAGCTGGAACAAAAGGAAAATGTGCTGAAGCAAGAGAGCTGAACAGAAGATTTCAAAGGACAGTTCCAAAATACAAAGAAAAGTATTATAATGGAATGTGAAGAGAGCTGGAATTGGAGAATAAAAAGGGAAGAACTCACTCTGCATCTCTCAAGCTGAGAGAACCGAAAAACAAATTTAAACCTCAGGTCACAGAATTAAAAGATGTTATGGGCAATATACTGAATGACGAGGAAGCATCAAAAAAAAGATGGAAGGACTATACAGATTCACTCTACCAGAAAGAAGTAACTGACTGAAGAATTTCAGACAGAACCATAAAAGCAGGAGCCAATGGTAATGAAGGAAGAAGTTGAAGCTGCACTGAAGGCATTGGCAAAAAATAAAGTCCCAGAAACTGATGAGATATCCAGCGACTTGTTTCAGTTATGTAGCCCTGGATGTGCTTACCAGTCTATGCCATGAAATTTGGAGACAGCTTTATGGCTGATGGATAAGAAGAGGCTCATATTTGTTTCCATCCCCAGGAAAGGTGATCCCACAGAATTTAGAAACTATCAAACAATATCATTCATATAGAATGCAAGCAAAATTTTACTGAAGATCTCTAGGGAACTGCAGAAGTTCAAGCAGGATTTAGAAGAGGCCATGGCACCAGGGATATCATTGCTGATGTCAGATTGATCCTGGCTCAAAGTAAAACAGAAGAATGTCTATTTATGCTTTATTGACTATGCAAAGCATTTTATTTGAGTGTGTGGATCATAACGTAATGACTAATATTGAGAAGAATGGGCATCCCAGAGCACTTAATTGTGCTAATGTGAAACATATACCTAGACTGAGAGGCTGTTGTACAGACAGAATAAGGGGACAAAACACAGTTTAAAATTAAGAGGAAAATGTGTCAGAGTTTTATCCATTCTCCATACCTATTCAATCTGTATGACTCTATGAAGAGGAGAGTGGCATCAAGATTTGGAGGAAGATTCATTAATAACCTGCATTATTCAGATGACACAACCTTGCTTGCTGACAGTGAGGAGGGTTTGAAGCACTTTTTGTAGAAGATCAAAGAATACAGCCTTCAGTTTGGAGTGCATCGGGATGTCAAGAAAATACAAATTCTTGCCACTGGACCTATAGACTACATCATGATAGATGGAGAAAAGATTGGAAATGTCAACAATTTCATCTTACTTGGATCCGCAATTAATACCCTTACTACCAGCAGATGAGAGACATACAAGTGTTGAGGACTCTCCTTCATAGGGTCGCTATGAGTGGCCTGTGACTCAATGTCACGTAACGATAACAGCATCAACATAGAGAGAGATCAGCTGGCTCAGTGGACTGAAAGTGATGCATCCAAGCCAAAGGTGGGTGACTTTTAATCCTCGGCCCTCGGGCCTACCTTTCATTGTTTTTGTTCAAACATTCCTCTAGGTCGTATAGCCCTGGTGTGTCCACTTGCTGTACAGTGTAACTTGTGGTTGCTGTGAGGCTGAACACTGTGACACTGATGTCTCAAATGTGTTAATGATTGGTTACCATGGACAGTGCTGGGTGAAATTCCCTGATTAAAACAAGCTTGGAAGGAGGAGTGGCAGCCACTTCCATAATAGCTTGCCTCCAGAAACCCTATGAACCTGGAGAGAGGATGAGACACACAAGCGTTGAGGACTCTCCTTCATAGGGTTGCTATGAGTTGCCTGAGACTCTCTCTACGGCACTTAATGACAATGACGACAACCAGCAGTCAGGAAATCAGGAGAAAAAAGTCTGCAGTTAGACAGACACCTCTCTAAATTATTGAGGAGTAATGATGTCAGCTTGAGGACTAAGGTGCATCTGATTCAGGCCATGGTCTTTCTTATCCTTACTATGAATCTTATATCTGGGCAAGGAATAAGGTTGACAGAAGAAGAACTGATGCCTTTGAGCTGTAGTGTTGGAGAAGAGTACTGAACATCTAATGGGTTGTCAAAAGGACAAACATATATGTCTTGGAGAAAGTACAGCCAAAGTGCTCCCTGGAGGCAAAGATAATAATGCTTTGCAGCATACATCTTGGACATATTACTAAGAGACGCTATTCCTTAAAGAAGGACATGACGCTCAGAAAGGTAGAAGGTCAGCAAAGGAGAGGAAGTCCCTTCAACTAGGTGGATTGACAAAGTGACTTCCACCATGGGATGTAGTGTTTCAGGAAATGTAAGAATGGCACAGGATAGAACAGGGTTCAGATCTGTTGTTCATCATATTGCTGTGGGTTGCACTTAACTCAGTGGCACCAAACAACAACAAGATAAAGCATTTTGAAAGTTATAAAAGAAGATTTCACACGTGGGAAGATAGTTGCTAGTATTGGTTAGGACATTTCAGCATCATCAAGTTATCATTTTTGTGGAGTTAATTTATATATTGTAATTCTTTCACCATAACAAAAACCAGAAAAAAAACAACCCAACAAATTGTTTTTGTGAAACTAGAAATTTTATACTAAAGCCCATATAAAAAAAGGAAGACCCTGCATAAGTAGCCCAGAAAAAAACTTACAAGAAGATTTATGAGGAGGAGCTAGTCCAACCATATATTAAAATATGTTGTAATGAAAGCTTTTATAATTAAAATAATGTTTCCTAGACAGACCAGTGGAATAGACAAGAAAGTACTAAAGTTGACCTTACCCTATAAAGAAATCAGGAATATGATACAATGTTGGTGAGATTGTAAAATGGTACAACCATTCTGGAAGGCAGTTTGGCGCTTCTTTAAAAAACTGAACATAGAAATTCCATATGACCCAGCTATTCCACTGCTTGGAATATACCCTGAGAAAATAAGAACTGAGGCACAGAGACTTGTACATCAATGTTCATAGCAGTGTTATTCATCATAGCAAGAACATAAAACAGCCCAAGATGTCCACCCACAAATGAATGGTTTGAGGAATTATGGTACACACACACAGTGGAATACTACGCAGCACTCAGAAGCAATGGTTTTATAAATTACTATCTAACTTGGGAGGGACTGGAGAGCATTGTGCTGAGTGAACTAACTCAGTTTCACAAGGACAAATACTGAATAAAATCATTATTGTAGAATGAGTATGAAGACCCAAGGCAGGAAGGGTTTAA
>NW_006399755.1:19009430-19010402 GCF_000299155.1 Elephantulus edwardii
GAGACTGCCCATTCTTCTCCCATAGAGCAGCTGGTGACCTTGATCCACATGCCTTTGGGATTGCAGCACAGCTTCTTGCCACTAGGCCACCAGAGCAAAGCAAAACTTTAAAGTACTAGAAGAGAGCAAGGACAAATTCCCAGTAAGTGGAATGTGGAGGAGGCATTCAGCAGGCATTTGCAGTTGTTGTGTGCCCCTGAGTCAGAACTGACTCACAACTGATTCTCCAGTGGAATATGACAAGTATGAATGTTAAAAAGTTGGAGGTTGTTAAGGAAGAAATTGAACACATAAATAATGACATAGTAGGCATTGGTGAAATGAAATGTGTTGGCATAGGACATTTTGAATTAGATAAACATATGATCTACTACACTGAAGATGAAAAGGTGAGAAAAATGGAGTAGCTTTCATAGTTAAAAAGACTATTCTTAGATCCATCTTGAAATACAATGCTGTCAGTGATAGGATAACATCTATATGTATACAAGGAAGACCTGTTAATACCACTATCTTTCAAAGATATACACCGACAGCCAGGGCCAAAGAGGAAGAAATAAATCACTTCTACCAACTTTTGCATTCAGAAATCAATTAATCATGCAACCAAGATGCTTTGATAAAAATGGATGATTGGAATGGAAAAGTTGGGAAGAGGGAAGAAGGATTAGTAGTCATAAAGCATGGACTTGGTGACAGAAATGTGGTTCGAGATAGAACTACAGGATTCAGTACAATTAATGACCTATTCATTGCAAACATGTTTTGTAAGAAACATAAACAGCGACTATACACATGGACTTCACTTGCTGGTCTACACAGGAATCAGATTGACAACCCCTATGGGAAAAAAAATCACGTGAGAAGATCAATATCAGCTGCTAACTGTGGAACACACCATCATCTACTCATGCAAGTTCAAACTGATGCTAAAGAAAATGAAATCAACTCCACAAGAACCAAAGTTTGACG
>NW_006399755.1:19015692-19023196 GCF_000299155.1 Elephantulus edwardii
CAGGACATGGTCTTTAAAATCACTTGCTATGCATCTGAGAACTGGACAATAGCTAAGGATGGTAGGAGGATTGATGCCTTTTAGTTGTGGTGCTGTAGAGAAGAGTGTTGAACATACTGTGGACTGCCAGGAGAATAAAAGTTTGTCCTGGAGAGGGTGAAACTAGACTGCTTCCTGGAGGCAAGAATTTTGAAACTCTGTGTTACTTAATTTTGGCATGTGGCTGGGAGATACCAGTCCTTGGAAAGGGACATCATTTTTAGAAGGGTGGAGGGACAGTGCTGGAGAGGAAGATTAAGGATTAAATGGATTGACTCAATGACCGGAGCAATGGGGTTAGGTCTGTCCAAGATTGGCTCAGGATTAGGGCAGCTTTCAGAGCGAATGTACCTGGGGTTGCTATGAGTTGCAGGTGACTTGATGGCACATAAGAACAAAACAACAGACTTGAGGAAAGACATTCTTGGAAAGCAGAGGATCAAAGAAAAAGGGGGAAACCTTCAGTGAAATGAATTGAAACTGTGTTTCAAACAAAGAGCTTAAGCATGGTAGAAGTATTATAGTTGAAATGAAAACTATTACATCTGAAAACCCACTCTCTAGTTGCATAAGAGAATATTATTCTTTTTAGGATTGAAATATTATATGGTAAAGAGGCATCATATGTGCAATTTAATTTCCAAAGGTAAAAAAAAACCTTCAGAAGGGTACATGCAACAAATTTACATGTATGATCATTTAAAAGTTTCTTTATACTACTTTTTAAATTTGTAACCTTTGAAATAATAACATTTTAACTTTAATTTTTATTTTAGTCAATGTTTCTCTAAATAAAAAGGGCTGAAAATGTTAAAAGAGAAAAAAAATTGTGAAATTTAACAAAAATTTTGATTTAATAAAATTTTACATAAAATGGGTGAATCAAGGCAAAGGTGACACAGAATACATTATAATATTCTGACAACTTTTCTGTACTTTTGAAAATATTTCAAAATAAATAGGTAAAAATTTACACAAGACATAAATAGCAAAGACATTTGAATTTCTACCTAGGATTGTCTGATAGTTAAGCTCAAGTTTTTATTACTCCATGACCCTATCTTTCTTTCTGAATAAGAGGGATGGATTTTCACCTAGCTTCGCTGTTGTTAAGATCAAGAAGAACTCTGGAGCACTATTGGACTAGAAATCAGCCTGCTACCCTAGAGCAAAGGAGGGGGACACACTGACCCTGGGAGACACACTCTCTAATCCACTCAGCTAACCAACTCCAGACCTTTCTCTGGACAGAACCATGTAATAAGCGTGTAAAGTGATGAAGGGGATTGTGCTTTGGAAACTTGTGTAAATAAGGCTTTGCGCTGGAGAAAGATTGCCAACACCTGTTTTTTGTTTTCTGGTATTTATTAGAGCCACCCTGTGGGAGACCTCTAAGCTTCCTGGATGGATCTTATTCATTTTCCCAAGTTCAACTGTGGTTCAAGGGCCAGCCTTTTGGGGGTCCTCCACAGAGTTGACAAGACTCAGACTAAGGTAACTGAGTGCTTTTAGTACATAAGACACGTTTGGAAAGCTACTAGTTGACCAATGATGATCTTGAGGCAAAATCTAGTTGTTCCTCAAGCTTCTGCTAATTCATTACTTACTACTCTCCTCTCTACACAGTCATTTATTCATTCATTTATCAGTTCATTCATCTGTTCAATAACAATTGCTAGACCCAAACCAAACAGGCATTGCTAGATGCTGTGAATATAGTGATGATAAATACAGGTCTATATCCCCATGAAGAGAAAACAACAATTTCAACAAAAGAACACAGTGTTCTGTTGGGATCCACAAGGTTTTCATTGGCTTATTTCTGAAGTAGATCCTTTCTTCCTAGCCTGTCTTACTCTGAAAATTCTACTGAAATTTGTCCACCATAATGACCTGGATGGTATTTAAAATACCAGTGACATAGTTTCCTGTGCCATAGCAACATGCTAAGACACCATAGTGTAACAAACTGGCAGATCATGGAGACAGTGTAGCATATTTTATACAAATAATGCACAAGTTGAAATCCTCATCACTGGACCTATGAGAGACATTATGGTAGATGGAGAAAAGATTGAGATTGTCAACTATTTTATTTTACTTGAATAATCAACACCTTTGTTATCAGAGGTCAGGAGTTGAGGAGATGTATTACACCTGCAAAGTCTGCTGTTAGGGACCTCTCCAAAGTACTGAGGAGCAAATATGTTATTTTGAAGACTAAGGTGCACTTAATTAAAGCTATGGTCTTTTCATTCACTTGTTGCGCATCTGAGAGCTGGACAATGATTAAGGATTACAAAGAATTGAAATGTTTGAGCCGTGGTTTTAGAGAAGACCAATGAATATTCCATGGATTGTAAAAAAACCAAACAGATATGGTTTGGTAAAAGTGCAGCCAGAGGGCTCCTTGGAGGCAAAGATGGCGAAACTTCATCTCACATACTTTGAGAGTATGTTGCTAAAGAAGGCTGTTCCTTGGAAAGGGACCTCGTGCTTGGGAAGGTGGAGGGATGGCAAACGAGAGGAAGACTGTCATACAGTGACTGCAGCAATAGACCCAAGCTTGTCAGAGATAATGAGGATGGCGCAGGCCAGGGTTAAGACATGCTGTTCACAGGGTTACTATGAGTTATACTTGACTCAATAGCACCTAACAACAACAACAGCAATACAAAGTCACTTTTTTTTTACAAGTTCTGAAACCTTCTTGTATGTCAGGTTCCTATGTACACTACATGCATTAGTTTTCATTAGCACACTGTATGCAAAAATATAGTGACATGATTTAATAGTCACAGGTACAGTGTGCTGTAGAAGAAGGCATCTAGTCAAGCAAGGTTAATTAGGGGAAACTATAGAGATAGGTAAAAAAAGATAAATTGTGAGCATGGTGGATTAGGCAGAGAAATTTTTGTTGTTATTAGGTGCTATACCTCATAGTGAACCTATATACAATCGATTGGAACCTTACCAGAGCCATGCTGTCTTCACAATCTCTACTCTATTTAAGCCCATTGCAGCTAGTGATTACTGTGTCAATCCACCTCATTAAGGGTCTTCCTCTTTGTGGAGTTTGTCTTTCAACATGACTTTCCGAGCCACTGAATTTGACTTTGGTGGGCAGGAATATGCAAATAGGGCATGTTAGTGTATCCACAAAGGGATAGGCTAGTCTCACCAATCCATGAGGGGATTGGCTAGTCACATCATTAAATTGAGTGGATTCAGCAGCAGAAAGAAATAAAGCCTCACCACCAGGAAAAAAGGGCCTATAGGACCCACAGCAATAGCAGTCACAGCAGAGAAGCAGACATGACATGAGACAAAGCCAGAGACCTGATGTGAAATGGGACCTTGTGACTTGGAACTGGATCTAGGAGCCTTTGTAAAAGTTTGTTGGACAACTGGGGATGGGGAACTATCATTTCCAGGAGAACCATGTAACACTGGCCTGAATCTACAAGACTCAAGGCTGAGGTACCATGAGCACATTCTGGAAGTTGTCCTGACTATATTCTGCTACTAACCTGGATTTCATTCTTTTGACTTCCCCAGTATGGTTCTGTGTGATCTGTAAGCTATTGCATCAGATTTTGGATCCAATAAAGCAGTAAAATTGGTTGGGATAAGAAAAAAGAGGTATAGGAGTATGGGGAACATGTCTGATCTCATGCACAATGATTCTGAAGCTCTGTCTGACATACTTTGGACATGTTGCAAGGCAGGATCAGTCCTTGGGGAGGAACGTCATGTTTGGGAGATTGGAGGTACATCACAGAAGAGGAAGACCCTCGATGAGATGCATTGATTTATTCACTGAGGTAACAGAGGTAGTAGTGTTGGAGACAATAAGATTGGCAAGGGATAGAGCAGAGTTTAGGGCTGTTGTACAGAGGGTCGCTATGAGTTGCAGGTGACTCAATGGCATACAACAACAACATGTATTTTAATTTTTTTAATTTTTATTTTATATTGGTTTGCTTACAAATTTCATATACATTGTGTTTCACACTATCCTTCATTGTGTTTCATGAAATCATTCCCATTCTTTATATTTTCTAAAATGAATCGTCATTGATCTATGCCCACCATTAACCTGTATTTCCAGATCCCCACCACATGTTTCGTATTTCTTTTACCCACTTCTCTCTCCACTCACCAAATTGTGCAACCCTATGGTTTTCCCCCCTGCCCATCCTCACCCCTCTGCTCCCACCCTCCCCACCTTGGATTCTCATGTATGTATTACTAGTTATCTTTCTAGACATGCATACTCTTGAATCTCAACCCAGAGCTCTGGTATCCAATTCCTCAAACTAACAATGCCCCTGGGAAATGTATGTTACTCACGTTACTCTCACTCATTGCCATGGAGTTGAAACCAACCTATAGGTGACCTTCCAGCCAGTTTCTGAGGCTATAAATGACAATGAATGAAGTTGCCCATATTTCTGCCATGTAGCAGCTGTTAGTTTTGAACTGCCAGAGAAGTACAGCCTTTATTAACAGCACAACTCTCTACAGATTACTCCACCAGAGTTGTATCTATTGACATTAGTGTTTAGAAGCACTAATATAAACACCATTTCTTAAGAAAATTACAGATGGTTGCCATGTATCTTGCTCTTACTGCAAAATTTTCTTCTTTCAGTCAGGGCTGCTTTGCACAGCAGACTTGCAGACTCAGGTAGGGGATCTTCTCCTATTCAAGCCCCAGAAAAACTAGTCATATTGGGATTTCTAAGGGGGGAAAAAGTACCTCCCTTTGGAAGTGTAGGTTTAACTTTTTCCTAACTTTAACATTGTCTGTAGTGACCCAGTAGTTCCACTCTGAGAATATTAGCCCAAGGGAAAAAAATCCCAAAGGCAATATTAATTTATACTCAGATGTTAGATGTTTACAGTGGTGTCATCTTCAATCATAAACAGTCAAAGGAGAAACAGCCCAAATGCCTGCACATGTGAGGCGGAGGGAGGGAGGGCTAGTCTCTCAGCACACTTGGGAATCGCCAGGGCTGCCTCAGGGGACAGGTCATGATGCTGTGAAAAGTGCTTGGTCAGGAAGCCAGAAAACCTGAGTCTCATTCTAGCTCTGCCCCTCTAGGCTCCATCCCTTTGAGTAAATCCATTCCCATCTGAGAGGCATCCAGATCATCTGCAAACTCCGAGCTTTGACATTGACTCTCTGCTCCTCAGTCCTCAGAGTTCTTCCAGAACCAAGTCTGCCTTTTCACACAGAAAAGGAGTCCTGATTGGCTACTAATCAAAAGATCAGTGGTTTGATTCCATCAACTACACAGGGGAAAAGATGCTTCTGTAAAGATTTACATTCTTGGAAACACAGTTCTACTAGGGTCACTATGTGCTGGAATCACCTCCACAGCACTAGGCTTGGTTTTGGCTATTCCACACAGAAGAATAAGCCTCAAAACTTATAGATCCTGGGTGGGGCTGTCAAGATGGAAATTCAAGCTGAGATGACAATTAATTCAGGGAAAGAAAGAAGTGGGGGGAAGAAAATAAAAACTGTGTGTTCAACTCATGTTCTGTGCAGACTCTGTGATGCTAATAAAAGCTTTTGTTTACTCTGTACTTGCTGTTTGCCAGATGTTGTTTTAAGTGCTTTATATGAATTAACTCACTTAATCCTCACATCAACACTATAAAGTAAAAATTATTACTCCTCATTTTCTAGATAAGCTTTAGTTACTTGCCAAAAATCCCTGTGCTGTGCATGGACGGGTGAGCAGTTGAACTCCCACAGACTGACACTAGAGTTTTAGGTGCTTGACCTTTTGCCCAGTCATTCTCACTGTGGCCAAAAGCACCAGCATCAGCATTACCTGGGAACCTTGAGGAAAACAACACAATCCTGACCCACAAAATCAGAAATAGAGTCAGAAACAAGCCCAGCTTGTAAGTCCCCTTCCCTGAAGCAGGACTGCTGCATTACAAAATTTCAAAAATCCCTGTTCTACCTCATGTTGCCAGTTGTTGTTTTTTAGAACTTTTTTTTTAAAAAATGTGATTTTAGTGAAAGTTTACAGAAAAGCTGGGTTTTCATTCATTCACTGATATGTATTTTTCTCCCTCTGCCTTCCCCATTTCACAATGAAGTGCATGTCTTATTCCAGACTGTTAATTGTCATGCATGTAATATTTAATCATTCATTCCTTTAAGAGAGACCTTCCCTCCACCTATTTCAATGTAGTGTTCGTTATCTGTCCATTCTTTTCCTGTTATCCATCCCTCCTCTGATCCATTCTATTTTTAATAAGGATCTTATGCAGTCCTTCTGTGACTGAGATATCTCACTCAAAATAATGTCTTCCAGACCCATCCATGATGTGCAGTGTTTTCCAAGTTCATTGTTTCCAATGCTGCATATATTCCATTGTGTGAATGTACCACAATTTTTCTACCCATTTGATTGTTGATGGGCTCTTGGGCTGCTTTGCTATTGTGAATAGTGTCACAATAAACATGAGTGTGCAAACATCTGTTTGTGTCATGACTGCTTCCTTTAGGGTTGTGTTCCCAATAGTGAAAGAGTGGCTAAAATGGCATTTCTGTTTTGAACTTTTTTAGGAAGCACTAGACTGCCTTCCATGGTGGTTGTGCCATTTTACATTCCCACCAGCAGTATATGCAAGTGCCAATATCTACAAACTTGCCAGCATTCATTTGTTGTCCTGTAGAACTTTGTTGCTGTTGCTCGGGTAAGATGATAGTTTATTGTTGTTTTAGTTTGCATCTCTCTATTTTTATTTTGAGCTTTATCCCCCACATGTTTGTTGGTCGTCTTATTTTCTTCTTTTTCATATTTTACGCCTGTTTGGTAATTGGGCTGTTTGCTTTTGTTCTTGTTGACATACTTAAGTGTTCTATAAATTTTATATTGTTGTGTACCATTGCTATGAGTTGCAAGTGACTCCACGACACATAACAACAATAACAACCATTGAGTAGGAACAAACTCATAGTTAACCCTCCAGGGAGTTTTCAGAGGCAATGAATCACACAGGAAGCGATTGCCTCTCTTTGTCTCATGAAGCAGCTGGTGGGTTCAAGGTGTGTACCTTCATTTTGGCAGCACAATTTCTTACCACTAAACCACCAACATCCCCTTTAAACTTTAGATATGAATCCCTTATTAAAAATGCCATTGCCAATTTTTCCCCCTATTTTGTGGAGCGCAGAGAAGCCAAAGCACAGGGAAGAATTCAAGATACTAAAGAGTTGAAAAGAAGATTTCAAAAGGCAGCGCGGGATGACAAAGCAAAATATTACAATGAAATGTGCAAGGAGTTGGAGTCGGAAAATCAAAAGGGCCGAACTCACTCAGCGTATCTTAAGCTCAAGGAACTGAAGAACGAATTCAAACCTCGAGTTGCTATAATCAAGGATGCTTTCGGCAGAACGTTGAATGATCCCGGAAGTATTAAAAAAAGATGGAAGGAA
>NW_006399755.1:19024681-19030801 GCF_000299155.1 Elephantulus edwardii
GGAGTTTAGGGCTGTTGTACATAGGCGACTCGACGGCACATAACAACAATAACATTTTTTACCCTGTTGGAGAAATTTTTTATATGCACAAGGATTTCCTTTTTAGAAGGTCCTGTTGATCTGTTTTAACCTCTCCTGGTTGTAGGGTTTTGTTATGCTTGAAAATCTATTCATGTCCTAGGGTAGAGCTTCTGGAGTTGTTCATAGGGAGATCTGGTGGCCTGGTGGCAAGACACTGCCCTGCAATCCTGAAGGCAGGAAGTTCGAGTCCACCAGTTGCTCTGCAGGAGAAGGATGGGCAATCTCCTCCCATGCAATTAATTGCCTGTGAAAACCTACCAGAGGGTCATCTGTGGGTCAGTCCTGACTCCACTGTACACAACAACAAGCAGAAAAATTGTTTCTAATTTTTCTGGATGAACTTTATGGTCTGGGTTTATTCCCCAAGGTGGATCTTCGGTACACTTTTAGTTGGGTTTTGTCCTTTTAACAATCCTCTGAGATAGCTATAATAAAGGTTATTTTCTGGTGGAGACAAATGAGGCTCACATGGGCTAAATAGCTTACATGGTTGTAAACAAACAGGTATAAAACAAGAGAACCAGGACTTGAACTCAAATTGGCTGCATCCCTACTCTCTGCTATATTGTGTTCATGTTTAGTCGCTCTGTAAAGAAGTCATCAGTTACCACTGAAACAACTCTGATTCACGATGATGTCGTATGTGCCAGTAGTACTGCACTCCAATGGGTTTTCTGTGGTTGATTTTTCTAAATTAGATTACCAGGACTTTCTTCCGAAGTGTGTCAGTGTATAGTCAAACCTCTCATTGTTCAGTTTTAGTTCGCACCACCCGAGGTCATGTCTGCACAAGTTAAGGTATCTGAAAGTAGAACAGAGGAAAGAAAGAGACAAAAACACTCTGCCCTTAAGTTGGTAGGAACAGAGGGAGAAGGAGAAAAGAGGAGACATGTGGAGAAAGCAGCCAGTCAGATCCCCGGCCATTTGTGCCCTTTGGTGGCGATGGCATCTTGGTTCCATCTCTCATGGGCTGGGCCTCTGATTTTCCAGGGCCTCTCATCACAGGGCCTATTTTTAGTTCAGCTGTGATGGGACATGTTTTGTTTGATGTTGCCAAATCATGAGAACAATCATGCCCTGGGAGCAAGCGGGCTTCTGCTTGGCTCAAAATCCATGCTGGGCTGCTGGGGCACGTGCCCAGACTCCACTCAGATGCTGAGCTCACCTGGACAGTCCAAAGTGGAGAGAGAGGAATTCCAGGGGAAACCGGGTCACATTCTAGTACACCCTCTGGCGTCACACAACCAGAGAGGGGCTGTGACTGGGCAGTCAGTCAGTGGTATGGTGGAAATCAGCTATCCAGACCTTTTGACCCTATTTTCTTCTCCACACAATCATTAGACTCTACAATATGTTTATCTTCTTATTGTGCTAAAAGAAAAAAAAAATAAATACAGCCTGAGGAATTTCAATAAACAATCACCCACTGTAATGGAAGGAGTGTCTCTGAATGCAGTTTGCACATGGCCACCACACCCTGAGGTCTCAGGGGATGATTTTCTATGGACAGCAAGAGTAATCCAGTAAAACCAGCAAAGGGAGCAAAGGTAATGGTCACAATTATAGGCAACCTTTTTATACTAATTACAGTTGTTAAATGTTTCTTCCTTTTTGTTATTTAGCATCTCATCACAATTTACTCTAGACAGAAAATAGGCTAGAGCTGTTCTATTATTAATAATTCTAGAGATGCTTGTTGATGTTGCACAGCTAGAGTATAAGAATCAGGCCTGACTCCAAAGCACAGGAGTTGAACCATCTGTCCCATACCCTCTAGAAAAGAGGAGACTGGCTGAGAAGGCAGAGAATAGACATATGGACAGATGTAATAATTGTCTGAACATAGCAGATGAGCTATTTTGTAGAATGAGTAAATAAAAAATAATAAAGAAGAGTCATTGGATAGAAGTTACAAGGGTGCGAACATCAGTAATTGTCAGAACTGAGCATTGCTGACTGGTGGAATGAGTTGTCTCAGGTAGGAGCCATTGGATAGAAATATTCAAGAGACTGGAAAATGGTTCATATAGGACTTGGTACAATGCAAACTAGACTAGATTATTTTTAAGATCCAGCAGGCAGTAACTGTTCGCTGATAGAATTCTTGCTTCCTGCGCAGGATACTCAGATTTGAAACCTAACTAAGGCACCTCTTGTGCAGCTACCACCCGTCCACATTAGAGGAGGCCTGCCTAGTGCTGTGATGCTAACCAGATTTAAGGGGCATTTCCAGACTAAGAGGAACTAGGAAGAAACACTTGGTGACCTACTGTTAAAAAGCAACCAGTATGAATGAGTGGAAGCCCAAAATCTCTGTAAATGTTTATGAAAATTAATAAAATATAATTATAGAAAAAAAAAAAAAGCAACCAGTAAAGACTATTTGGATCACAAGGGATCTACGACAGACCACAAAGATGGCACAGGACCAGATGGTGTTTTGTTCTGTTGTGTGTGGGGTCAATTACAGCCAGCTCTCTTATGGTTGTGATAGTCTACAGCTTGTCACTGCTTCCACTTGAGAGTATACCCTGTACTCAGTTCTTCACACTCTATGAATAGCCAGCACAGACAGCTAAACAAGGAGGATAATAGGGGGTCTTTTTCTGGCCTGGCTTTACAGTGATGAAATCAACTTCTTCTATATGATCTTCAGGGAGCTGATCTTTGCCACACTGATGGATCTCAACTCCTGTTAAGGGTGATCTAGTGAAAAACTCTTACCCATCATCTCTCCAGTACCCATGAGTGGCAAAGTGATTCCAAAACCAAGCCAACTCCTCTCACATCAGTTCTGACTCAATAGTCTTATAGAACAAGGTAGAGTTTCCCCAGAGGGTTTCCAAAGCTGTAGTTTTATGGAGGAAGGCTCTGATGACCTAGTGGTAAGGAGTTGTGCTGCCACCTCAAAAGTAGGTGTTTCAAATCGACTAGCTGCTCTGAGAGAGTAAATGGACAATGTCCTGTGTGAATTACGGCCCCTGAAGACCTACCAGAGGGTCAGTTATGAGTTGGTTCTGAACTGATGGAACATAACAACAACAATCTTGATGGAAGCTGGCTGCCACATCTTCTTCCCACAGAGCAGCAGGTAGATTCAAACTACTAACCTTTCAATTAGCAACTGAATGCCTAATCACAGTGCTACCATTCCATAGATGAAAATTTCTATCCACAGAAGAACAGAAATATCATACAACTAATGAGTAGGGAATTGTGATTTATACTCTGACACTAACCACAGGGCCCATGCTCTTAACCAATTCACTCTAATGACTGGAATCTAAGAAGTGGTGAAACCAGTGGGAGTGAGTCCAGGCTTCCCATAAAGACTGAACATAATGATACTTATAAAATATGAACTTGGAGAAATAAAGAAAGCTCACAGGGTCGCCATGAGTAAGTACGACTCGACAGCATTTAAGAACAACAAGGAGAGAACTCAGTTGGCCTAATGGACAGAAAGTGATGCTACCAAGCCAAAGGTGGGTGATTTTAATCTGCATCCCCTCAGGCCTGTTTTTAATTGGTTTTGGTCAAACATTCTTCTAGGTGGTATAGCACTGCTCTGTTGATTTGCTGTACAGAGGTAACTCGTGTTGGCTGTGATGCTGAACACTGACCCTGATGTGTCAAATGTGATAATGGTTACCCATGGTGGACAGTGTTTGGCAGAGCTCCCCAATTAAAACAAGCTTGGAAGCAGGAGTGGCATCCACTTCCAAAATAGCTTGCCTCCGGAAACTCTATGAACTTGGAGAAACGAAGGAGTTCATAGGTCACTATGAGTTGCCCACGATTTGACAGCATTTAACAACAACATAAAATAATTAGCTCAGTGCCTGCACATACTAACAACACATTAATAATTATTGTTGTTACTATTATTAATACCATTTCTAATGTTTATCCTCATTCTCTCCTCATCATCCTTCTATTTCTGTGTCTCTTTTCTCAATATCTAGTTCTAGAAAAAAAAAATATCCTTTCAACTTACCTTCAAACCTTATTATTACTGGCTTTCTATTGCTCACCTTTCTATCCCTTTAGCCCCTCCTCAAACTTTATTTTGTTTTGTTTTTGTTTAATCCTAGTGATTACCAGCTAAATGTTTCATTAGGTAATGTTTTAATGACACATTTCCCATCAGATAAGTAAGTATTACATTTTCCGTGTAACCAAGCATGCTCTATGGTAAATATCACCCAAAAAAGGAAATTCTTGACTTGTGATTAACTGAACAGCCAACTGAGAAGATGAAGAGTTCCTATGTATGAAAATTATTATTGTTTGGTTGACTTTAACCCACCCACTGCCTGAGGGTCTGTTGAGTAATGTTGAATATGTGTAGTATGCAAACTGGCAGGGACTGATTGGCTGAGGATGAAGTCAGGGTTATTTAATATCCTATATTTATACTATTTACTTACAAGGGGGAAAAGTCTTTGTTTCATGCAATTACCTATAGTCAAGAATTTGCTGGCACTCTCTCACACATACACAGACACTGGATCCTGCAACTCTCTTGCCCCAACATGCCAAGGATGGTGTTTTGCAGCTCCTTCCACTATCCCAGCCACATGGAAAGTGCTCAGCTTGCTAATGTCTCTGACTCCTTTTGAAGCCTGGATTTAGCACTTACTCGCTGTGTGATTTCAGACAAGGAGCAAATTCTCTGAGTCTTGGTTTTCCCTCGTATAGTGATATCATGAGGATTAAGTCTGATAAAGTGCCTGGTACTTAGTAAAGTGCTCCAGATAGGGTGCTGCTGAGAAGGACAGAGAACATCAGACTTGAAGAAATTCTACTCCAGGATAACAAAGTTTTATGTGTAAGACACCAACTGGGGAAAGACAATCCCTTTATAAGGCTACAGATACATTTTCTACCCCAAAGGTCTCCACTTTCTTTCAGTTTACAGGATTGGAAAGTTAAGTCTTCTCCACTCATGCAATGACACCAAATCACTGTTACATCTCTGTGAGCACCTGTAGAACAGATGCCTTTGAACTGTAGTGTTAGATAAGAAAGCTGATTGTCCCAGGGGCTGCCAAGGAACAGATATGTCTCGGTAAAAGTACAGCCAGAGTGCTCCTTGGAGAGAAAACTGGTGAAGCTTCATCTTTCATACTTTGAACACAGCGAGGAGAGACTATTTCTTGGAAAGGGACATCATGCTTGGAAATATAGAGGGTCAGCAAAGGAGAGGAAGACCCCTGGTGAGATACGTTGACATCGTGACTTTAATAACAACAACTGGGTATTAGGAATCAGGCTAGAAAGGTGCAGACTAATTTATAGAAGAATATTCTATTTTTTTTTCACCACCATGGAGCTTACAGATAGCCAGTGATTCTGAGTCATGTATAACCTCTGGACTACATATCCTAATATTATCCCAACTCTAAACTTGTTGTTGTTATGTGCCATCAACTCTCACGTGACTCATAGCAACCCTATGTACAGGAGCCCTAATAGCGACCCTATGTACAGGAGCCCTAAACTCTGCTCTGTCCTGTGCCAATCTCGTTGTCTCTCCACCCTCCCAAGCATGATGTCCCTCTCCAAGGACTGGTCCCTCCTTAAAACATGTCCAAGGTATGTTAGACAGAGCCTCAGAATCCTTGCCTCCAAGGAGCAGCCCAGTTTAAACCTTTCCAGGATGAATCTGCTTGTTTTCCTAGCAGTGCATGGTACATTCAATATTCTTCTCTAGCACCAAAGCTCAAAAGCAACATTTCTCCTTCTATCCTCCCTAGTCATTGTCCAGCTCTCGGATGCATACCAAGTGATTACAAAGACCATGGCCTGTATCTAAACTTACGGAATCAAAGTATCTGAGGATGAGGGCCTCAGAATTTACAACATTTTTACAAATTCCTCTGATTAATCTATTTACACTAAATATTATGGATTTAATTGTGTCACTATAAAAGATATGACTAAGTTCTGGTCACTGGTACATGTAAATTTGACTTTTTTAAAAAATATATGGTCATTGAAACTATAGGCCAATATCTCTTATGAACATAGATGCAA
>NW_006399755.1:19033211-19036275 GCF_000299155.1 Elephantulus edwardii
AAAAATATGGTTATTGAAGATATGATAAGCAAAGTGAATACCAAGTCACACTGGAATATAGTAGGTATAGAGGAAGAGACTTACATAAGCATGGCCTTATAAAGCTCAACAAGTCACAGAATGCCTGTGGGTATCAGAGCCAAAGGAGACAAGAAAGGGTGTTTCCCTCGATACTCAGAAGAAAAATGACCCAACTGGCATGTTGATTTGGGCTAACAGCCTCAAAAGCTTTAAGAGGTTTTCCTTATAAGTCACCAACTTTAGGGTACTTTGCTAGGACAATCCGAGAAAATTAACTTACTAGGTAAGGTTTGAGAAGGGAGCTTTCATAATCTAGTGGATGAGTTGTGCTATTCTCAGTTCGAATCCATCGTTGCCACTCAGGAGAAAGATGGGCCATCTCCTCCCATGTGATTTCAGCCTCTGAAGGGTCAACTCTTGTTACAGAGCTGTGAACGTGACACCTGTCAGGTAACAAGGATTAAAAAGAGAGACAGATTCTTCAGTGCTGGCAGGGATGTGATGAAATGGACACTCTGAGGAACTGCTGAAGTTGATGGGAGTGTGCTCTGTTACACCCTTTCTGAGGGTTATTTGGCAATGTGTGTCAAGAACTTGAGTGAATATTCATAACCTTGACCTTTGTAATTTTTGTTCTGGGAAATTCTTTTAATGAAATAATTAGACTTGGATATGTATTTAGAAGGGTGCTGTCCCTTGCAGTGCTATTTTAAACAATCTAATTTAAGTGAGAAACCATTTAAACATCCACAACAGAGATAAATATGTAAATTTTCACAAATTCACGAGAAAAATGTGAAATGAAATGTCAGCTGCATCTGGGCAGGGATCTTTGCTTTTCTTACTTACTGCTGTGTCTCCAGAGTCTATAATAGACACTTATAAGACTTTGTTAAGGAGCTTGGTGGTACAAATGTTAAAATGCTAAGCTGATAAACAAAACTGTTAATTGCTGGAACTCACCAGCTGATCTATAGAAGATGCGACAGTCTGCTTTTGTAAAGATTTACAGCCTTTGAAACCCTGTGGTGCAGGCTAATTCTGTCTTGTAAGGTGGTGGTGGTTGTTGTTAAGTGCCGCCAAGTCGTAGACATTCATAGCGACCCTATGCATGGAAGACCTGAACACTTGTATAACTTTCATCTTTTCTCCACGTTCATAGAGTTTCTAGAGAGGAAAGTTCTCTCGGAAGTGGATGCCACTTGTAAAGTTACCAGGAGTAATTGCTTCAGTTTTCTTTATTTATTTCCGAGGAAGCCACTGAGAAGAGCATGTCTTGCATCAGGTTCACCTTAGTTTTAAACAGATATCCTTGCTCTTTAGTATTTCCCTAACAAAAATGTCTTTTGATTTCTTGACTGCTATCGTGGACCATTGATTATAGATTCAAGTAAAATGAAAATGTTAGCAATGCCAATCTTTTCTCCAAAACTTTGTTCTGAAGAATTGATGCCTTCGATTTGTAATGTTGGTGAAGAGTATGAACTATACCATGAAATACCAAAAGAAGAAACCAATCTATTTCAGAGGAGGCATCATTTGTATTCTCCTTAGAGGCAAGGATGGTGAAATTTTGTCTCACGTATTTTGATCATATTCTCAGGAGGGGCCAGTCCTTGTAAAAAGACACCATGCTGGGGGAGAGTAGAAGTTAGAGAAAGAGAACAAGACCATGAACCAGATACAGTGACACAGAGACTACAATGGTGAGCTTGAATGGGCATGACGCTGGTGTAAGATAGGGCAAAGTTCTGCTCTCTGTGAGTCTCTTTAGGTTGTAATTGACTTGATAATACCTAAGGACAACACTAGTGCTTTGAGATAGTCTGGGAAATCTTTGTTGAGTGAGTTTCACATCACATAACTAAGTTTCAATCTGAAACTACAAAACTTTTGCCTCAGTGCCCTTGTTTGAAGAATGGAATGGAATAAATGTAGTACTGTTTTCATAGCATTGTATTGGGTATTAAAAGTCATAATCAGTACAGGTATAATAATGTTGTTATGTTGGTTGAGTCAGAACCGACTCATAGCTGACCCTCCAGTGGGTTTTCAGAGGCTATTAATCTTAAGAGAGGAGATTGTCCATCTTTCTCCCATGAAGCACCTTGTGGATTTGAACTTCCTGCCTTTGAGTTGGCAGCACAACTCCTTTCCACTAAGCTGGCAGTGTTCCCTACACATATAATAAAGAAAGACTGTTTCTGTTGCTTCCTATGCATCTGCAAATTGGACAGTGAATAAGAATTCTACAAAAAGAATCAATGCTTCGGAATTATGATATGAAGAAGTTATTGTTATTGTTGTTGTTATGTGCCCTCAAGTCGACTATGACTCATAGCATCTCTGTGAACAGTGGCCTTGAACCCTGCCCTATCCTGAGCCTGCTTCACCATCTCTGACACACCTGAGACAATTGCCACGGTCGCTGTGACAATCCACTTTATCCAGGGTCTTCCTCTCCTGCAATGAGATCCTTACACGCATGATGTCATTCTCCAATGACTGGATCCCCCTGGCAACATGCCCAAAGTATTCAAAATCCATATCTCCAAGAAGCAGCCTGGTTTAACTTTCTCCTGAACAGACCTGTGTGCGCTCTTGGCAGTCCATGGTATGTTCAATACTCTTCTTCAGCACCACAGCTCAAAGGCACCAATATTCTACAGAAAAGAATAAGTATGCCTGTCTTGGAGAAGTGCAACCAGAGTGCTCCTTACAGGCAAGAATGTTGAAACTTCATCTCACATACTTTGGGCATATGGTCAAGCGAGGCCAGTAATTGGAAAAAGACATTATGCTGGGAAAGATAGAGGGTGAGAGAATGAGAAGAAGAGCCTCAACAGAATGGATTGACACAGTGACTGTAATAACATGTTTGAACATATCTGAGATCATAAAGATAGAGCAGAAAAAGACAATGTTTCAATCTGATGGCCACAGGATCACTATGAGTCAACTCAACAGCACCTAACAATGAGGAAACACTAGTTTTTCATTTTTTTTTATAATTATATTTTATTAATTTTCATAAGCATTTACA
>NW_006399755.1:19039173-19044023 GCF_000299155.1 Elephantulus edwardii
TAGGTTTTGCATTAGCACGATTAAATGTTCTGGGATTCCCATTCTTCTCAGAGTCAGCCACAGTTTGTTATGATTCACGCAGTCAAATGCCTTTGCATAATCAATGAAACACAGATAGACATTCTTCTGGTACTCTCTGCTTTCAGCTAAGATCCATCTAACAACGTACAACAACAACAACAACAATGTACCTGTGGATATAATCCTGTTCAGAATAGGATTTTCCTTGTTATGCTTGTTAGATAATACTCAAGAAGGGTGGGGTTTAAATCTAATCACCTCTGAACTATAAAAAGAGCAGAAGGGATACAGAGACACACTCATACAGGGGAAGACAGGGACCTTGTGAAAGTTACCAGGAACCAAGGAATATCCTGGGTTACCAACAAAGAAGTAATTGACCCTGTTAAGAACCCAATTTTTTTTTTAATTTAGGTTGTTTATTTTTCATTTCAATGAACATCTACAGAGATTTTCCAATTTTGAAAAGGAAGGAATTAATTCTGCCAAAATCTTAAGTTTTAATTTTGACCCCCAAAATATCAAGAAAATAAATGTCTGTTTCGTGAAGCTACTCCTTGTGGTTTTTCTATTACAGAAGCTCTCGAAAACTAAGAAAGGAGTTACAGGGAAATATCCTCATGGCGAGTAAAAAGTAACATGCAAACTATATACAAACAAATAATCCAATGCCCTTGAGTCAGTTTTGACTCATGGTGACCCTCCCTTGTGTTTCCAAAACTGTAAATCTCAATGGGATCAACTATCTAATTTCTTTCCCAAGGAGTTGCTGGTGGGTTTAATTCTTTTGTTTAGTAGCACAACACATAACTCACTAGCCAGCGTTTCTTAAACTTTGAGTAAAGAAAGTATAAATTTACTATTTATATTTTAAATACTGGAAGGAAGCCTACCAATGGAAGTTATCTTTGGGTGGCAAAAAATACTGTGATTTTTATGAGCAGAGGAGCAGTGTGATGCTGACAGCCTCGTGGCCAGGGATAGAGTTTTATACATCTGTACCTAGAATTCTACATTTGTAATCCCAGGAGGAATCAAAGAAATTCAAGGGTCTGGGAGGAGGGGTGGAGGGGGGAAGAATCATGCTGTAATCAATTATTGGAATGGCAAACAAGAGAATCTTTGTAAACTTTATTTACATCAAGCCACATGTTTAGTGTTGATTCTTGATCTTTGTCTCCTTGCTGATAAGAAGTCCCCCAAATGAAATTTAGTTCTTGGCATGCTTCTAACATTTGTAGAGAACATCTGGGAACCTCAGGGAAAGCTCTGTCATTTGCTATTTCAAGATTTTTACCCTTAAGCTGTTCTATGGCTCTAGACAGAGCACACGCCCAGACCACTTTTTCAGAACTTAATCTAACAATTTCAATTAGATTTTGCTGATCTAAAGATTTCCAAGGGTAATCCATGTTACTGCTATAAAACTTCCTGTTGTCCTGGACAGTCTACATCATTGTGAACTGAGGAGTAGTGATTATTGATTGGGGTGATTTTTGTGCTTTAAGGAGTTATGATCCATTGCTCTCTATTTAATTCCAATTCATAATAATCCTATGGGACCAAGTAAAACTGTCCCATAGCGTTTCTCAGACACTCATTACAGAAACATATTGTTTCGTCTTTCTCTGATGGAGCAGCGGGTGGGCTTGAATCACAAAGGTTAGTGTCCAGTGATTAACAAGTATGCCACTAGAGTTAATGAGATTCATATTATGCAGTTATAAAGTATTTCCCAGACTACAGACTTAAATGCAATCTGGAAATCCCAAGGACTCTGACAAAACAGCATTCCACGGCCCCATTTCCAGAGCAGTACTGAAGAGCTAATGATACGAAATTCCCTCTGAAGTTCAAAGATGGGCCATGGAGAAAGAGACTGTAAGAAAGGCTAGTTATAATCATAAAACTAAAACACCAACCTTGCAAAGCCAAGTATTGTAACAGAATGTGCAGAGAGTTACAAATGGAGGATAAAAAGGAAGGATTTGTTTAGTATTTCTCAAGCTGAAAGAACTCAAAAACAAATTCAGTCCTTGAGTGGCAATACTGAGTGATGCTATGGGAAAAATCTTGAACAATCTGGGAAAAATCAAAAGAAGGTGAAGGGAATACATGGAGTCATTGTACAAAAAAAGAAAGGTTGACACTTAAATATTCCAGGAAGTGGCATATGATAAAAGAGCCAATCGTTAAGAAGATTGATGAATTATGAATTATAATGAAGGAAGAGGTTCAAGCTGCATTGAAGGCATGGAAAAAATAAGGCCTTAGGAACTGATGAGATACATGTTCCAAATAACATATGCAGCCCTGGATGTGTTTATCAATTTGTGCCAGGATATTTGGAAGTTGCATGGCTGACTGGAAGAGATTCATATTTGTTCCCATTTCCAAGAAAGATGATCCAACAGAATGTGGAAATTATTAAACAGTATCACTAATACTATGTACAAGCAAAATATTGTTGAAGATCATCCAAAAACAGTTGGAACAGTACATTGAAATAGGACTGCCAGAACTTTAAGTTGGGTTTAGAAGAGGCTGTGGCATCAGGGATAGTATTGCTCATGTCAGATGGATCTTGACTGAAAGCAGAGAATATCAGAAGAATGTCTACTTGTGCTTTATTGACTATGCAAATATATTTGACTCTGGATCATAACAAAATATGTTAACCTTAAGAAGGATGGGAATTCCAGAATATTTAATTGTGCTTATAAAACATCTAAATCTAGACCAAAAGGGTATTGTCTGAACAGAGCAAGGAGTTGTTGTAGTTGTTGTTATAGTCAACTACGATTCATAACGACCCTATGAACAATGACTCTGAACCTTGCCCTATATTGAGCCAGTCAATACACCTGCCCATGAAGTCATAGTCACTGTGTCACTCTTTCTCATACAGGGACTTCCTCTCCTGTGTGATCCTCCAAGGATGATAATCCTTCTCCAAGGACTGGTCCCTCCTGGCAGCATGGCCAAAGTATAAGAAACAGAGTTTCTAAATTCTTGCCTCCAAAGTACAATCTGGTTTCACCCTCTTCAAGACAGACATGTTTGCTCTCTTGGCAGTCTATGGCATGTTCAGTACTCTTCTCCAGCACCACAATTCAAAGGTACTGATTCTTCTTCTGTCATCCTTAGTCACTCTCTAGCTCTCAGATGCATAGCAAATAATTGAGAAGATCATGGCTTGGATCAGGTACACCTTAGTCTCTAGACTGACATTGTAATGAAATTGGTACAGGAAAAGACAAACTTCAAATCTGCTGTTCATAGGGTTGTCGTGAGTCATAGTTGACTTGATGGCACTTAACACTAATGTGTGAGAAATTAAATTCTTTCATATCTATTACCTGAAATTTTTAATGAATGAATAGTTTTTCTCATTGTGGTTTTAATATATGGCTTACTGGTAAGAAACTGTGTTAGCAACATAAAGGTATTTGGTTTGAATTCACTCACTGCTCTGCAGGAGAAAGATGGGCAATCTCCTCCTGTGTGATTAACTGTCTCTAAAAAATCCAGGGGATGAGCTATGAATCACTTCTTATTTGATAGCATACAACAATAACAACAACTACAATGACTAAGGGTATTGAGTTTTTACACTTATAGATCTTTTGGAGAATGTTTTATACATTACTATTCCCTTTTTTTTTTCTTATTAATTGCCAAGAGTTCCCTATATATTGTGGGCAGTTGTCCTTTAACAAATTGAAGTAGCATGTTTTCCAGTCTGAGGAGTGGTGCTTTAGTTTGCTCAAACAAAAACAAACTCATTGCCATGGAGTCAAAAGCAACTCCAGCTGACCCTCCAGTTTTCAGAGGCTGTAAATCACAGCAAAGGAAAGTGCCCATCTTTCTCCTTTTGAGCAATTAGTAGATTTGTAATGTCCATTTTGAGTTTGGTCAAACAATTCTATCCACTAGGCCACCAGTGGTCCCTTTAGTTACTTAATGATGCTGTAATACAAATAGTACATGTAGGAGGTTTAAAGGGACAGAAATATATTTTCTCAGTCTTAGGTTAAAAGTTCAAAGTAGGGTCTGCCCTTATTTGGATTCTTACTTGTCAGTAGCACGTGGGTGTTTCTTGGTATTGGCAATCCTCACATGGCATCTGTCTTTGCCAGAATGTGTACACATCTGCATCTAATTTGCTCTTTTTATAACTCAGAAGTTATTAAGTTTAGGATAGAGTCTACATGGATACAGCCTCATTACAGAACAAAGGAAAATATCTTTCTAAATAGAATTATATACACAAAGGTTAGGATTCGAACAATTCTTTTGAGGGGTGGTGTACAACTTAATTCATAACAAGTGCTTTCTAGTTTTTCCCTTTTCAAATAGTGATGTTGGAAGAATAGAACTTTTACAGTTTTGGTGTTGATATATTTCAATTTTTTCTCTTTTCTTTTTTCCATGTAATGCAAATTAATGATCTCACTCTTGATCTTAGAATAAAATCCAATTATCAACCTTTAGGAATGACGACAGTTGTTTTTCATAGGTTTATTTTTTATTAAATTGAAGACATACCCCTCTATTTTATTATTGATTGTAAGAGTAGATTTTAGATTTTAAAGGCTAATTTTATAAGAATTTTTTAACTCTGTTTTCATGAAGATTATTGATTTATATTTTTTCACCCTTGTAATGTTTTTGGTATGATATCTGAGTAATATTTGTTTTAGAAAATGAATTGTGAAGTGTTCTTTCTTCTACTCTTTTTTGGAAGTGGTTTTTGTAGGCCTAATAATATTACTTCTTTAAATATTTTATATCATTCAGCATAATGTTCTCCAGAGTCAACCATTTTG
>NW_006399755.1:19045018-19048277 GCF_000299155.1 Elephantulus edwardii
TTAATCAGAACTGGCTTAGATAAGCACTGTGGCAATTGAACAATTAAAACAGACATTTAAGGGGGGGAAGAAGAATGAACTGGGGAGGAGGGTAGAGAAAACAGTGCAACAATGAATGAATGAAAACCCAAAATCTCTGTAAATGTTCATTAAAACTAATAAAATTAAAAAAATATTTTATATCAGTTACCATCAAAATATTTTTCTTTTAGAACAGGCATTTAATAACAATTTCCATTTTGTAATGGGTTTAGACAAGATGTATTCTATCTCCATACTTGTTCGATCTATATACTGAGCAAATTATCGAAGAAGCTGAACTCTAAAAAAGAAACTGGCATCAGCATGGGAGATGACACATCTTATTTGCTGAAACTGAGAAGGACTTGAAGCACTTGTTGCAGAAGATCAAGCAATGCAGCCTTCAGTATGTATTGTGTCTCAATATCAAGAAAACAAAGATTCTTACCACTGGACCAATAGGCAGTGTTATGATGGATGGAGAGCAGATTCAAACTGTCAACAGCTTCATCTTGCTTCAATCCATAATAACACCATGAGTATGAGCAGTCAGGAAAGACATAGAAGCATTGCTCTGAGAAAATCTGCAGTTAGAGACCTTTCCAAATTATTGAGGAGTAGTGATGTCAGTTTGAGGACTAAGGTGTGTCTGATTCAGGCCATAGTCTTTCCAGTTACTAGCTATGCATCTGAGAGCTGGACAATGAATAAGAATTACAGAAAAATAATTGATGCCTTTGAGCTGTGGTGTTGAAGAAGAGCACTGAACATCCCATGGATGGCCAACAGAACGGATAGATATGTTTTGAAGAGCGTGCAGCTGGAGTGCCCTTTGGAAGTAAAAAGGATGAAGCTTTGCCTCACATACGTTGGACATATTGCTAGGGCATTCTATTCCTTGCAGAAGGACATGATGTTGGGAAGGGTGGAGGGTCTGCAAAGAAGGGGAAGACCTTCAACCAAGTAAATTGATGCTATGACTCAGCAATAGGCTCTGGTGTGTCAGGAAGTGTGAGAATGGCACGGGACAGGACTAGGTTCAGATCTTTTGTTCATAGGGCGGCTATGAGTCATACTAAACTAGATGACACCTAACAACAACCACAATGGGTTTAGAGTTGTGTGGGTTTTCCGTTTCTTCTGAAATCAGTGTTAGGAATCTATGTCTTTTAAGGAATTTGTGCATTTCTAGAAATTGCTGCATTTTTATTTTAAACCTTTTCCTTTCTGTAGAATTTTTTATATCTCTTCATTATTTATTTATTTAATTAATTAATGAGGAAGACTCATCAACAACTTATATTATGTAGATGACGTAACCTTGCTTGCTGAAATTGAGGAGGACCAGAAGAACTTGCTATAGGAGGTCAAGGACTGAAGTCTTTGATACAGATTGAAGCTTAACATCAAGAAGACAAAGATTCTCATCATTGGGCCAATTGGCAGCACCATGATAGATAGAGAGAGATTAAGGTTGTTAACAATTATGGCTTGCTTGGCTCCACAATCAACACTCTTGGCACCAGCAGTCAGGAAATCAAAAGATTAATTGCATTAGGTAAATCTGCTGTCAGGGACCTTTCTAGAGTATTGAGAAAAAGAGTCAGTCTAGAGACTAAGGTGCACCTGATACAGTCCATGGTCTTCACAATTAGTAGGTATGCATCAGAGAGCTGGATAACGACTAAGAATGATTAAAGAATTTATACCTTTGAATTGTGGTGCTAGAGAAGAGTCTTGAACATATGGACTATGAAGAAAACAAGTAGGTCTGTCTTGGAGACAGTGAAACCAATATTCCCCTTGGAGGCTAGGATTTTGAAGCTCCATTTTACATACTTTGGGCATGTGGCCAGGAGGGAACGATCCTTGGAGAAGGACATATGCTTAGAAGGATATAGGGAGAGCACAGGAAAGGAAGACACAGCATGAGATGGACAGATAGAGTCGGTAGGGCGATGGGGGTAGGTGTATCAGAGTCAGAGATCCACAGAGCAGGATTTAGAACTAACGTAAATAGGGTTGCTATGAGTCACACATAACAACAACAACAACAACTTTATTAATTTCTTTTTCCCCCTTCATTAATTTCTGATCCTGGCAATTTTTATCTTCTGTTTTGTCTATCTTCCTTGATTATTCTACAAGATATTTTGAGAGTTCTAGTGATATAATTTGTAGGAAATTTTGCTGTTAACTCAAAGGACATACCCCTCTGAGAGATTCAAAACCACCACCTGCTCACAGAAGAAAAATGGGCAATTTCCTCTCATGTGGTTTAAAGCATCAGCAACCCTGAAAAGTCAGCAATTAATTATTTCCAACTCCACAGCAATGAGAGAGAGAGAACTAGAATTTTATCAATCTTTCCAAACAGCAAGGTTTTTAACTCATTTCTTTTTTTTAGTTTTGTTTCTAAGTTGTTTTTCTTTTTCATTTTTAAATTTTATTCTGATTTATTTATAAAGTTTGAATACATTGGTTTTCACAAAAGATCCTTCCCATTTCCTTCACCCCACCCACTCATCAAATTGTGCAACCCTATGATTAACACCATGTTCACAGCAGCATTATTCACCTTCACAAGAACATGGAAACAGCCCAGATGTCCAACCACAAACAAATCGAATGAGAAGTTGTGGTACATTCGTACAATGAAATACTATGCAACATGCAGGAGCAATGATTTTGTAAATTACTACCTAACTTAGGAGAGACTGGAGGGCATTATGCTGAGTGAATGAACTCAGTTCCACAAGGAAAAATGTTGTATTAAATCACTATTGTAGAATGAGTATGAGGATCCATGGTGGGAGGAGGGTGAAAATAGAAAATAGAGGGGTGAGGATGAGTGGGGGCGGGGGTGTTAATCATTGATTTTTTAAAATATTTTTTCTTCACCTCTTCTCTTTTCCTGCTTTCTTTTGACTTGAGTGCTATTTATTATTCTGTTTTATCTCTGCTGCTGGTGGATTGTTGTTGTTATGTGCTATCAAGTCACTTGCGACTTCTAGCGACCCTATGTACAACAGCACTAAACTCTGCTCTGTCCTGTGCCAATTGCACTGCCTCTGACACACCCATCCCGATTACCGCAGTCACTGAATCGATCCACCTCATAGAGGGTCTTCCCTCCACCCTCCCAAGCATGATGTCCCTCTCCAAGGACCTGTCCCTCCTTACAACATGTCTAAAATATGTCAGATGAAGCCCCAGAATCCTTGTCTCCAATGAGCAG
>NW_006399755.1:19049237-19055058 GCF_000299155.1 Elephantulus edwardii
GTTCTCTGCTGATGTGCTGTTCCAGTCGTTTATTTACTTATTTATTTTATTTTAATGGTTGCTAAGGACGGTGCAGGATAGGGAATAGTTCAGATCTGTTTCTATGAATTGTAGTTACTAGACACTACATAAAAACAACAAATAGAGCCAGGATTGGTAATGTTTAGCTTGTGATCAAATCCACTTTACAGTAAATTTTTGTAAATAATGTTTTTGAGCACAGACACATTCACCCATTTATGTGTTGTCTGTTTATGTAGCTAATCATTGGTATTATATAACTTAAATCTGTTCTTGACATGATTCTTACATTTAGGTGTGATAGACTCAAGATCATAACTTGTTTCTCACGGACTTATTTTCATTTTATTTAGCTTCAATTTGAACTTGTTCATGAACAATTCACGTCTATTTCATAGTCAGCACCTGGCCTGGTTTTTACTGCTGATTTTGAGCTTCTTCAACTATTCTTTCCATAGATGTAGCCAATCTTATTTCCATGGAATTCATCAGGTGATGTTCATTTGTAAAGTCACCATTTGTATCTTTTTAAAATGCATGTACAATGAACTCATTGAATGTACAAAACTCAATCACTCGATATCCAGTCTCAGTTCACTCAGTTCCTGTCACCAAGACCATACTTTCCAATTACCACTCCTTCTTCATTGTTTCCAACTTTTATATTTCAGTTACCAATAATAATGAATGCATTTTGACTGCATATTTGGTCAATTTTGGACAGCAAAAGTTGGTAGAAATCTTCAATTTCTTCTTCTGTAGCTTTAGTCATTTATCTATATATATTTGAATGATAATTGTATTAATTGGTCTTCCTTATTTGGAATAGTATCCGGGAGCTCACTCAAAACATTGTACTTTAGAATAGATTTTTGATCCATAGGGCCCATCCACATAGCCTACCACACGACCATTCACATAGCCATCCGCACAGTCCATCCACATGGTCATCTACAGGATTCATCCACATGGCTCATCCACACAGCCCATCCACATGCCCATTATACACCCATCCAAATAGCCCAGCCACACACCAATCCCCATGGCCATCCACACGGCCCAACCATCTGGCCCATCCACATGGGCTATCCACATGAGCTATTCATGGGCCCACCCACTCCAGAGAGAAGAGGAAGCCTCCTTCGTGTCCATCCCTCTCCTGCCCAGCTGTGGCAGCTGGCTAGACAGACACATGGACATCAGCACCCAGCTCTACCCACTCCAAGGAGGCTGGGCAAGGCTGGGGGATGCACAATTCACCCCAAGACAGGACTGTTCTGGTCTCAGCCTCACAGCAATCAGGGTGATCAAAGTTAATTGGGATGCTGGATTTAATGAGCCTCATTCTGTGGTTTTGATTAATTGTATGGGCTTTTCCTAATTAAAAAAAAATAGACTTTGGAATAATTTTTTAACTATGAATTAAAAATCATTCTTTATAAATTTTTCCAGATCATATGATTGGCTGATTAAAAGTGGTATGTGCCAGTTGATCTCAGTTCACTAATGAGTAGAATGTCCATCTTCATGTGTTCCATTTCATTTTATTACAACTTCCAGTTCTCCAACATTCATACTTTGATATTCTAAGTTCCAGTTATTAATTATTGTTTGCAACTGGTCTTTCCATTTTTCAATGACTTCCTGTATCAGCACAAGAATAGCAAAAGGATATTAATATGTATTTTATCAACTCTGCAAAGGTATTCGACTAAGTAACGCATAACTGATTTTGGAAAACTCTTAGAAGAATTAATTGTTCTTATGTGGAATCTGCACATAGACTAAGAGATAGTTATTCAAATGAAACAAGGGAATACTGTATGGTTTAAAATCTGAAAAAGTGGGCATCAGAGTTTTATGCTTTCGTATACCTATTCAGTCTGTTTGCTAAGCAAATAAGCTGAGAATATGGACTATAAAAAATATGCCATCAACATTGAGGAATGACTCTTTTATCACCTGTGATATAGAGAAGATATAAACTTACTTGTTGAAGATCGAGAGAGCTGGAGGCAAATACTATGAAAATTAAAGACTGTAGTCGTTAGTATATATTACATCTCAACATAAATAAAGCAAGACTTACACAACTGTACCAACAACATCAAGCACAGACAAGATTAAAGATGTTAGCTCAAGGAGCTCTGGTGGCTGAGTGGCAAGAAGCTGCTGCAAATCCAAGAGCAAGAGGTTCAAGGCCATCAGCTGCTCCAAGGAGAATAATAGGCAATCTCCTCCCATGTGATTAACTGCCTCTGAAAACACACTGGAGGGTCAGCTATGGGTCTGTTCTGACCCATAGAGCTTGAAGCATGTACTATGAAAATGAAAGACTATAGCCTCTGGTATGTATTACATTTCAACATAAATAAAACAAGATTTTCACAACAGTTTGCTTGGCTCCACAGTCATCACTCTTGGCACTAGAAGCCAGGAAATTAAAAAACTTATTGCAATGGGAAAGTCTGCTGTTAGGGACCTCTCTAAAGTATTGAAGAGCGGTGGTGTCACTCTGGAGACTAAGGTGCTCCTGATACAGGACATGGTCTTTGCAATCGCTTACTAGGCATCAGAGAGCTGGACAATGACTAGGGATGATAGAAGGAGAATTGATGCCTTTGAGCTGCGGTGTCGGAGATGAGTATTGCATATACTATAGACTTCTAAGAAAATGAACAGGTTTATCCTCGAGTGGGTTAAACCAGGCTGCTCCTTGGAGGCAAGGATTCTGAAACTTCATTTAACAAACTTTGGACATATTGCAAAGCGGAATCAGTCTTTGGAGAAGGACGTCATGCTTGGGAGCGTGTAGAGACAGCACAGGAGAGGAAGATTCTCTATGAGATGGATTGATTCAGTGACTGGGGTAATGGGGGTAGGCTTGTCAGACACAGTGAGATTGGCACAGGACAGTGCAGGATTTAGGGCTGTTGTACATAGGGTTGCTATGAGTCACAGGCAACTCGACGACACATAACAACAATAACAACCAATAAATTAACATCATGAGAAACATAAAAGATTAAAGTTGTTAATGATTTAATTTACTTGGGTTCACAACTAACACTCAAGGAAGCAACACTCAAAAGGGGGGAAGATCAAATGACTGGAAAATATCCTCTGGAAAACCTCTTTAAAATGCTGAAGAGCAACGATGGCACTTTGAGCACTAACCTGTACTTAACCTAACCCATGGTGGTTTCAGTTACCTCATGTGAATGTGAAAGTTGGACAATGAATATAGATGTTAGAAGAAAAATTGACACCTTTGAATTGTGGTGACAACAAAGAATATTGAACATACTATGACTTCCATCTGAAACTTGAACAATAACTAAGAAGGAAGAAGAACTAATGCTTTTGAATTGTGATGTTAGAGGAAAGAACTGAATATCCCATGGAATGACAGAAGAACAAGCTTGTCTTGGAGGAAGTACAACCAGGGTGCTCCTTAGAAGCAAACATGGTAAAACTTTGTCTCACATATTGTGGGCATATTCAGGAAGGGCCAGTCATTGGGAAATGAGCTCATGCTAGGAAAAATGAAGCGTCAGAGAGAGAGAAGACTCTCAACAAGATGGACTAACTCAGTGACTGCAACTATGGGCTCAAGTATATCAGAGAGTGTGAGGATGGTTGAGATAAGGCAAGATTCAGAAGCACTATTCATCGGGTCATTATGAGTTGTAGTCAACTCAATGACATCTAGCAATAATAAGGGTATGGCTTTCCAAAAGAAAACAACTCTGACTTGGAAGAACAAGAACAGCAGTTGAAAAGTTACTTGGAGGCGAGGATGTCATTTAGTTCCACTCAAATCACCAGGGCAGGCACCTTTTTCGGTCTGCCTTAATCCTTTTCCTGCTCGGATTATTATATTTGAACCTTAAAAGTAGTTCTATCACATTCCTTTCTATGACTCATGGAGTATTGTGACACAGTATGATAAAATAATAAAAGAAAATCCTTTTTAGAAAAGAAATAGCCATCTCATTAATTTTTTTAGTTGCAAAAATGGAAATAAATATTTTATCACTTGACATATATTCATTATGTTTGTCTGGATCAAATAAGACTAATTAGAACTTATAAATCTCCCATTTGTAATGGTTTCTCAGGGAGGTAAGAGAGGTGGTAATATCCTTGCATTATGGACATTAAGAATAGAAGACAGAAAGTTAAGCGTAGCTATTTCCTCTTTCACCAAAGACTCACCAACATAGGCTGCACCAAAACAATAAAGAAGGCTGCCTGGGTCATCATTGAAAAATACTACACATGTCTTGGTAATGACTTCCACACCAACAAGCACGTGAGTGAGGAGATGACCATTATTCCCAGCAAGAAGTTGTGGAACAAGATGGCAAGCTATGCCCCACATCTGATGAAGCTGATTCAGAGAGGGCCTGTATCTCCATTAAGCTGCAGGAAGAGAGAGAAAGTAGAGAGAAATATATACCAGAGGTCTCAGCCCTGGATCATGAGATAATTGAAAAAAAAAAATGCTGAAACTCTTGGACCTTGGCAGTCTGTCCAACCTGCAGGTCACTCAGCCCACAGTTGGGATTTAAAAACACCATACAGAGTGGTTTGAGTCTATCTGCTATGCTGTAATATTTTCAATAAACTTGGGTATACACACAGAAAAAAAATGAAATTAAGCATAAAAAAACCCAGGAGAACTAATTAAGAAAGATGTATGGGTTTGTGACAAAGTCTGACTGTTACTCCTAAAATTAGTTATCCTCTCTTATTACGATAACTTGAAGAACTTCAAATTCACTACCATGGAGTTAGTTTTAATGCATACCAATCCTCCATCAGGTTTCTGAGGCTGTCAGTTATGACAGGAGTTCATTATTAGGGGCTTACTTGACTCGGCTGTTTTTAGGTGCTATTGAGTACAGCCCACAGTGACTATGAACAGCACGTCTGAACTGTGTCCTACCCTGTGCCATCCCCTCAGTCACTAACATACTCAAGCCCATTGCTGAAGTCACTGTGTCAATTCATTTGCTGGAAGGTCTTCTTCTCTTTCTCCAACCCTCCACCTTTCCATGCTTAATCTTGCAGTTAGATAGGTATGCCAAAATCCCAGCAGAAAACAGAGAACATAGTCAAAATAAGGTAAGCCAAAAAGTAGTTGTCTTCAGAGAAATAAATCCCTAGTGATATAGTGATTGGACATTCAGTTAATCTTTCACCCTTATGAATGAGATCTTGTGATCTCTGTGGCTGTCTGCTTCTGTAAAGATTTACTGGCTTGGAAACCCTATGGAGAAATTTTACTCTTTGCTGTAGGGTCACTCTTAGTTAGAATTTACTTGAATTAGCAGTTATAGGTTTGTATTTGAGGTATATATAAAGTTTGATTTGGAAGAATTATAAAGTATGGCATGGTATGGTATGGTATGGTATGGTATGGTATGGTATGGTATGGTATGGCATGCTCTTGTTATGTGTTGTCGAGTCACCTGCAACCCATATCAATAGCAGTTCTGAAGCCTGTCCTGTCCTTAGCCAGTCTCACTGATTCTGAGAAACCTACTTCTCCTGCCCTAGTTACTGTATCAATCCATCTCAGTGAGGGTCTTTCTCTCCTGTATTGTCCTTCCACCCTTCCAAGCATGATGTCCTTCTCTAAGGACTCATCCCTCCTGGCCATGTGCCCAAAGTATGTGAGAAGGAGTTTCAAAATCCTAATGGGACTGTCCTTGGGGTTGGGGAGAGACTGAGTAAGATGGGTTCAATAATGTATACTGCACTGAAACAGAGGAGGGAGAGAACCGTTTAAAAG
>NW_006399755.1:19056235-19056908 GCF_000299155.1 Elephantulus edwardii
TATAATTTCAGTTTTTTTAAAGGGTGTCGGGTTTTCTTGCTGTTCTTTTTCAATTTGCTGGAGATATTGGGCTAGAGAGTCAATAGTCTGTTTTTTCTGTCTTTTGATGTGTTTGAGTTGTTATGAATTTATATTCTACCATTTTAAAAGCATTTCTCTAAGTTCTTCTAGTTTTTCACTATTAAAAATAGTTGTAGGAATGATCTTGAGGATCTAGTCTTGTGCTCATGTGCTGGTATTTCTGTACAATAAAAACCAAAACCAAAACCACTTACGATTGAGTCAATTCCAACTCACAGTGACACTGTAAGAAGAGTGTATATCTGCCCCATACGTTTTCCAAAACTGTAAATCTTTTTCAGAAGTAGACTGTCCTGACTTTCTCCCACAGTAGCTGGTTTATTTGAAACTGCTGATCTTTAGTTAGCAGCTGGATGTTTTACCCACAGTGCAACCAGAACTCATTTCTTCTCTATGATACTGTTGTTGTTTTTGTTGTTATTGTTGTTAGATGCCATCAAGTGGACTATGACTCATCGCAACTCTATGAACAACATCCTTGGCATATCCTGAGTCACCATCATGGTCTTTAAGCAATGTTGTTGTTGTTGTTATGTGCCGTCGAGTTTGCGACTCATAGTGACCCTATGTACAACAGCCCTAAACCCTGCTC
>NW_006399755.1:19057008-19062923 GCF_000299155.1 Elephantulus edwardii
CCAAAATCTCTGTAAATGTTTATGAAAATTAATAAAATATAATTATAGAAAAAAAAATCCTAACCTTCATGGAGAAAGTTGGTTTCACTCTTCCCAAGACAGACCTATTTTTTCTTAACGGTCCATGGTATGTTCAAGACTCCTCTCCAGCACCACAACTTAAAGGTATCAATTATTCTTCTATCATCCTTAGTGGTATGGTATGGTATGGTATGGTATAGTATAATAACACATAGTTCACATTTAGCAAGGGTGTTTTTACCTCTAAGCTCAACTTGGTAAAGGCGGGGAATATTTTCCAGAGTCTAAACAAAAAGGATATTAAACAGATTCAGTTTCTTTGTAAGCATGCATGACCCTCGCTTGAATACAGTCAAAACAATGAAACCTTAGGAGCAGAAATCCAGAGAAACACCCTGACAGCACTCCTCTCTTTTCTAATTTCCTACTAGAGACTCCATTGTCTAAATCTAAGTAGAAGCAAGAGGTTACAAGGTCACATTGGTGTGATTCATACAGACCAGCCTCTTAAGGCAGAAAACAGATGATGGGAATTAGGGAGTGAGTCTGGAAAGATAAAGAAAGATAGCTGGCATATAGAGAGCCATGCAATGATAAGTTTTAATGGAATGTAAGATAACTTGTGTGTTTTCTAGTAGTAGTATGTTGACTACTAGTAAGTAGGACTGAAGGTTTTTAGTTATATCCTTAAAGAGAGGGGCAGGCCATCCTCCTTCCTCTGGTTGAATTGATGGAATGATAAGTAGACTTTGAGCAGCTGTCATGAACCACAAGATGGAAGCCACATCCAGAGGTTGGAAGACCAATACAGAAGAGGGAACATGAATCTCTGAGAACCAGGCAATGAAACCTCCTTGTTTACATTCGCTTGAGAGAGAGAAAGAAATTTGTATCCCTTTTTAGGCACTGTTATTTTGGAGTTTTCTGTCACTTGTAGCTGATGCAAAGCCTAACCAATTCTGAGACCAAACAGGAAATTATTTTGGGATGTGGACTATACTGGTTACAATTAGACATTTTTTGGAGGTTTTGTTTGTTTGATTTTAAACCATCAGAAAGACTTCACCTAGCTTAAGTAAAAGGGAAAATTCTTGGAGGATGTTAGGATGTTTCAGAGGATCAAAGGAAATGCTGAATCACTGCGATAGCAGGACCCAGGGCAAGGTCTGTCTTTTAAAAGCAGGACTTCATGGCCTTTCTCTGGGAGGGCTGCCACAGATGTGACTCATCTCCAACAATGTCCAATTTTTTTTTTAATCCATTCCAAATCTCATATTTCTGATAAGGAGCAACCGATTGGACCAGCTGAGGTCAGGCTCTGGTGTCTAGGGGAGGTGGAGTCAGTACAATGCAGCCAAGGCCACTGGACAACTCAGGATTCTTAGGGCCATCAGTCACCCCATGAGGTGCAGTTTGAATTAGCAAAAAGATTGTTAATTCAATTGATACCAGCCTCTAAAGTTTTTATTTAAGTATAGTGTATCTTCACAATGAGATCATAAGCTCCTTGAAGTCATGTCTCATCCCTATTCTAGAAGTAGTGTGGACAAAAATAATGTCTGATCCATAGTAGGCACCAAATAAAGTCTCATTTCTTTCACCCTCTTCTCTGCTACATTAAACACCAATTGTTACAGAATTGTGGTTGTTATGTGACACTGAGTGGATTACAACTCATAATGGCCTTAGGAGCAATGGCTCTAAATCATGTCCTGAGCCAACCTTGTCTCTGACACACCTGACCCCATTGCCACAGTCACTGGGTTAATCCATCTCATCCGGGGGGTTCCTTTTCTGCACTGACATTCTACTCTCACACATTTTATGTTCTTCTCCAAGCACTAGTCACTCCTGGCAACATGCACAAAGTCTATGGGATGGAGATTCAAAATCCTTGCGTCCAAGGAACAAGCTGGTTTCAGCCTTTTGAGAACAAACCGGTTTGCTCTCTTGTCAGCCAATGATATGTTCAAGACTCTTCTCAAGCACCACAGCTCAAAAGCATCAATTCTTCTGTCATCCTTAGTCATTGTCCGCCTCTCAGGATCCATAGTAAGCAGCTACACTGTACTACTACTCTGTAGTCTCTCTACTGACATCATTGCTCTTTAACACTCTGGAGAGATTCTTGCCAGCATTTTCCCAATACAACTTATCTTTTGATTTCCTGACTGCTGATGTCAAGAGTGCTGATTATGGCTATAAGGAAAATTAAATTGTTAACAAGTTCAATTTTTCCCCATCGATCATGATACTTACTGCCTATCGGCCCAGTGATGTGGATCTTTGTATTCTTGATGTTGAGATGCAATCCATACTGAAGCCTGCAGTACTTGATTTTCTGCAGCAAATGCTTTAACTCCTCAGGCTCAGCTAGCAAGTTGTATCATTTGTATAACACATGTTGTTAATGAGTTTTTCTTCAAACCCAATGTCACATTTTCTTCATAAAGGCTAGCCTCTGGAATGATCGTTATAGATTGAAAAGGTACGGAAAAAGGATATATCCTTGACACATTCTTGTCTTGATTTTGAGCCATGCCAGTGTTATCTTGCTCTATTTGGACAATTGCTCTTGGTCTAGGTATAGGTTTTACATGAGCACAGTCAAGTGTTCTGGGATTCCCATTCTTCTCAATGTTAGACATAATTGGTCGTGATCCATATAATAAAATGCATTTGCATAGCAGATAAAACACAAATAGACATCCTCCTGGAACTCTCTGCTTTCAGCCAAGATACATCTGACATCAATAATGATATCTCTAGTGCTACCACCTCTTTTAAACCCAATTTGTATTTTTGGAAATTCTCTGTTAATGTACTGTTGTAGTTATAGAGGGTAGGAACAACCAATAACTGAATGCCTCCAAATTTCTCAACACCTACCATTACAAAAATGGCAGGAGTTGGGGAATGCTTAGATGCTTTTAAGAGTTCACAATCTAATAATAAGCAGTGAGATGTGTGCTGTAAGCAGAAATGAGTACCAGGTGCCATAAGAGTCTAAGGGAGTGAGTAACTGATGCTTGCAATGGGTTGGATGAGCAAGACCCCTGTAGGTATTATATGTAGAAAGAGAATTCTAAGCACTAGAAATGTTGTTGTTGTTAAGGGTTTTCAAGTCAAGCACAACTCATAGCAACCCTATGAACAAAGATCTGAACGCAGTTCTATAACTATTGTCATTTCTCTAATATTCATGGAGTTTCCAATGGCATGCTGTTTAGGAAGTGGATGCCAATCCTGCTTCCAAGCCTGTCTTAACCTGGGAACTCCAAATACTGTCCACCATGGATAAGCATTATGGCATTTGACACACCAATCACAGCAATCAGTATCACCAAGCCCTAGTTACCTCAGTACTGCAAACTGACAGACCAGTGCTTGTATCACTTAGAAGAATGTTCTTCCCAAACCCAATTAACACTATGCCCAAGGGCCACAGGCCAGAGGGCCCAACTGACTTTTAAATACTAAGGCCCTCCACCACAGCTGATTGCTAACCAAATCTTTTAAATTCAATTAGCTCATACACAATTGTGAAAACAACCAAACTGTTTACACACCTGACTTTCAAGTAAAGTAAGAGAACCTACCCTCCAGAATCCAACTGCTTCACTCATGAGCCTCCAAACTGGAGACTTAGTCATGGCCCAACTGACTTTTAAATACACAGGACTGCCCACCAGGTTTTGGTTGATTTAAACAAGAGGCTTCCCACCAACAGCTGATTGTTAGCTAAATCTATTAAATCCAGTCAGTTCACACACCACGGTTGTGAATTGAATAGCAAGTGGGGGGAAAACACTACAATAGAAGGATAACTAGTAAAACATGTGTGGGAACTCAAGGATGGGGGAACAGAGAGGTGAGGTTAGGTAGGGATGGAACCACAGGGTTGCACAGTTTGGTGCATGGAGGGCAGGGGGAAGTAAATGGGAAGCTATCCATTTACCACTGGCAAAAGTGTCCCATCTACAGGGGACAAACAGAACTGCCTCTTAAAGAAATATAGTTCCAACACCAGTATTTGAGTTTGGCACCAGTAAAATCTCTTGACTGGCATTTCCTATTTGGGCCCCATTACAGTATCCCAAGAATTTCCACTGACTGAGCTTTCTTTGTCCACTTCAATAGCTGCATATGCAGATGAATTATAAGCCACATTCCACACCAGGTCAGATGAAAACAACTTAAAAATGTGGAAAATCTATCATCACTTTCTCCATTTTTTGCCCTGTTGCTTCTTTCCAACTAGAGCTTAACCTGGACTATATGCTTCCTACAGCACTCTGCCTGGTGATCCAAACCAACAGACTAAATCATCTGACCAAAGTCCCTAAACAGTCCACACTGCTTTAAGACTATGCTTGAGTTTCTGTGTTCTTTGGCCTGGAAAGTTTTACCTTCATTATGTCCCCTGGAGAGTTACACGCCAAACAAGATCGAAACTAAATCCCCAAACATCTCTCCTTGTGACCTGTTCAAGAATCTGGTTTTTCCTTTTGGATTGATATTGATGGGTACTGTTGAGTCAATTAGAACTCATAGCAACCCTATTAAATAAAGTAGAGTTGTATCATAGGGCTTCCTAGGCTGTAAGACTTTATGGAATCAGATCACCAAGTCTTTCTCCTATAGAACCACCAAGTAGGTGAGGTGCAAAGTGTCAACTCTCAGGTTAACAGCCAGGTGCTCAATCATAAGCTTATCTTACTTTTACAACATTGAGCTTAAAAAACAAACAAACAACAAAACAAAAAGTAAAGTAATATTGATAACAAAAGAAAATTTTTATACCCAATGTGCCTGATTCAGGTCATATTCTTTTCAATCACTTGCTGTGCATCTGATAACTGAACAATGAGTAAGGATACCTGAAGAAGAATCAATGCTTTGAGTTGTGGTGTTGAAGAAGAGTATTGAATATCCTATAGATTGCTAGAAGAACAAACAGGTACATCTTGGAGAATAGTGTAGTCTTAGTTCTCCTTAGAGGCAAGGAAGCCAAACCTTCATCTCACATACTTGGGACAGGTAGTTAGGAAGGACTATTCTTTGGAAAGAAAGATCATGTTTGGAAAGGTGGAGGGTCAGAGAAGGAGGTGAAAACCTTCAACAAGATGGAAGGACACAATGATTATAGCAACAGGATCAGATAGGTCAGAAATGATGAAGATGGCACAGAGTTCAGATCTATTGTTCATAGGGTCACTGTGAGTTGTACTTGACTCAATGGTACCTAACAGCTACAACAGCAGTCATTATAATGAATAGATGAAAATAACTACAAGTTTAAAGGAACATATATATCTTAAAGTCCTACTTTCCTTTCCTTTTCTTTCCTATCACTTACATACATTTAATGATATTTACCTGTCAAGGCCCAAACACTAACCCAATTGAGTAGACAAAGAGTGTAAGAGCTAGAAAGCCAAGGAATAATTCTTTAATTGCCAATGTCTGATCTTTTCTATATCCAAATATATAAATCTATAGTGTTTGTTTTGAAAACTCCCTACCAAATGTATGGAAAGGCCATTTCTTGGAAAGAAACCTTATGCTTAGAAAGGTAGAGGGTCAGAGAAAGAGAGGAATACCCTCAATGAGATGGATTGTCACAGTGACCACAGAAATCAGCTCCAGGGTGTCAGAGATGATGAGGATGGCACAAGGTAGGACAGGGTTCAGCTTTGTTGTTCATAGGATCTGTACCAGTTGTACTTGACTTGATGGCACCTAACAACAACAACCCAGCGTGTAAGGGTGCAGTTGTTATGAATTTTTTTCCTATAATTATATTTTCTTAATTTTCATAAACATTTACAGAGATTTTGGGTTTCCATTCATTCATTGTTGCACTATTCTCTCTACCCTCCTCCCAGTTTGTT
>NW_006399755.1:19067038-19076375 GCF_000299155.1 Elephantulus edwardii
CCTCTCCAGGATGAATCTGTTTGTTTTCTTGGCAGTCCATGGTACATTCAATACTCTTCTCCAGCACCACAGCTCAAAGGCATCAATTCTCCTTCTGTTCTCCCTAGTCATTGTCCAACTCTCTGATGCATAACAAGTGATTGCAAGGACCATGGCCTGTATCAGGTGCACCTTAGTCTCCACAGAGACACCGTTGCTCTTGAGTACTTTAGAGAGGTCCCTAACAGCAGACTTTCCCATCGCAATATGGTTTTTATTTCCTGGCTATAAATGAGACTATGATGTCTACTCCAAAATATCACTCCCACTAAGAGGATATAAAAATTCATTCCTTTTGGGTCAGAACCAATGCACAGCTAATCTTCTGAGATTTCCTAGGCTACACACCGCATAGGAGGAACTTGTCCATCTTTCTCCCATGAAGCCACTGGTGGATTCGAACCAACAGAGAAGAATGGCTTTTGGATTAGCAGCTCTACTCCCTATGGACTACGTCATTATAGTTCCTTACAAACAGAAGTCAAGAGTACCCTTTTCCTTAGAGATTCACTGAACTTGAGTATTGATTTTTTAACTTCTGCAAATCATGAAAAAAACTCTTTGCTTAATTTCAAATCTTTTTATATTGCTTTAGTTGAATAAGTATCTCTCTAGTTTTATAGTCTATTTTTTTTAGTTCTTTTACTGTGTCTTAGCTGTTAACATTAGAATCTTGCCTGTAATCATAAACAGGTTTCACTTAGTCTAGCTATCCATCTCTAGAAACACCTGATGAAATTTTTAAACTCAAGATTACATGATTGATACGAGCCCCAAAATTTATCAATAATGAAGGAACCAATATTCAGGAATTCTAATTCTAACACTCTTTTCTTTGGAGTTACTTGACCATTCTGTATTTGATAAGCACATGTATAATTCACTCAAGTTCTTATGGAAATTTCTCGGCCATCTACATTAAGTACCTAGTGAGGCTGTTCCTCTTGTGACTAAGAAAGAATTTTCTTTTTATTTTTTCTTACTTGTCTCGTCTAGACTTGTTCTTGTCTTTGCTTTGTCCCAGTCTGGCTGAGTCCCTTCTGTGTGAGATGATGTCTTGCTCTGTAACATTCTGACCTGGGAAGCCACAATCTCAGTTCAGAAACTTTGTTATTAAATATGTGGAGCCTATTGCCTTTGCATGATGAATTAATTTTATTTCATTTTAAACTCAAGGAGTGTCTTCTCTGCAGAAATCTCCTGGAAAACAAAAATCCTTGTTTGGGAGCCTAAAAGCCACAGAAGAAGGAATGTCATGATCAATGCCATGATCATGTCAAAGTCAAAAAAGAGTGGAGGATTCTCGGGAATACAGGACAGCTCCTTCCTTAGTGATAGGACCTTGAGGAGGTCGTCTCATCTCTGCCTGCCTCAGTTTATCTGTAAATTTCAAATAAAGAGTTTAATTTTGTTTTTCTCTTGGTTGCTCATAAAATTCAGAGCATAAATTAGTTTTTGGTGTTTTAACTCTTATTATTAGCGCTATTATAATATAGCAAAAAAGACCTTACCCAATCAGGGATTTAAGAGAATGTGTTGTAAAGATCAAGTCTTAAAGAGCAGAGAAGGCAGATGTAACTTTCTCTAGAGATAAAACACTACATTTTTATCATGTGTGGCCCATCTACAAATGGACTATGTATTTAACTTTCATTAACTCACTCACAGATGAAGAGACTAAAGCACAGAGGGCTTACTTAATTTGTCCAAGTCTATGCAGATAGGAAGTACTAACGTTATCATTTATACCCAGAGTATTTATTATCCCTATTTTGGCAAGCCAAGTCTTTGAATGGTGTAAATGGTTAACAGACTTGTGTACTAAATGACAGATTTAATACTCAAGTCTAACCAGCAATGCCTCCGAAGAAACATCTGGTGATCAACTTCCCCCAAATCAGTCATTGTTCACTGAGTTCATTGAAAACTATGGAGTGACGTTCTACTTGGACAATTATGAGGTTGTCATTGAATCAGATTTGACTCAAATGGCAACTAGCTATATTTTTACTTGTATTTTTTATTTATTTATAAAGGATGTAAGAGTCTCACCACTGGACCATTTGCAACACTAGAAGAGATGGAGAAGAGATTGAGGTTGCTAACAATTACAGTTTACTCAGCTCCACAGTCAACCCTCTTGGTACCAGCAGTGAGGAAATAAAAAGATGATTTGCATTAGGGATAGCTGCTGTCAGGGACCTCTCCAGAGTACTGAGAAGTAACAATGCCAGTCTAGAGACTAAGGTGTGCCCAATCTGGGCAATAGTCTTCACAATTACTTTCTATGCATCAGAGAGCTGGACAGTGACTAAAGATGACAGAAGAACCAATGCCTCTGAGATGTGGTGCTGGAGAAGAGTCATACCAGGGACCACCAAGAAAACAAAAAGGTCTGTTTTAGAGAGGGTAAAAGCAAGTTTCTTCTTGGAGACTAGGATTTTGAGGCTCTGTCTCATATACTTTGGATATATGTCCGGGAGGGTTAGGTCCTTGGAGAGGAACATCGTGCTTGAAAGGGTGCAGGGACAGTGCAGGAGAGGAAGACCTCAGATGAGATGGATTGATACAGTATATGGGGCAATAGCGGTAGGTGTGTCAGAGTCAGTGAGACTGGCTCAGACTAGAGCAGGCTTCAGAACTGTTATACATAGGGTCACTATGAATCACAGGCAAATTGACAGCACATAACAATTACAATAAAAGGTGAAACACAGTGAGGTAGATGGGGTCATGATTTAAATACATGCTTCTCAAACTCCTAAACTCATATTCTTCCCACTGTACTAATGGCTCACCTGAATGAAGGTATGAGTCTTTCCTCTTTAAGCTTTGGAATAAGACACTTGACTTCTCTCTCCTTTATTTTTCTCATTTTTAAATTAGGTCTCTACACACCTCCAGGGGAGGCTGTGACACTGAGTGGCCTCCATCTGCAAGAAGCTTTGTTTCCTTTGAAGAAAGGTAGAGAACAAACTTGAAGTATGGTGATCGTGGCATTTTCAAGGGTGATGATGAATGGAAACTTCCTGACATTTCAAGCAACAACATTTGAAAGGAAGTGGAATTTTCCTGAAGCACAGACAGGAGATCTCTGTCACCAACTATTGATCTGGGGTACATGTCTTGCATTTAATCCAGTGATTAATTTGGAGGGAGGCAACATGCATGCCAGCTTTCGTTTAGTGAGTTTAGAAGGACACAACTTCTGATTTATTTTGCCTTCATTCATGCAGGGCTATTTTATTAGCAAGAATTGAATGACAGACTTCCCAGAAGGCTGTAGAGACAGGTAAAATTTAAAGAAAGAACTCTCTTAAGGCACTCTATTTACCTTTTGTAATGTATCAATCATGCTCTTAATTTTGTAATTTATTCATTGTGAAGGCTGGTTAATCCTCTGGGAGCAGTTCAGCAAAGGAAAACTATTAGCTGTTGCTAAGCACGCTAACCAAGCTCCTCTTTTTCTCCCTTTATTTTCTTTCTTTCTTCTTTAGACAACAACAAAAGTAAGAACCTGTGCAAGGAAGTAACTTGCCAAAGCTGTATAGTAGGTTAAAATGTTAAAATTGAAATGAACCCTGGCTCTGCATCAAAAAGTACCAATGAAACACAAGAAAGATTTGTAGACTCTGTGAAAAATAATGTATTTGAATTTTGTAAAAGAACAAGTATAATAAAAAATATTTATGAAGAGCCATAATAAATCTTGAAGATAAGCACATAAAAAGTGTAGAGAAGGTCACACATGCAAAAACAAAATAAAAGGAATGAATATTTTGTAAGAAAAAAAATAAATCGAGTTTTAAAGAAGAATGCCAGAATATGCGACAAAAGATGCTAGAAAAAAATAACATGACAATGTTTGAACGCCTTAATAATTTTTACCAAGAATTAGATACTTGCTCTAAATAACTGAATCAAATATTTGCTGTTATTCAGCTATATTTTCCCTGATTTTCAAGAATAAAACAATTTGGAAGTTTTTATTGCCATTAAAAAATGTTCCTACAATGTTCAAAGCCTTTTCATATTGAATGAATGAAAGATAATTAATAATGATACCCCCTTGCTTCTACCTCTTTGCCCGATCTCCAGTGCCTTAATAGGCTTACAAGGTCTTTCAAATCTAACTGCTGCTTCTCAGCAAGCTCCATCTTTAGTCTTCTCTCCTTGAACTCCACTCAGTTCGTACGGAACATTTTTCTCTTTTCTCATTACAGAATGCTCCTTCTCACTGCTAGAACCGGGTGTATGCTGTCTACGTGCCTGGGACATTTGTTTCCCCATCAAGTAGATGATGAGTAAACGAATGAACGAAAGAACGAGAACCTAGTTTCTTGACTCCTGCCGTTACAACGCATTGGTTCTTGGCTTGGTGCTCTTTCCATCAAATCAAAACACCTCTAACACCCAAGAATTTTCATTTTTCTAAAACAATTCAATTACTTCTCTCATTATAACCTTTGCGTCCAGTGTTACTACTTGTTCCAGGAGGTTGTTGTTTGTCTCTTAGTTCAAGTTCTCCTCTTAAAATATTACAACAAAAAGACTCTCTCCATTTAATGCCCTAGTAAGCTGGTGAAATCTCCTTCAGCTAAAAGCACATGGATCTCAAGAAATCAAACTCAACTTTATATAAGAGAAGTTCAGAGTGAATAAAATGTGCGTATTTAGTAGCTATGTCCTACGTGCCTTTGAGATCACCCTATGAACAACAGATAGAAACCTTGCCCTATCCTGCATCTTCTTGACAATATTTACTATGCTTAAGTCCACTGTTGCAGTTATAAGTCAACTCATCTCGTTGAGGGTCTTCCTTTTTTCACTGGTCGTCTACTTTTCCAGCATGTTATCTATTTCCAAGAACTGGTACATGCTGACAATATACCTAATAAAGCATATGAAACAAAGTTTCACTATTCTTGCCTCTAAGGTCCACCCTGGTCACATTTTTTTCTGAGACATGTTTGCTTGTTCTTTTAACAATTCAAGGCATATTTGAAACTCTTCACCATCAAAATTCAAAGACATTAATCCTTCTTGGGGTTTCCTGATTGATTGTATACCTTTAGATGCATAAGAAGCAATTGAAAACACAATGGCTTGGGTCACACACACCTTCTGGAGCACCTACTATTTGCCAAGTCCTGTCCCGAAAGCAGGTGGAGAGCCGTGGGAAAATGTTAAAAAAAAAAAGAAAAAGAAAAAGAGAGAGCATGCAAGCTTGGAATTCCGCATAATAGAGATGTTATTTGAATCTCACTTCAGTTATTCAATTCCAATTAGGCTTTGCCTGTTTTTTTTTTTTTTTTCATTCTTTTTCTTGTAAAATTTGTGTATTCTGTAATGTCTTTCATTAACCTATTAGATAATTGTATCAGGCACTGTGCTGTTGTCCAAACAGACAAGGAAACACTACATGGTTTAAACTCAGGAAGGGCATATGCCAAGGTTGTATCTTTTCTCCATAGTTATTCAATCTGTTTTCAGAGCAAATAATTTGTGTAGCCAGACTCTCTGAAGAAGAATGTGGCATCAGAGTTGGAGGAAGCCATCAACAACCCTTGCTTGCTGAAAGTAAGGAGGAACTGAAGAGTACGTTGTAGTAGATCAAAGAATACAGCCTTCAGTATTAATTACACTAATAATTCAAGAAAACAAAGGGCCTTACCACTGGGCCAACAGGCAACATCATGATAGAGGTAGAAAGTATCGAAGCTGTCAATTATTTCTTCTTACTTAGATCCACAGTCAATACCCTTAGTACCAGCAATCCGGAGACATGGAGACATTTTGCTTTGGGCATTGAGCACAATTACTGTCAGGGGCCTCTCCAAAATACTGAAGAGCAATAATGTCAGTTTGAAGACTATGATGTGCCTGATTCAGATCTTGTCATTCACTTGTTATGCATCTGCGAGCTGGACAGGGAATAAGGATGACAGAGGAGGGGTTGACGTCTTAAAACTGTGGTGTTGGAAAAGAGAACAGTCAAAAAACCAAACAGGTATGCTTGGAAAACGTGCAGGCAGAGTGCTAGTTGGAGGAAAAGATGGCAAAGCTACTTTGGACATGCTGCTAGGAGAGGCTATGCTTTAGAAAGGGATACTTGGAAAGGTAGAGAGTCAATGAAAGAGGAAGACCCCAAAGTGACATGATGGATGCATCAATGGGCTTAAGTGTATCAGAAATAGAAATGATAGTACAAGATAGGACAGGATTCAGATCTGTTGTTCGTGCTATGAGTCATGCTTGACTTCACAGCACCTAACAAAAACAACAGCAGTCTCTTCCCATCAAGAAGCTTATTGGCTAATGGAGCAAATAACACATTATTAGAATAAAATATTTGCTGTGGGGCTAATGTAACACTTGATATTCAGCATCTCTAAGATTAAATGAGATATAAGGTACTGATTGACCCAGCATGCCTTTGATAAAAACTTGGGTGTTGGAAGCACATTTCCTGCATTCAGACCCCAGCTTTGCCATTTACTAACCATATAACTTAAAGAAGTTACTAATCCTCTCTTAGTCCTCATCTGTAAAGTAGGGAAAATAATAGTACTGAACCCATGAAGTGGTTAAGAAGATTAAGTAAATTAAAATATGTAATATGTTTAGAATAGCAAGTGCACAATTAATGTTGGTGATAATAGTGATGTTTGCCACAGACTCTGGCCAATGGTAAATATTCACAATTGATATTTCCCTTCCTCTATTCCATGGCTCTTCTTAAAATCTCACAGACTTGACAAATAGTAGTATTGCATATTTTCTGTCTCTCCATATTTTCCTATTTCCAGACTGATAACTCAAGAAAGAAGTGCAACAATGAATAACTGGAAGCCCTCTCTGTAAATTTTCATTAAAATTAACTTTTAAAAAGGAAAGTTTATTGTTCATTCCTGTCAGAATAATGTACCCTATTGAACTTTTTATATAAATGTTTTTCTTTTAATTTTTATTTTAATGAAAGTTTACAGAAAAGTTGGCTTTTAATGCATTCATTGTTGCACATTTCCCCCCTCCCTCCCTTCCACTTTTACTTTCTTTCTTTCTTTTTAATATTTGTTCATTGTTGTACAATTACCTCCCACCTCTCTTCTCCCCACCCCCAATCCTCTTTGAAATGTACCTCTTATTTTGGGATATTGTCATATGTAAAATGTCTAATCGTATATTCCTTTTACACAGTTCTTTCCTTCATCTGTTCCAATGCAATGTTCATTATCTATCCACTCTTGTCCTATTCTCCTCCCAACCTCCCACGTCAATCCTGCTTTAGAACAGTGGTACTATGTAGTATTTGATTTGTCCTTTTGTCACTGAGATATTTCACTCAGCATAATGCCCTCCAGGGTGACTCATGTTGTGCAATGTTTTATAAGTATATTGCTTTTCAGTGCTGTGTAGTATTCCAGTGTATGAATACCATAGTTTTTCTATCCATTCATTTCACCCCAGCAATAATAGCAAAGTTCAACAGAGCAGCAAACAATAAATGCTGGCAGGGTTGTGGAGATATTGAAACATTTATTCACTGCTGGTGGGAGCGTAATTTGGTGCAACCACTATAGAAGGTGGTTTGGCACTTTCTTGAAATGTTAGAAATAGAAATACCATTTGACACAGCAATGCTACTACTGGAAATATACCCTAAAGACACCAGAACTGTCTTCCAAACAGATGTATGTACACCCATGTTGTTTATTGCTGCATTATTCATAATAGCAAAGAGATAGAAGCTGAGGATAAAGCTTTGTGTTAATGTTCAGACAATAGCTTGGTCTCTGGGATCTCCCACTCTTAGGAGTGATGCTAAGCAAGATGCTTGAAAGAAGGGAAGGAGCTTGATTTCAGATGATTGCCGGAAGATTATATGAGAATACTAATTTTAAACAACTGGTAATTTAACATAACTATTATCCAACCTTATCATCAAATAAAGCCGCTCTCAAGGCCATCAGGTCCATTCTGACTAATAGCAACCCTGTAACAAACAGATATAAATTGGAGAAAGTGTAGCCAGAAAGCTCCTTGGAGGCAAGGATGGTGAAGTTTTTTCTTGCTTACTTTGGGAATATTGCATATTATTGTCATTAGGTACCGTCGAGTAGAACACAACTCATAGTGACCCTATGAATAAAAGATCTGAACCCTGTTCTATCCTGTGCTATACTCACACTTCCTGACACACAAGAGCTCACTGAGACAGTCATCGTGTTAATCCACCTGGTTGAGGGTCTTCTTCTTCACTGACCTTCCACCCTTCATTGTGTCCTTCTCTAAGGAATAGCACATCCTAACATATGTCCTAATTATGTGAAACAAAGCCTTATCATTCTTGCCTCCAAAGAGCACTTTGGCCGCACCCTCTCCACAACATATCTGTTTGTTCTCTTGGACGTCCGTGGGATGTCCAGTGCTCTTCTCCAGCACCACAGCTCAAAAGCATCAATTCTTTTCCTATCATCCTTACTCATTGTCCAGCTCTCAAATACACAGCAAATAATTGGAAAGACTATGGCCTGAATCAGACACACGATAGTCCTGAAACTGACATCATTACTCCTTAATAATTTGAAAAGTTCCCTAACTGCAGATTTTCCCAGTGCAGTGTGTCTCCTTATTTCCTGACTGCTGGTACTAAGCACGTTAATTGTGGATCCAAGCAAGATAAAGCTCTTGACAGTTTCAATCTCCTTTCTAACCATCATCACTCTGCCTGTTGGTGCAGTGGTAAGAATCTTTATTTTTCCTAACATTGAGATGCAATTCATATTGAAGGCTTCATTCCTTCATCTTCTGCAACAAGTACTTCAGGTCACCCTCACTTTCAGAAAGCAAAGTTGTTTCATCTGCATAACACAGGTTTTTGATGAGTCTCCTTCCAATCCTGATGCCACACTCCTCCTCCTGGAGCCAACCCTTTCAAATAATTTGCTCAGCAAACAGACTGAATAGGTAGGGAGAGAGAACACAACACTGTTGCACTCCCTTCCCAATTCCAAACCATGCAGTACTTCCCTGCTCCGTTTTCACAACAGTCTCCTGGTCTAGGTATAGGTTCCGCATGAGCATAATCAAGTGCTCTGGGATTCCCATTCTTCTCAAAGTCAGCCACAGTTTGTTGTGATCCTCACAGTCAAATGCCTTTGCATACTCAAGAAAGCACAAATATTCCTTGAGTGTTTGACATATGTCCTTCCATTCCCTTCTTGCCTGCATGGTTTCTGCTGAGAAATCGGCACTTAATCTTATCTGTTCTCCCTTATAGGTTACTCTTTGTTTC
>NW_006399755.1:19080810-19088330 GCF_000299155.1 Elephantulus edwardii
AAAAAAAGAAAGCACAAATAGACATTCTTCTGGTATTCCTTACTTTCAGCCAGGATCCATCTGACCTCAGCAATGATATCCCTGGTGCCAAGGCCTCTTCTAAAACCTGATTGAACTTCTGGCAGTTCCCTATCTATGTACTGTTCCAGCCATTTTTAAATTATTTTCAGCAGCATTTTGCTTAGATGTGATAGCAATGAGTTGTTCTATAGTTTCCACATGCAGTTGGTTTTCCTTTCTTGGGAATGGGAACAAATATGGACCTCTTCCAATTCGTTGGCCAGACAGCAGTACTCTAAATTCCCTGGCATAGACGGATGAGTGCATCCAAGGTTGTAACTGTTAGTTGAAACTAGTCAATTGGTATCCCATTGACTTCTGGGGCTTTATTTTTTTGCCAATGCCTTCAATGCAGCTTCTGTTTCCTCCTTCATTACCATAGGCTCCTGTTCATATGCTACTTCCTAAAATGTTAGTTTAAAGACCAGGGTGCACCTGATTCAAGCTATGGTTCTATTCAGTTATGTGCTCTGCATCTGAGAACTGGGCAATGAATAACGATGTCAGAAGAAGAATTATTTGGTAACTATGATTTGCCGTGTGGAGGAGAGTACTGAGCATCCCATGGACAGCCCAAATCACAAATATGTCTAGGTGAAAGTATAGCAGAGTGTTCCTTAGAGACAAAGATGGTGAAGCTTTGTCTCACATACTTTGGGCATGTTTTTAGGAGGGGTTAATCCTTGGAACAGTAGAGCATACTTGGAAAGGTCAGTGAAAGAGAGAACTAAATTTAAAAAGATAGATCAGCACAATGATTGCAGCAACGAGCTAAAGTATGTCAGAGATGATAAGGATAACACAGGAAAAGATAGGATTTGGTTCTGTTGTTCATGTTTACTATGAGTCATACTTGACTCACAGCAGGTAACATAACGTAGTTTTACATTTTTTGCGGAAGTAGACTAGCTCTTATTTCACTTTGATTTAGGCTAAGGAGTTTGAACTCTTGGCCTTTTGGTTAGTAGTCAAATCCCTTCAACAATGTGCCACCAGGGCTCCTTTGCTATCAAGTAACAATCATAAAAAAGGAGCTCTGGAGACACAGCATGTAACATATGGAACTACTAGCCAAAAAGTTGGACATTCAAATCCACCAGGCAGTCTATGGAAAAAAAGATGGGCAGTCGCTTCCCCTATGAATTTATAGCCTTGGAAATCCTATGAAGATTTGTTATTAGTCAAAATTGATTATGACAATGAGGGTTTGGAGTTTTTTAATAATATTAATGACATATTCAGTCTCTTCTACACTAAATGATGATTAATAATGTGTTATAATCCTGATAGTCAAATAGCCTTCTCCTCCAGTGCTTAAGAGACTTTCTATACCCACAGGGAATATGGCCCGGGAATTAAGAATCTAGTCTCCATGAACACAGAAACTGAGTTAGGCTTGCTCTTTGATGTACCTTTCCAAGATGGCCTGCAAATCAAATATAATAAGCACTATTCAATGAAGAAAAGTGTTAGAAGTATGCATACAAGTGAGGCATGTTTCCAAGGCAGTTAATATGGTAAAACATCTCAAAATCACACTGTGAGCTTGAACCATCAACCCTTTCAGTGATCAATTAAATATTAACTATTTTAACCACCAAGTCTCCTTACGAAGAGAATAGGCTCGCTATAAAAGAGTTTCTAAAAGAATAGATATTTCTTGGGGAAAATGCAGCCAGAAAGCTCTTTGGAGGCAAAGCTTCATCACATGTATTTTGGGGCAATTGCTAGGAGAGGCTATTCCTTGGAGAGGAACATAATGGTTGGAAAGGTGGGGGTTAAAGAAAGAGAGGAAGACCTTTGACAAGATGAATTCACTCAGTGACTGCAACAGTAGTTACTAGTGTGTCAGAGATGGTGAAGATGGCACAGGGTAGACCAGGGCTCAGATCTGTTATTCATAAGGTCACTATCCATCATACTTGACTTGACGATAACTAACAACAATAACACGTGATTAAGATAGCTCCACACAGAATAATCTCTCGCTTGCTAATTCAGTGCAACTGACTAGGAACTTGAAATTCATCTGTGGAATCCAATGACTGTTTTATGGGAAAATGATGAATATTTTGTTCCTTGTCCACCCCAATAAAGATCCACAGCCTCAACAACTTGATTGAGAGTCACCATGAGTCAGAATCCACTCAATAGCAATGTTGTTGTTATGTACCATTGAGTTGCTTTTGACCCATAGCGAACCTGTGTACAACGAACAGCTCTCTGAACCCTGCTCTATCCTATGCCAATCTTATTGTCTCTGACACACCTACCCTGATTACCTCAGTTACTGAATCAATCCATCTCATCGAGGGTCGTCGTCTCTTGCATTGTCCCTCTACCATCCCAAGGATGATGTCCCTCTCCAAGGACTGGTCCTTCCTTGCAATATGCCCAAAGTATGCAATAGGTTTGATTTTTGGTTTAGGAGATACCTAGATTACTGTGTACCTGAATAACAAAGAGAAGATATGTGTATGCTCCAGAGGGGTTGTTACCCCCACTTTTTTTCAATTATTACACAATAATCTCCCTCCTGACCCTATAACCAGAAGTAAAGGGAACTCTGAGAAGAGTAGCTCAACCTTGCCGAATTGATCTGCCAAAGCCTCACAGTGATGATAAAGAAAGGGGACCAGATTTCCAGGTCCCAAAGATAGAACCAACATTAATAGATGTGTAGACCCAGTCCAGGAAAAAACTTTATAATCCGTGTGGGCAGGTTGCTACAAGAGGATGACGGGTAGATGAAACAGTGAGATTCTTCCACTCAGAAATATAGATTAGTACACTGCTACTTAAACTCTGGACCTTATAAAAACACTCACTCAGCCTTTACTGATGATCTTCTATGTGCCAGGCACTGTCTTCAGCAAAGACCAGAAAAGGTAGTTAGGCTAATAATATATCGCCATCCAAAGAGTATTGCTAGGATTTACAAAGATACCAACTACAACCTTACTTTTTCACTGCAACAAAGACATGACAGTTAAAACTGTATACCAGCAAGTCATGACCAACATGTTGGTGGAGTGCATGGCCTTGAGAAAGAGAGTAGATCTCATCCCTCTGTAAACACACCAGAAACCCTATTATGTATGCCAGTGAGTTGAGAATGCAGACCTCTAAATTCTACAGGAGGGTATTGAATCTTCCTAAATCTCAGAAATCATTTATCCTTTCTTTTCTTTACACTTTTGAGCCAACAGTTGTTTCCTTCTTCATGAACACCCTTTTATCTTGTTCCAGGTTTCTAATCCTAGACAGCAATGTGCTTCATAATTGAGTGCTTTAAAATCACAAAAATTCCCTTTTTAAATACTATATTATTTTGTCTTTTGGGAAAGCTTACACAGCAAATTAGGTTCTCTTTTGACCATTTCCTCACAAATTGATCAATGGCACTGGTTAACATTTTTCAGAGTGTGTCAGCCTCCTTATTGTGTTCCGGTTGTTTCATTAGTTTGCTTTCCTTTTTTGATCTTATTATTTTTTGTGTTGGGTTTGCTGTTGACATTTTGGGCTCATACAGCTGTATTTTTAGTAGGACACAGTCTAAAGGGTAATATCTTTATTTTTGTGTGTCATTACATTTTTTTTCTGCTAAAAATGTCTCTGGGAATAGTTTTTTTTGTTGTTGTTGTTATTTTGTTTGTAATAAAAGTACATATAAAGGTTGGATTTTCATTCATTCATTGATACACCTTCTCCTTCCCCAATTCACTTTGTATTGCATGTCTTGTTTCAGATTGTGAAATGCCAGACATCCACTGTCTAATCAACCATTCCTTTCAGTTAGTCCTTCCTTTCACCTATTCCAATATAATGTTCTAATCTATCCTTTTTTCCCTGTTCTTCTCCCCTCACTGAGTATACCCTATTTTTATAGCAGTGATATTATGTAGTATATGTCCTTTTGTTTGTTCAGTCTGTATACTGAGCAGATAATCTTAGAAATTATACTGTATGAAGAAGAATCCAGCATCAAGATAAAAGGAAGACTCATTCACAACCTGTGATAAGTAGATGATACACCTGCTTGTTGAAAGGAAAGAGAATTTAAAGTAATCACTGGAGAATGTCAAAGACTATAGTCTTCACTGTGGATTGCAACTCAACGTATAAAACCAAAGCAAAATGTCTTGGGATTAAGTTTATAAAACACAATGTATGAGAATGATTGCATGAAACACAAGATGAATAAAGGAAGTGTGAAATACAATGTATATTAATTTTGTATGTAAACCAATAAAAAATAAAAAAAAAAACACACAACACCAAAAGCAAAATGCCATTGCCATTGAGTTGGTTCCAAGTCATAGTGAACTATGACCAGGTTTCTAGAGCTATAAAACACAAGAGGCTATAAATCCCACACAGCGACTGGTTAATTTGATCCACTACAGACTGGTAGGGAGCTCTGGTGGTCTAGGCAAGAAGCTGTGCTGCAGTTTCAAAGGCGGTTTGAATCCACCAGCTGCTCTGAGGGAGAAGGATGAGCAATCTCCTCCTGTACAATTAACAGCCACCGGAGGGTCAGCTATGAGTCCGTCCTGACTTGACGGCATATAACAATAGACTAGTAGCCTTTAGCTTAGCAGCGCAACTCACTACAAACTACAGCATCAAAACTCCGTCACCTCCACACAGAAAAAAACCAAAAATTCTCCCAATTGGACTGATTAGCAACATCTTGATAAACAGAAACTTGATTGAGATTGCTAAGAATGACATATTTTTATTTTCTTAGATTCACAATGAACACCTATGGGACCAGCAGTCAAGAAATCAAACAATTAGACAATATATATACGTCAGTTAACAATCTGGAACAGGACAAGCATGACAGAGTGAAATGGGTGAGAGAGAGGAGCAGGGAACATGTGTAGAAATGAATGAATGAAAACCAGTATCTTCGAAAGCTTTCATTGAAATAATAATTTTTTTAAAAGAAATCAAATGATGGATTGCACAGTCAAATCAGTTGCAAAAGACCTCTTTGAGTTGAGTCAGCACTGACTCAAACCTGACTCCCAGTGGGTTTCCGGAGGCTGTAAAAGGCACGGCAGGAGATTGCCAGTCTTTCTCCTCGGAGCAGCTGGTGGATCCATGCCACGAGGCCACCAGTGCTCCACTTAGTCCCCTGAAATATATAATTTGTCTTCTGGAGTCTGTAAGGTCTTCAAGATTTGGGATTATACATACATTTTTATACTCCTCTTGACACTAACAAAAAAGGTTGGTAGTGTGAACTACCTGGTAGCACTGCAGAAGAAAGATCTATGAATCTGCTTCCATAGAAATTATATAGCTAGGAAACCCTCTGTATTCTATAATTCACGGGATTGTCATGAGTTAAAATGGACTCAAATTGCAACGAGTAGCCTTCAGTACTGGAGAGTGTTTCAGAAACAAATGAGTCTACAAGCTAGATTAGGATTTATCATCTCTAGTGGGCTACTAGTGCCAGAAAGCCTACACACTTGTTAAAAATATAGACTCCAACTCTTTATCAAACCTACTGCCTCAGACTCTCCAGGCTAGAATTTGAGAAGCTTCATTTCAATAAATTCCCTCGACCGTTCTAATAGGTATTAGCCCTTGCAAGCAATTGTATCCCACTGCCTACTACAGTCCCTAGCAATCGGTATTCAAGAAATATCTATTGGGTTATTAAATTGAGGAATAAGTGGATTAATATTTTTTTTAGCTTGACTGGATTTGCAAGAGTCAGTTTCTTCATTTAACTAATGTGATATCCAGTTCTGGCTACAGTGTCAAGTAAGCAGACATCCCTCTAGGTTAAGGCCCACGTGTGATTCAGTGCCTCACTTTCCCTTATAGGGAGATGGTCCCAGGAGGAGGTAGCTAACACAATGGTAGGGAAAAAATCTTGGCTGTGGTAGAGTTAGTGAATTATCTCACTTGCCACCAGAAGGCTCTTTTACCATCCCCACCTCCTCTTCGTCTCCCCACCCCCAAGCATCCTGTCACATCCCAGATCTGAGCCATTCTGGAAGCTGTATTTGCTAAGTTTGACATTTCAAAATAGCATCAAGGAGGCTAAAGATAGCTAGGTTACAAGGGAGGTTAAACATTTTGCCAAATGACGCTGAGCAAATTAGGTTTTCTCCAGTTGGTCTAAAGCATGTTTTGCTGTTTTCCCCTCTATTTAGAGGAGCAGAAACATTGGAGGAAGAGAGGAGAGATGCTGAACAAAGAGTCAAAGAGCAGAGCCACAGCTGAATTTCAGTGAATGGGAAGGGATCTGTGATTTTCAGAGGTTTCAATCACTGAGCAGCCTTTTCTCTACTTGTCTAAGTCAGAAGGGTTGACATAATTGGAACTTAGCTTTTTGGGGCACAGTTGGTCCCTGATATCACCTATGCATCTAGTTTCTTCTAAAATAGACTAACTGAGGATTACTTAAATGGGGAAAAAAACCACGGTTTGTGTTTCTGAGATCGTAAAGAAAACCCACAACACACACACACCAACAACAAAAATTCACTGTCCCTTTCCTTTCTATGTCAAATCATTTTAATTCTATTTCCCAAAGGTACAACTGTGCAAAATGTAGTTGTGGGGCAGGGGGGCAAGGATAGGAAGATGTAGTGTTCTCCAAAGATGAAGCATCTACTGAGAAGTCAACATGTACAGATAATAATAATACCCACTATTTGCTGTTCACTGTTTGCCGAGGACTTTGACAATCTATTGACATATTTAATCTCCTTTCATTCTCACTACAATCACATGAGTTAGGTAGTATTACTACATACACTTTATTAACAAGGATCTAGGGTCAGCAGGAAGCTCTGATGGCTTAGTGGTAAGGAGCTGTGCGGCCAACCCTAAGGCACATGGTTCAAACACATCAGCTTCTCCACAGGTAGGTAATCTCCTCCCGTGTCCCTTACTGCGACTGAAAACCCCACTGCAGGGTGAGCTATAAGTGTGTTTCAACTTGACAGTACTTAACAACAGCAACAGAAGTGAGGAAGTTTAGACAACTTGTTTTGGGTGCCACAGCCAATAAGTTACAGAACTGAGATGCTACTGGAGCGCTATACCATGGTTTCTACGTACTTTCAACTCATTTCACTTTCACAATAATCCTGAGCATTTATGAATAAAACAAACTCTCCAGTTAAGAGTAACTAAGCACATTGGTTTGAGTGTCATAAAACCAAATCCGTGGGTTGATTCTGACCCGTGGGACCAGATTTCTGAGATTGTAAATCGTTATAGGAGAAGACGAGCAGCTAGTAGATTTGGGTCACTGGACGTCCTATAACAGTTTAATTTGTTACACATTAAAAGATTAAGGTAGCATCAGGGATGCAGGGAAACTGAGAAATATGGGGTAGATTATGTATACTACTTTGAAATAGATGAGGGAGAGAAATGTTTGAAAGGCATTTATGATTAGTTATTATTGTCATGACAGGAGTCCAGAA
>NW_006399755.1:19088430-19138514 GCF_000299155.1 Elephantulus edwardii
GGGCAGGGAGAAAAGTGAAACAATGAATAAATGGAAATTCAAACTCTCTGTAAACTGTCACTAAAATTAATAATAATTTAAAAAAAAATAAGGTGGCATACCTAGTAAGATTCAGAGTTGAGATTCTACCTGAACCATGTCTGATTCCAAAGGCTACCTTTTCCCAGTTTTGTTATAAAATATTATCTTTGTTAATAAAGGGGGGCAAAGGGCACTTTGTCCTACATCCATGAGTTGAATCCTTTCCAAAGATCAAACTAGCTTTAGAATGGGTGGACGTGGCCCTGGAGATGGGCAGGCCATGACTGGTAGAGTTAGGGGGTGGGAGGGAAATGAATAACCAGGTTCCGTGACTCAGCAGCCCAGCCCACTTGTCTGACCTTTTCCCCATGTCACCAATATCTAATGAAAGGGTTATCCCTGCTTGCATCCGCACCCCAGGGTAAGTGGCAACCTGAGTCACAAGGGGCAGGCTGAATGTCAGAGTTGAAGTGAGCCTCTGCCTCATCCAGTCTGAATGTGAGAGCAGCTGGCCAGGCAGTAGTGTCACAGCCAGAACATGTTGGCAGAGAGGCAGGTTGGATGGTGGTGGAGGAGGGGTGGGCGGGATGCTGGTCATCTGGTTAAAACAAAGGATTTAGGTGAGTGGTGGGTAAAGCGGCCCAGTTATGGCTCATGTTTGGGTCCAAATTGTGTAATATGATTCAGGTGCTTCATAAGACCCTTTGCTTCCCAAGCAAATTCAGTTAAGAGCAGGGGGAGGATGCATTAATGGTTTCCACATTTAGGGCTCTCTGCAGGGAGGCCTTTCAAGCTCAGGCCATGAAATCTGACCTCTTCTCAGGGTAAAACTCTGTTCTAGAGAACGCAGAAAAGATCCTCAAGCATCCCCTGAAAGAGAGGGTCTTAGGCCTGATGGTCTGGACCCTGAAAATAGGGTGCTAACATTCAAACACACACATTCTGACGGGCAATTGCAGGTGGGAGGCACAGATAATCACCCCAAAATTTTTATACAGGATGAAGAGAACTGCAGTTGCTGTGGAAGCAGAGGAGGGACTACCGAACCAGGATTAGTGGTTCCAGGTTAGTTGGTGGCTCCGTGGTGACAGAATGAATAAATCTTGGAGGATTACCAGAGATGAGAATTGAGGGAAAGGGACCACTTAAGCAAGCAAGCAAACAAACAAACAGATAAACAGACAAGGTAAACTATTGTTTTCAAAGCACATAAAAATATATATAATTGTTAGATATTATACACATATTTTTCAAAACAAAGTACCAGTCGCTAGTCTTTTCATCTCTTCTGTTTCGCTATAAAATGCGAGGGGTGGGAAGGTGAGGAAAGGACTTCAGATACCAAACTTATTAGGTTGTAAAAGAAAAAAAAGAGTTCCCTGTGTGGGTGACTGAGACAGGACAAGGAGGAGGAATTCAGGGACATGGATGCATCAGAAATAAAAGCAAGTAGAAAGCACATGAAAAGAACCAGGAAGGGATTGAGTATTATGGAACAGCCAGAACAGCCAGCACAAAGACACAGCTTATTTTTGGAATAAACCTAGGCAATCTGAACAACTGGAGGCAGGGGGAGGGAGTGGGCTGGGGACACACACTGACTTTTGAAATCCATTGTGGAGAGTGATTGACGAATTAGAAAAGGCTGGGAGTTTAATGAGGTCCATTAAGAAATACCAAGCTAGCTTCCAGGAAGATATGCAATGACTGGGAACAGGACAAGATCCCTGCAGGGAGACCAGGAAGGTGGAGGCCACCATAGTTGGGAAATCATGGCATTCTGGGTTAGTGTTTGTAGAGATGGAGAGAATGAAAAGGGTGAAGCTCATTTGAAGGCCAAATCGACGAGTTATACCTTTTGTGACTCCAGGAAAGGAGCCCTGGTGGTACAGGGGTGGTACACTCTCCTGCTAACTGAAAACTCAGCAGTTCAAACCCACCAGCTGCTGCTCCAGGGGAAAGATGTGGCAGTCTACTTTTGTAAAGGTTTTAATCTTGGAAAGCCTATGGGGAGGTTCAACACTGGCCTATACCTCACTATGATTCAGAAACAACTTAATGACAATCGATTTGGTTTGACTTGATGCCTGTAAGAAGAAAATCATTTAGGTGAAAAAAAATATTTTCTCCTTCAATTCATCCTGAACTTTTTCATTTATTTCAACCTCCCCGTGTAAGTGGTTCAGGGAGTTTCAGTTTGGATTTTTCAGGTGCAAGGACAGAGAGTGGTGGGCTGTTAGCAGTAGTGGAAACAGGATGTATGCAGCTGAAGTAGACTTGTCTTTTAAAAAGTTTCCAAAACCACTGCAACGTGAAGAATAGGTTTGCTGCTGGCAAGGTTGGTGGCTGCTGGCAATAATGCAGTGAAGAAGGCCTGTGAGAGGAAGTTGCTGCCCTCATCAGGTGAATCCACCTCCACAGCAGAGAGGATCGACAGCAGCTGGCAAGGGACTGAGGGCACTTTCTTGCCATCAGGTTCACTCACAAGTGCTTGCTGCAGCCCTGTCTCATATCCAGCTTTGTTCCTGGAAATTGCTGTGGTAATACTCTTTGGGCAAGAACAAACACCCATTGACCTTTTACATGGACAGAACCTGTGATAAAAGGCACCTCTTTCTGTAGATTGTTGAAAATTTAATGGTGACTACTATTCAGACTTGTTAAATCCTTTGAACCTTCTCAAAGCATAGGCTGATGCATCTTATATGACAATGAACTGTGTTTTACAGCTCTAAAACTCTATTTCTCACATTCAGTGTCATGCTTGTTCTACATACAGCCCTGAAAAGAAGGCTGATATCATGGGCCCAGAGGCAGGGAATCTGGGTTCGAATCCTTACTCTATTCCTTGAGGCTATTTGATTCTGTTTCTTTCTCTAGAAAACAGAAATAGTGTGCTTATTATGAAGGGTTGGCATTAGGTGAGAAGATGTCTTGTCCAGTGCTTGTCATGTCTTGTGTACTCACTAAAAACTATTTTTCTCACTGCTATTTCAATTACTGCTATGTTCCAAACAATGAAAAAGTGAGGTCATAAAATTAGAAGTAATGCCTGACACATAGTGAATCTGAAATAAAAGTTCACTGCTAGTGCCCTCCCTTCAAGTCCTTGAACAAAAGCCCCCTCTTCCTTGGGGTTTTTGTTGTTTTATTTTTAATGTGATTATTTTTTTCCTTTCTTTTTTAAAATAAAACTTTTTATTTTATACGGTTTATTTACAAAATCCATACACATTGTTTTTCACACAGGATATTTCCCATGTCTTTAAACTCCCCCCTCCACCCTTCAAATTTTGGCCTTATGATTATGCCTTCTACCCATCCTCACCCCTCTGCTCCCTCTCCTTTAGATCCTCGTAGACATTTTTCTAGTTATCTATTTCTACAATAATTGTCTTATACAGCATTTGTCCTTGTAGGACTGAGTTAGTTCACTTAGCATAATGCTCTCTATTTCCTCCCAAGATAGGGAGTGATTTACAAAATCATTGCTTGTGTGTGCTGCATAGTATTCCATTGTATGAATGTACCATAATTTCTCAATCCATTAGATAATGGTTGGACATTTGGGCTATTTGCATGTTCTTACAATGGTGAATAGCACTGCTGTGGACATTGTTGTACCAATCTTTATTTGTGCCTCAGTTCTCACTTTCCCAGGGTATATGCCATATGCAGTGGAATAGCTGGGTCATATGGAATTTCTGTGTTCATCTTTCTTCCTCAGACTTTATTTTCTAGCTCTAGTGTTTCCTGAGGTCCCCTTGGGCATTGTGATAAAAGCCAAGAAGCCTCTCCTCCAAAAAAGCCCTGTGTATGAAAGAAGTTATCCCACATACTCTCTTACCAGTATAATTTTGCTTATAATTTGCAGGAGTGCACAGATTCTCTAAAGCTTATCCAGAGACTTTAATTTGAAAACCTGAAATAGCATTTGATGGGAGCTCTGGAGGCTTAGTTGCACTGCCAACCTAAAGGCACATGGTTCAAATCCACTAGCTCCTCTGAGGAAGAACGATAGGCAATCTTCTCTTGTGTGATTAACTGGTTCTGAAAGTCCATTGAAGGGTTAACCATGAGCTGCTTCCGACTTGATGGTACATAACAACTAAAACAAAGCCTCTGAAAACTGGACAATGAATAAGTATGATCAAAGATAAATTGATACTTTTAAATTATGGTGTTAAAGAAAAGCACTACTGAATGGACTATCATAAAAATAGTTGAAGTGTTTACTTCAGAAGATCAACGACTACATAATATGGGTTACATTTCAACATTAAGAAAAAAAAGTCCTCACCACTGAACCAAAAGGTAGCACCATGGAAGATTGAAGTTGTCAACAATTCCATGTTACTTGAATCCACAATTAACACTCATGATGCCAATAGTCAAGAAATTAAAAGATGGGTTGCATTTACTAAATATGCAATCAAAGGCTTCCCCGAAGTTTAAAAAGCAATGATATCAGGTTAAAGACTAAGGTGCACCTGATCCAAGCCATAATATTTTCAATTGCTTTCTACGCATCTGAAAGTTGAGCAATGAGTTAAAAGACACACACACACACAAAGAATAGATGCCTTTGAATTGTGGTGTTAGCAAAGACTACGGAAAATATCATGACTGCCAAAAGAACAAACAAACAAATTTGTCTTGAAAGAAGTACAATTAGACTAGTCTTTAAAGGCAAAGATGTTAAGACTTCATCTCACTTACTTTGGGCATATTCTCAGAAGGAATCAATCCTTGGAGAGAAACATCATGCTAGGAAAGGTGGAGAGTGAGAGAAAGAAAGTCCCTCAACCAGATGATTGACACAGTGACCAGCACAATGGCCTTGAGCATGTCAGAAATCACAAAGACAGCGCAGGATAGAGCAAGGTTCAGATCTGTTGTTCGTTAAGCTGCTATGAGTTGCATTCAACTCAACAGCACCTAACAAGACTAAGAAGCAAAAAGAATAAACATGTCTGTCTTGGCAGACATGCAGTCACAGTGCTCCTTCTAGACGCAAAGGTGGTGAAATGTATTTTGGGCATGTTATAAGGAAGGGCTTGTCTTTGGAAAAAGACATCACTCTGGGCAATTTGAGGGTCAAAACTTGGGGAGAGAGATGGGAGGTGAGGGAGGAAAATGTGAAAGAATGAATGAATCAATCAATGAAAATCCAACTTTTATGTAAACTTTTGTTAAAATCACAATTAAAATAAAAATTTTATTAATTTAAAAGAAAGAGAGGAAGACTCTCAACAAGATAGATTGACACAGTGACTGTGAAAATATCAGGAATTTTGAGGAAGGCAATGGTTAGGATAGGGCATGATTCGGTTGTTTATAGGGTCACTATGAGTTGTGGTGAACTGAAACAGACATCAGAAAATACTCTAAATACTGAATGCTTGGCCCTAGATTACTAAGAAGCCAAAGCAAAGTGAAGAAATTAAGAAATTAAGGAGCTGAACAGGAGATTTCAAAAGACAGCTAGGGAAAACAAAGCAAAGTATTATGATGAAATGTGCACAAAGCTAGAGTCAGAAAATCAAAAGGGATGAACTCTCTTGGCCTTTCTCAAACTGAAGGAACTGAAGAATAAGTTCAAGCCTCTAGTTTCAATACTTTAAGGATGTTATAGACTGAATATTGAATGATCCAAGGAACATGAAAAGAAGAAAGAGTACACAGAGTGGTCCAAAGAACTAGATGGATGACACAGAGAAATTTCATGAAACAACCTATGATCGGGAGGCAATGGTGATGAAAGAGGAAGTTTAAGCTGCTCTGAAGGAATTGGCAAAAATCCAAGCCCCAGAAATTGATGGAAGGACTATCAATTGATATATTTCAACTGACAGATACTGCCCTGGATGTGATCACCAGCATGTGCCAGGTTATCTGGAGGACAGCTGCATGTCCAACTGACTGGAAGAGATCTATCTACATTTATACCCACCCATACTAAATAAAGGTGATCCAAGAGAGTGTAAAAATTATCAAATGATATCACTAATATCACATGCAAGCAAAATCCTGCTTAAGATTATGAAAAAAAAAAACCTATTGGAACAGTACATCAACAGAAATACAAGCTGAGTTTAGAAGAGGCCATGGCACTAGGGACATCATAGCCAATGTCTGGTGGATCTTGGCTGAGAGCAGAGAAAACCAGAAGAATGTCTATCTGTGTTTCATTGACTATGCAAAGGCATTTGTGTAAATGACAACAACCTGTGGCTAACTTTAAGAAGAATGGAAATTCCAGAAAACTTAATTGTTCTGATGCAAAACCTATACTTGGACCAGGAAGTAGTCATTAGAATATAACAGGGAAGTATTGCGTGGTTCAGGACAGGAAAGATGTGTTTCAGGGATGTATCTTAGCTACATACCTTTTCAATCTATAGGCAGAGTAGATTATTCAGGAAGCTGGGCTTTATGAGGAAGAACGTGGCATTAGAATGGAAGGAAGATTCATCAACAACCGATGTTATGCAGATGACACAACCTTGCTTGCCAAAAATGAGGAGGATCTGACATGTTTGTTGCAGAAGGTGAAGGACTGCAGCCTTCATTATGGGTCCAAGCTCAATATAAAAACAAATATTCTTAAAACTGGGCCAATTAGCAGCATCATGAGAGATGGAGAGGTGATTGAGATTGTAAACAATTTCAGCTTGCTTAGTTCTACAATTAGTCAGGAAATCAAAAGACAAATTGCATTGGGAAACTCTACTTTTAGGGACCTCTCCAGAGTACTAAAAGAACACCAAGGTCAGACTGGAAACTAAAGTGTCTGGAAACTAAAGTGTCCCTGACCCAAGCCATGGTCTTTGCAATTACTCACCATGCATCAGAGAGCTGGACAATGACTAAGGATAACAGAAGGAGGACTGATGCCTTTAAGTTGTGGTGCTAGAGAAGAGTGTTAAACATTCCATGAACTGCAAATAGAACAAACCTGTTTGCCCTATTGTTGTTAGGTGCTATTGAGTCAAGCCTGACTCATAGCGACCCAATGAACAAAAGATCTGTACCCAGTTCCATCCTGTGCCATCTTGACATTTTCTGATGCACGAGAGTCCATTGCAGCAGTCACTTTATCAGTCCACCTTGTTGAGGGTCTTTCTGTCCTTTGCTGACCTTCCACACATCCCAACATCATGTCCTTTTCCAAGGAATAGCACCTCCCAGCAATATGTCCAAAGTGTCTGAGGCAAATCCTCGTCATTCTTGCCTCCGAAGGACACTCCAGCTGCACCAACTCCAAGACATTTCATTTCCATTCTTCAAGACATTCATTTCCTTGGCCTTCCATGGGATATTCAGTGTCTTCTCCAACACCACAGCTCAAAGGCATCAATTATTTATTCATCATCCATATTCATTATCCAGGTCTTGGATGCATAGCTAGCAATCAGAAGGATGGTGGTCTGAGTCAGATGCACCTTGGTCTTCAAACTTAAATCCCTATTCCTCTCTAATTTGGAAAGGTCTCTAATAGCAGATTTTCCCAGGGTAATGTGTCTCCTTACTTCCTGATTGTTAGTACCAAGGGTGTTAATAGTGAATCCAAGCAAGATGAAGCTGTTGACAGTTTCAATCACCTCTCCATTCTTCATGACCCTGCCTATTGGTCCAGTGGTAAGAATCTTTGTTTCCCCAGCATTGAGATGCAACCTGTAGAGAGGGCTGCATTCCTTGATCTTCTGCAAAAGTGTGTCAATCCCTCCTCACTTTCAGCAAACGAGGTTGTGTCATCTGCATAATGCAGGTTATTGATGAATCGCCCTCCTCCTCCTGCACACTCCTCATGGAGTCTAGCCTCTCAAGTAATTTTCTCAGCATACAGATTGAACAGGCATGGACAGAGAATACAATCCTGACATACTCCCTTCCCAATTCCAAACCATGCAGTGCTCACCTGCTTATTCACACAACAGCCTTCTGATCCAGGTATAGGTTCCGCATGAGCACAATCAAATGCTCTGGGATTCCCATTCTTCTCAATGTTAGCCACAACTTGTCATGATCCACACAATCCAACACCTTTACATAGTCAATAAAACACAAATAGACATTCTTCTGCTATCTTTCCTTTCAGCCAGAATCCATCTGACATCAGCAATGATATCCCTGGTGCCATGGTCTCTTCTAAATCCTGCTTGAACTTCTAGCTATTCCTTATCTATGTACCTTTCCTGCCATCTTTAAATTATCTTCAGCAGTATTTTTCTAATATGTGATATCAATGATATTGTTCAATAATTTAAACATTGTGTTGGATCACCTTTCTTGAGAATAGGAACAAATATGGACCTCTTGCAATCCTTTGGCCAGACAGTTGTCCTCCAAATTTCCTGCCATAGATTGGTGAATCCTGGAGAGTGAAAACAAGATTCTCCCTGGAGGTAAGGATTTTGAATATCTGCCTCACAAACTTTGGCACATGGCCAGGAGGGGCCAGTCCTTAGAGAAGGACACCATGCTCGGAAGGGTGGAGGGACAGCACAGGAGAGGAAGGCCCCAGATGCGGTATATTGAGACAGTAGACTGAGATAATGGAGCTAGGTATGTCTGAGATAATGAGACTGGTTCAAGATAGAGCCAGGTTCAGATCTATTGTGCATGTTGTTGTTGTTAAGTGCCGTCGAATCGGAGGAGACTCACAGCGACCCTATGGATGAAAGACCTGGACACTGGTATAACTTTGCTCCTTTCTCCAGGTTCTTAGGGTTTCCAGGATCGCTATAATTTGAAGGTGACTTGATGGTACCTAACAATAACAGCAAAGCAACAACAAGTTAACCCCCATGATGGTATAGTAAGATGTCTGGTGAAAGCCAAAGTTTCCATTTTACCAGGCACCTCCACAGGCAACAATAGCAGTCTGCTGCCTTAAAGATTTGCAGCCTGGAAAATCCAAAGAGTTAGTCTGAGTCAGATTAAACATGACAGTAATGGGTTTGGGTTCTGTATTTTATAATACCTAGACTATACGTATACAATCCACTACTTGGCACAATTGTAGTTCCTCAGTTATCTAACATTTCTTTTCTTTTTCTTTCTTATAAATGACGTCAAGTCAGGGAAAACTCTTCTTGTTTAAGTGCATTTGCTATATAGTGATTGAAGAGTTACAGATATACAGGGAATGTGAATGAAATGCCTAGGGGGTAAGTGTATGGATATGAGTGGGTAGCTGAGTAGAATGTGATTGAGTTGTGGCTTGGTTAGGATAAACAGAAGGAGGAATGAGATGGTGAGGAAATTATCATGCTTAGAGAATGGCTAAGGTAAGCAGTGAGAAGATAAATTAGTAGTTTCAGGTGATCAAGACTCTGGAGGACTTTGAAAACTGTGGCAGAAGACTTCTGATGTCATTCAGTAAAAAAAAAAGTAAGATCTAGAGGAGCAAAGGACACACAGAAAGCAAGCTTATCTGCACTAGAACTGTCGACTAAGGTTGAATAATAAGACTGAGTCAGAGATGATCAGAAAGCCAAATGGGAAAGCCAAGCAGAAGATAGGCTAACCCACGGCCATGACAGCACCATTGGTGCTGAATGGAACACAGAAGCTGTAAGACCCAATTCCAAGAAAAAAACAGAGAGCAGGCAGGACCCATGCGGTAGGGTGAAGGGCTAAAGAAAAGCAGAAGAATTGGAAGTATATAAGATTCTCTGAGTCACTCATTAAATGATCATTTTTAAGCCCCTCTGATTTTCTAGGAGCTGTGTCAGGCCCTCAAAAAAAGACTCAGTTGCTGTCAATTAAGAAAGACAGCCACATTCATGAAAGTTTAAACTTACCAAGCACCTACTGTGCACCAGGAACTATTCTAAATGTTTATTATAATTATTCTCAACAACAACCTTACGAGAGAGCATTGTTGTTATAATATTTTACAAAAAAGGAAACTGAGGCACAGCAAGGCTAAATCACTTCCTTGAAGTAGACTGCATCTGAGGATCTGAGTTAAGAGTTGAAGCCAGGTGTTGGCTCCTATGTATTTCATTGTTGTCATCTACTGATTGCTGCGTCCGGGTGAGGATAGTTGAAGTGCATGGTGATGAGAGATACAATGACAATCTGGTAACCACAGTGGGCGCAAAGTATGGGAGTCTCTGAATCTGGCTGGGAATTCTGTGTAAGTTTTAGAGAAAAGGAGACTGTTTGCATCTGGGCCTTGGAAGATGAGTAAGGTTTCTTACACATTCTGTAAGTAAGACTAAGGTTGAAGGGTGAGGGAAGGGAAATTCCAAGCAGGGGGGACAAGTCTGAGGCAAGCCCACAGGCTCACAGCTATGAAACAGCAAGACCTTTGCCCTGTCTAGGAAGCCGTGGTGATGCCTAGTAAATGCTCTACAGGCCTGGGAAACGGGGAAAAGGACTGAGTAATAGAATAAAGTTTCCTTCCTCATATCCATGTAAAGATTTGTGACATTGGTCATTCCCATGTCTCTTTTGATTATTCTGAACCACTCTACCTAGTAAACAAGTCAAATATTAAGACCACTCCTATTTTCAAGCTAACAAAATAACTCAGAGAAGTTAAACAATTCGCTTAGGTTGCATCATCAGCATAGAAAAGAGGACAGCCACTAGTCAAAGAAACTATTGAGCACTAGGAGATGGGCTGATCCAAGTTTACTGATATGTGCTGTAAGTGCCACCTACACACAGAATTCCAAAGACTCAGTGAAAAAAAAATCCCAAAAAAACAATGCAGTGCAAATGTAAAATATTTTATTAATAATTTTATATGCATTACATTTGAAATTATGGCATTGAACAAGTAGTGGGTTAAATAACATTAATATTAATCTTATTAATTTCTATTTTTTTTTAAATGCAGCTTCTTTGCAGGGAGTTTTAGGAGGAACTCTGGTGGCTTAGTCCATAGAGTGTTGTGCTGTTAACACAATTTACCAACACTTTAAACTTACCAACAGCTCCTCAGGAGAAAGATGGGCAGCCTTGGAGACTCCAGTCTGGAAACCTGATGGAGAGCTGCTATTAGTTGGAATCAGCTCAACAGCAGGGAGATTTTGAAAGAGAGTTTAAAGTTTTACATGTGGTTCATATTATATTGGTGTTTGACAATGCGCATCTAGAACTGGAACTCTGTTGACGTAGTGAGTAGAAAGTTGGGCTGCCAAGCCAAAGGCAGGTCATTTAAATCCACCTGCTTCTTCTCTGGAGAAAGATGGGCAATTTCCTGGGCAATTTACAGTTTCTGAAAACCCGCTGGAGGGTTTCTTATGAGTTGGTTCTGATTCGACATCAATGTTGTTGTTAGGTGCCACTGAGTGAGTGGGCTACAACTCACAGTGACCTTATAAACAACAGAAGGGAAATGGTGATGTTGGCAAAGGTGGGTCTTAATCCGGAGAGGACCTTAATCTAGGAAGGACATCCTCCTTCAGTCATGCTCTTCTGAGATTCCTAACCAGAAGGGACAGGGGTTAGGAGGGGAGGGTGAGTCCGTCCACCTTCTTCTGCTCATTGAAGCCCAGAGACAGCCCAGGAGTCTGACTATCGCCTACAAAAGGTCATGACTTGGCCACAGGCCTTTCCTAGGATGGAATAGGAGCCTTTAGAGCCCCAGAATTTAAATGTCCCAGGATTGACCTGGTCTGGGACTACAGTGCTCCAGCCTCACAGTGCCTTTGACAAAAAAAACAAAAACAAAAACAAAAACAAAAAACCCATCCCCAGTGCTAGTAGGACTTGCCCTTTTCACCTGATCTAACTCTTCTGCCATTAAAGCAGTGACTAATTTTGTTTCTTCTCTTCAACCCAGGAGTTCTCAAATCTTAGTGCATCTGAATCACCTGGGAGGTTTTATGAGCACACTCTGCTGGGCTCTATCTGCTATGTTTCTAATTCAATAGGTCTGTGTAGGGTCTAATAATTTGAATCTTTAACAAGTTCCCAGAGTTGTATTGGTTCAGGGAACCATGGCCCTTCATTTCTCCAAATCAGTAAGTTTTTGTTCAACCTCTCAGTGAGCCTGCCATCCTTAAATAGAGGTACAGGCACCAGAGAGGGAATGAGCATGTGAACAAAGCCAAAACAGACACATAGGAAGCTCATCTCCCAGTCCAGGATGCTCTCTCTCTAGCTGGTTCCTTACATGTTTGCGAGGCTGTGTATAGGATCCTCTCCCATGGAACCCAGAGAAGTGAAAGTTGAATGGGAAGCAGGGTTAGTCAAATCTGGTTGTAGAATAGGTAGAAAAAGCTCATTTTCATCAGAAGAGGACATAAAGTGTCCAGGCAAAAGATATTTGCTGATTAACCAGACCTGCCTTGAGTAGTACCTTCAACGCATAGATTCATCCAGTGTTAACTGAGCAGCTACTCTATACAAGGCACATTTTTAATAACTAAGGATTATGTCAGAAACAAAATAAACTCCTTTCTTTGAGCAGCTATTCTATACTAAACACTCTTTTTGAGAGCTAGGGATGATACCAGAAACAAAATAGACCTCTTTCTTTGGCAAGCATGTTGTCTAGTAGGAGGATAATGTAACAAAAAAGCAAACCATTAAGTATATCGTATTAGAGGCCTTCAAGTCAATTTTCAACTCATAGTTTCATCATGGCATAGATTAGAACTGATTTAAGGGTAGTCTTGTGAGTTTGAACTTTTCATTAACAGCTAAGCACCACTAGACAGTTTGTATTTCGAAGAAGGAAGATGGCCCATCCCTTCCCATGCAGCTTACAGCCTCAGAAACCCAACAGATGATCAGAAATAAGTTGGTTCTGACTTGATAGCAATGAGAACTGAGAAAGCTGTCTGACACAAATATGGTTATCACTATCTCTATTTCTATTTCTATCTCTATCTCTATATCTATATCTTGAATGAATGAGTAAACAAAGAAATGTGTGTAGGGTTAAAATTAAGCATTCGATTTCTAATGTTGTATGATGAAAATAATAATATAAAATGGCAATGATACTGAATTCTATTTTTTGTAGCAATTCTATCAATACATCTTTAAATTCCATCAATATATCTTTAAATAAAGATGAAAGATGATCTTCACATAGTATAGTGTAAAGGGCCAAGCTTTGTGTACAGACATATCTAAGTGTGGAATTTTGTTACCTCTTTAATATCTGAATGATCTTAGAGAGGTTGCTTAATGTCTCTGCTTCTTAGCTTGTTGTTGTTGTTGTCAAGTGCCGTTGAGTTGCTTGTGACTCTCACCGACCCTTTGTAAAACAGTTCTGAACCTGCTTTATCCTGTGTCAACCTTATTGTCTCTGGCAAACCTACCCCCACTACTGGAGTCACTGAATCAATCCATCTCATCAAGACTCTTCCTTTCTTGTGCTATCTCTCCACCCTCCCAAGCATGATGTTCCTCTCTAAAGACTGGTCCCTCTTTGCAACTTGCTCAAAATATGTCAGATGAAGCTTCAGAATCCTTGCCTCAAAGGAACAGCCTGGTTTCACTCCCTCAAGGATGCACCGGTTTATTCTCCTAGCAGTCCATGGTATATTCAATACTCTTCTCCAGCACCACAACCCAAAGGCATCAATTCTCAGTCTATCATTCCTAGTCATTGTCCAGCTCTCTAACACATAGCAAGTAATTACAAAGACCATGGCCTGGATCAGGCTCACCTTAGCCTCCAGACTGACATCGTTGCTGTACAGTACTCTGGAGAGGTCCTTGACAGCAGATATTTCCAGTGCAATTCATCTTTTCATTTCTTGGCTGCTGGTACCAAGAGTATTGACTATGGAGCCAAGCAAACTAAAGCTGTTAACAATCTCAATCTCTTCAGCATCTATCATGATGCTACCAATTGACTCAGTGGTGAGAATTTTTGTTTTCTTGATGTTGAGCTTCAATTCATTTAGAAGGCTGCAGTAAAATGGGTATACTAATATTCTTTAAATTATGTACCTATAACTGTTCATTGCTGGTGGGTCTGAATCAACTCATAGCCCTGCTTCTTATAGCTGTCCTTTCCCTTTCTAAGTCCACAAAATCACCCAGGAAGAGATCTTCCATCATTCTCCTGTATAGTTGCTGGAAGATTCAAATGGCCAGAGAGGCGTAACCTTTAGGTTAGCAAAGCAACAAGACCAAATGCCCACTCAGCCATTTGACTGACCTCTCTGTGCCTCAGTTTCCCTTTTTGAAAAGTTAATCATTCACTACTATTTAGTCAGAACAGACTCATAGTTGATCTCCAGCAAGTTTCCAGATCGTGTAAATTCAGATACTGTACAGGAGGAGATTACCTACTTTCTCCCTCAGAATCACTGACAGATTCGAATCTCCAGAGTGGCACCGATGTTGAGTTGCCAGTGCGACTCCCTATACACTGACATCACCACCTGAGCTTTCTGTGAAATAGGGCTGAATGAATTACTATGTGCTAGTGTATGTGCCCTTTTAGCATTAGATGAGATTTGTGTATAAAGGCTTGAAACAGTAGATACCCATTTTAGTTTTTTTTTTTAATTTTTGTTTGCTTTCCACCCAGAAACACATGACCTTTCTTTTCCACATCTCATTCTTCTTCGGTTGAAGAAGAAATGTTGAAGCAATTGACTATTAAGGGGAAATTGAGTCTTCTGGCTTAGCAGGGAGTACATAACAGGTTCAAGCTATCAAAGGCCCTCTGGCAGAACTGTGAAACTTGGCACTTCAGTCTCACTGCTCCTCGGTCCCCCACCTTCAGCTTTCTCTTCTTCCAGAAAGTCCTCTTCCAAACCCTGCTACTTCCTGGTGTTTCCCTATCTCTCTGGCTCCTATGGATGAAATCCATCTCCATCCAGGCTCTGTATATTTTGTTGCATGTTGAAGAGGAGTTCCAGGAATTGAGAAAGACCTGTCACTTACTGCTCAGCATTCTCAGAACTCTCTATAGCTCTGCTACTTTCCCTATTGCATTCAAACTCTCTAATTCACTCTTTCCCACTGAATATGAACTGACTCTGGGTAGTGCAAGTGATTAAGCACTTGATTACTGACCAAAAGCCTTTCAATTTTAACCTATCCAGAGATATCTTGAAAGACAGGCTTGGAAATCTGCTTCCAAAAATTTCCCAAATATTCTACTCTGTCTCTTTGGTGCCACCATGAGTCACAAACAGCTTGACAGCAGCTAGCAACAAGGCCTGCACTGGGTGAGTGGACATCGACCACGTCTCTCTGGGCCTCCAGTCCTGAGCAACTCTCCCAAGACTTAGTGTTGTCACTTTGTTGTGTCCCATTGAGTCAGAACTGACTCATAGTTGAACTTTGAGTGGATTTTCAGAGGCTGCAATTTACACTGGAAGAGATTGCCCATCTTTCTCCCATAGAGCAGATGGTGGGTTCAAACCACTTGCCTTGGGATTGGCAGAGACTCATTACCACTAGGCTCCCAGAGCTTTCTTGACACCCAGCAGTAGCTAGGTAAATATGTAAATGCACATGGGAATGCATGATGCATGAATGAATGTATCTTTATTTACTTGCCAGAAGACAGACAGATGTATGTTGTGAGCATCTGTGATGGGAGGAAGGCTCGCTGCTTGTTTAGAAATGAAACTGAACAAGCTGAGGGATTCACGCATCCCATCTGCTTTCCCTTTGCTGTCCCCTGGGGATGGAGGGGGAGGGGAGCTGGGTGTCAGGAGACTGACAAGGTGCCCTCTTCAGCACTGAGTCAGCAACGCCCTGCCCTGTGGACACAAGAGGATCCCGATTTCAGATTTCAGGGGCTGAGTCACATGAATAACTGGAATAGATGTTTAAATCAGAATGAGTTCCCAGAAGCTCTCAAAGCCAACCAGCAGGCACATGCTCCCTCTGCAGCCTGATCACTTCTAGCTTTGTGCCTTGACAGAGAGGAGGAGGCTGGGTCTGGGTTCCTAGAGGGGAAAGGAGTGGGGCACAGGGACAGATGCTGTTGTCTCTGAGGGTTGTTTCTGGACCTGTTCACGTTTCCAGAAGGATGTGCAAATAGCCTGACATCACAGGGATAAACCTGAACTGAGGCACAGCTGTGTGACAACTGGGCAAGACGTGAGCCAGAGACCTTGGCATCTCAAAGTGAGTGGTTAAGGTTTCAGTGGCTACTAAATGCCCTGGGAGTCCAGGCAAGTTATCAGCTGCTGAAGAGGCTTGAGTACCTTGGATAAAAAGGCTATTCAAACTCCAGCCTTAGAATAAACCATAGGGAAGAACAGAAAAAAAGGGAGAGAGCATAGTGTCTAGAACTTTGTAGAACTGGTATAACTTCTCAGCTGTAAAACCAAAACCTGCTTTGAAGATCTTCCACAAGCAGTCAGTTTGAACGCCACTGAAGCCCTCAGAGAATGCCTTGACAGAGTTAGCAGGCTTCTAACGTCTTATGCCAACCTCCCCTCTTGGCACCACACACACACACACTCCCCCCACACCCACAAACACACACACACACACACACAGAGAGAGAGAGAGAGAGAGAGAGAGAGAGAAAGAGAGGGAGAGAGAGTACCAAAGACAAGATTTTCTTAAAACAACAGAATTTTACTCTATAGTTCTAGAGAGGCATTCTCTCTTATGGCCATCAAGTTGAAACTGACACATAGCTGACCTTCCAATGGGTTTTCAAAGGTAGTAAATCTCAGGGAAGGAGATTGTTCCTTCCCCCTTGCCCCCCAAAGAGAAGCTGGTGGATTCAAACTACTTGCCTTTGGGTTAGTAGTACAACTTCTTACTAAGCCACGAAAGCTTAATCTGGAGGCCAATACTGTGAAATTTGGATCATTATCTCACTTAAATTTTTAGGGAAGAACCCTTTGTCTCTTGAATAGTTTGAAGGTTCATCCTTCAATCCCAGCAATCCATGGTATTCTTTGGCTTGTGGAAGCATCATTCAAATTTGTTTCCATCTTCATGTGGTCATATTCTTTCTTTGACTATCTGTTCCATTTTTTTTTTTAAAGACAACAGTCATATTGAATCAGGACTCATTCGATCCTAGTGAGAGGAATTCTAGCGGCATAGTGCATGTCAAGTTGCAAGTTGTGCTGCTAACCCAAAATCTATGAGTGTCAAATGCTTCCAATCCATCAGTGGCTCCAAGAGAGAAAGAGGGGCAACCTCCACCGATTGCAATTTACAGACACCAAAACCCGACAGAGGCTCAACCATGAAGTGGTTCTAACTAATGACATTGGATTTATTTCAATATGCTCTCTAGTTAATTTACTACATCTGCAAAGATTTTCTTAAAAAAAAGATTCTTAAAAAGTGACATCCTATTAAGAAAAAGAGAGGAAGACCCACGATCAGACGGACTGATACAGTGACTGTAACAATGGGCTGAACCACAGCAAAAAGTGTGAGGAAGGCCCAGCATTGTAGAGAGAGTCACCACCTAATAGCAAAAAGAATGGGGGTTAGGAACACCGTGTGTCTTTAGGGAGCACACGACTCAGTTTATAATATTTGTTAATTACTCTATGACCAAGGTAGATTTTTATACCTGTGAGTTTCCACCCTCTCACTCACAAACTGAAATCCTCACATCAAAAAGGAAAATAGGTAAGATGGACCTTCCCAGAACAGGACCTGGACTTAGCTCTCAGCAAACTCCCTCCCCTTTCACCACTGTCTGGATGTGTCTGCCCAATAATCTTTATGCTGTTAATATCTTGCTCCATAAAATAAAACAAACTAGACACCATTCCTAATGCCATTTTACATAATTACACAGCATTGAGGGAACTCTAATGATTCAATTCACTTTCCTGTTCTGTCTTGTTTTCTAATTTAGATGCCTCAAGGTAAAGCGTTGAGGTTTCTGTGAAGAGTATTTTCTTGGTCCATTCATCTTGTCTGAAAATGGTTGGAGCAGGAAGTAAGATTCCCGGAAGTTTTTAAAGTGCAGTGAGAAAGGGAGACAGGAGAGATCCGTTCCAGGGAGGTTGCTCCTGCCAGCTGCAGAGAGAGTGGAGAACTTGGCCTTACTCTTCCTGTGTAATCTTGTTGTCCATGCTCATCAGAAAGGCTATTAGTGCTTGAGTCTAAGCCAGTCTTTCCGTGGCATCCCTCAGGTTTCTGGGTTTAATGCAATTTCTCCTTCATTGTGCCCTTTGTGATTCACTATTTTTTATAGTGGTTTATTTTTATTAATTTCCCCATGAAAGTGCCTAGAAGATCTCTGATTCTCCACCCTCATTTTCACTAAGATATTCTAAGATTTCCTCGATAATAGCGAACACTGGAAGTCTTTGGACAATTGGAGGTCCTAAGGCACTAGGAAAAGCCTGTTTCCTTTCTAGTGAGTCTAGATGTTTCTTAAGCCTCTTGATATTTTCTCCTAAGTCAGCTGGGTACATCATGGTCAAGGAGAATTAAGGGCTTAAGTCTTATAGAAACTGAACATGTGGAGATATGACCTTTGTGAATGTGATATTAATAACACTTATACAGAACCTAAGGGAGCACTGGTGGCCTAGTGGCAAGAAACTGTGCTGCAATCCTGAAGGTACATGGTTCAAGTCCACCAGCAGCTTCTTGGGAGAAAGACAATCTCCTCCCATGTAATTAACTGCCTCTGAAAACCTGCTGGAGGATCAGATATGGGTTGGTTTTGACTCGACAATATGCAACGACAACAACAAACCTCAGTGTTATATTTTTCGCTGTTGTTACATGCCGTCAAGTTGCTTGCGACTCATAGCGACCCTATGTACAACAGCCCTAATCCCTGCTCTATCCTGTGCCAATCGCACTGCCTTTGACACACCCATCCCGATTACGCCAGTCACTGAATCAATCCACCTCATAGAGGGTCTTCCCCCCTGTGCCGACTCTCCACCCTCCCAAGCATGATGGCCCTCTCCAAGGACCTGTCTCTCATTACAACATGTCCAAAGTACGTCCAGAATCCTTTCCTCCAAGGAGCAGCCTGGTTTAATCCTCTCTAGGATGCATCCATTTGTTTTCTTGGCAGTCCATGGTACATCCAATACTCTTCTCCAGTACCACAGCTCAAAGGCATCAATTCTTCTTCTATCCTCCCTAGTCATTGTCCAACTCTCTGATACATAACAAGTGATTGCAAAGACCATAGCCTGTGTCAGACACATCTTAGTCTCCAGAGTGAAACCATTGCTCTTCAGTACCCTGGAGGTCCCTAACAGCAGACTTTCCCATTACAATACATTTTTTGATTTCCTGGCTACTGGTGCCAAGAGTGTTGACTATGGAGCCAAGCAGACTAAAGTTGTTAACAATCTCAATCTCTTCACCATCCATCCTGATGCTACCAATTGGTCCAGTGGTGAGAATCTTTGTCTTCTTGACATTGAGCCTCAATCCATATTGGAGGCTGCAGTCCTTGACCCTCTGCAGCAAGTGTTTCGGGTCTTCCTCAGTTTCAGCAAGCAAGGTTGTCATCTGCATAACGCATATTGTTAATAGATTTTCCACCAATACTGATGCCACACTTCTCCTCCTAGAAGAGCCCCAGCCTTTCAGATAATCTGTTCTGCATACAGGTTGAAAAGGTATGGAGATAGCACACATCCCTGATGTACGCCTTTCCCAATTTTGAACCATGCAGTGTTCCCTTGCTCTGTTCTGATGACTGCCTCTTGGTCCAAGTATAGGTTTTCTTATTAGCACGATCAAGTGCTCTGGGATTCCCATTCTTCTCAGAGTCAGCCACAGTTTGTTATGATCCACACAGTCAAATGCCTTTGCATAATCAATAAAACACAGGTCTTCTGGTATTCCCTGCTTTGAGCTAAGATCCATCTAACATTAGCTACAATATCCATAGTAGCCACGACCCCTTCTAAACCCAGCCTGGACTTCTGGCAGTTCTCTGCTGATGTACTGTTCGAGTAGTTTTTGGATAATCTTCAGTAGAATCTTGCTTGCGTGTGAAATCAATGATATAGTTTTATAGTCACTCTTCTTTGGGATGGGAACAAATATAGATCTCTTCCAGTCAGTTGGCCAAGTGGTTGTTTTCCAGATGTCTTGGCACAACTTGGTGAGCACATCCAGGGCAGCATCTGTGAGCTGAAATATGTCAATTGGTGTACCATCTATTCCTGGGGCCTTATTTTTTGCTATTTCCTTCAAAGCAGTTTGAACTTCTTCCTTCTGGTGCAGTTAAGATAAAAATACCTCAGGTGGCTGATTTTAACTGATACATCTTTTCTTCTAGTCTAGGAGGCTAGAAATCTGGATTTAAAGCACAGGCTCTAGGAGGAAGTTTTCTCTCTCTGTCAGCTCCAGAGGGAGGTTCTTACCTCTTTAACTTCTGCTTTCTGATTCCTTGAAGATTTCTCTGTTTCTTGCCGTATGTCTCACCCCATTTCTGCGTGTTCTGAAAAAGAATTGCTTCAAGACTCAACGTATGTTGGTTTATTAGCATAAGAAAAATAATCTATTCACAAACGGGATTATAACCCCAGGCACAGCCATTAGGATTTACAACACATACTTCCGAGGGACATAATTCAGTCCTTAATACTCAGTGACTTATAACTACAGGCAAAATTGGAGAGATGGTTACATATCTGTTTGGGAGTAGAAATAAGGATTAAAAAGAAAATTATTATCATTGTTGTTGTTGCTGTGTACCTTTGAGTCAGGATTGACCCATGCACAGACCCAGCTGATTTTCAGAGGCAACATAAATCTCATGGGAAGAGATTGCCCATCTTTATCCTATGGAGTTGCTGGTGGATTCTAACTCCCTGTCTTTTGATTGACGTTGCAATACCTTGCCATCAAGCCACTATTTTTGTATACCACTGAGTAAGACTCGACCCATAGCTGATACTATAGAGGGTTTTCAGAAACAGTTCACCAAATGGGAGGAGATTGTCCATCCTTCTTCTGCAGAGCAGCTGGTGGATTAGAACCACCTTCATTCAGGTTTGTAGCACAGTTTTTTGCCACCAGGCCACCTAAGCTGCCTATACTGAGTATTTTTGTGTACATAAGGGAGCTGTAGTGGAGCAGTCTGTAGGGAGTTGCTCTGCTGACAAAAACCCAAGTGGTTTGAATTCACCAGTGGCTCAGAGGGAGAAATACAGGTTTGTGAAAAACTGCTAGAAGTCAGCCAAATCTGTTCCAACTCAACTACATTAAGTTTCATTATGTACCTAAGGAGTTCTGCTAGCAACATATTAGGCTACTAACCAGAAGTTCAACAATTAGAATCCACTAAGCTCTGCAGTAAAAAAAGAAGGACAGTCTCCTCCCATAAAGATTGACAGCCAGAGAAAAATGATGGAAGGTTGCTCTGCATTGGAACCAACTCAACAGCAGTGAGAGTTATGTACTGAGGAGCCCATGGCTAATAAAAACCAAACTCACAACATCCTCAGCTGCTAACCAAAAGTTGGAGGTTCAAGTCCACTTGAGACATTTTAGAAAATGACCTAGGGATACACTCAGGCAGGTAAATGTGGGTTAGCTTTTAGAAACTGTCACAAAGAGTAAGAATTTATTCAATACCAACTGGTGTATAAACTGGTATTATAGATATGGTATTGTGGCAAGATCTTTTGCAATTTATGCAGACTGGTTATGAAACTGTTAAACTGTCAAATCTGAGCTTCTGCAGCCAGCAGGCATATTGATGTTACATCACAGGAAGCATATCCTAGAATGAATAATTCGTGCACAGCAGGGGAGACTTTTTTCAGGTTGCACTCTGTCTGGAAGCTGTTCTTTTCTTGTCAGAAAGCCAGGGGCAATAGTTATGCCCTCCTCTCCCTTCCTTCACCCCTCCACTAATCCACAAGCACTCAGCACAGACAGCATGGAGCACAACTCCCTGGGAGACTTTCAGAGCACAGAGCAGGAGGGATCAGAGAACTACCACTGGGCTGTTTGCACAACATAGGAAAACAAACCTTCTCATAAACTATTGACAGCCACTGGCACATTTATACCCCTGCAGATAGAAAGACTGGGGTCTTCCATGACTTTTAAAAAATAGCCCGCACAGCAATAAGGAACTCAGAAAAGCCTGAGGACCATATCAGAACAGGTTTGCCACAAAACAGCAGACCCTGATAAAAAAAATTAACTGGATCTGTGTCAAGAGACAGGTACTATGATGAAATGAATTGAGAAATTATAGTCCATTCACATGATGGAATACTACGCGGGAGCAATGATTACTACCTAACTTGGGAGGGTCTGGAGAGCATTATGCTAAGTGGACTCAGTCCCATAACGACAAATACTGTGTAAGACCATTATTGTAGACTGTGTATGACGATCCAAAAGGGAGAGGGTAGGAACAGAGGGATGAGGATGGGCGAGGAGTGGGGAGGGTGTTAATCATAGGGTTACACAAATTGATGGGTGGAGGGAGGGATGGTAAAGGAAATAGAAAAGATCTAGTGTGAAAAACAATATATACAGACTTCATATGTAAACCAGTATAAAATAAAAATTATATAAAAATAAAAAATAATAATTACATAGGCAAATAAAAAAGAGGAAAGTACTTCGATGGGGTGGAGTGGGGAGGGCTGTTTGCATACAGCAAAAGTTCTAATCTACCAGCTGCTCCTTGGTAGAAGGATGGGCGCTCTCCTCTCATGGAATTAACGACCTCTGAAACTCCGCTGGTGGATCAGCTATGGGTCAGTTCAACTGCATGATACACAATAACAGCATATACTTAGTAACAGGGGGACAAATGGACGAATGAAAGAGAAAAGGAAAAATATTAATAAGGTGTCATTTTACATGACTACATAGTAGGCTGTTGCTGTTGTACAGGTTTTCAGAGGCTCTAAATTGCACAGAAGAAGATTGTGCACCATTCCCCCAATGTGCAGCTGAATCCAAACCCTTGTGTGGCAGCACAAATTCTCATATATAGCATATCTCTGAGAGTGTGGTCTTCACAAATGTTACTTCCATTACGTATATTATTCTTGTGTGTAGACATCTTGTGTGTATTCATCACAGGAATGATGAGAGTAAGTATATTAGACCCAGTTTATAGGCAAATGAGCTAAGTTTCAGGAACATTAATTGAATTCTCCAACATCTTCTAAACTCATATTGTGGAGGTAGAATTGCATCCAAATAAATGCCCTGTCCGTTAAAGTGTGGTAATCTCTTTTATTCATTCTAATTTGTGGAATATTTTCTTAGACAAAAGAAAATTAATTCAAGACAGAAGAATTAAATAGCACTAACATTAGAAAGACTCACCTTAGTCCTCAAATTGACATCATCACTCCTCAATAATTTGGAGAAGTTCCCAACTGCAGACATTCCCAGAGCAATACATCTCCTGATTTCTTGACTACTGGTACCAAAGGCATTAAATGTGGATCCAAGTAAGATGAAATTGTTGATGAAACTGTTTCAGCCTTTTCTCCATCTATCATGATGTTGCCCATTAGTCCAGTGGTAAGAATCTGTTTTAGCATTGAGATGCAATCCATATTGATGCTTATATTCTTTGTTCTTCTGCAACAAGTGCTTGTGTCATTTGCATAACGCTGGTTATTGATTAGTCTCCCTTCATTGCTGAGGCACATAGACATTGATCTGAAAGCAGAGAATAACAGAAGAATGTCCTTTTGTGCTTTATTAACTATGTACAGGCATTTGAATATGTGAATCACAACAAACTATGACTATCATTGAGAAGAATGGGACACTTACCTATGATCATACAAAATCTATGCCAAGACCAAAAGACAGGTGTGAATCAGGGCTGTATCCTTTTGTCATAACTATTCAATCTGTATGCTGAGAAAATCATTCATGAAGCTGAACTTTCTGAAGAAGAGTATCTCATCAGGATCAGAGTAAGACTCATCAATAACCTGATTATATAGATGACCTAACCTTGCTAGCTGAAAATGAAGAGGACTTGAAGTGCTTGCTATAGAAGATCAAGGACTACAGCCTTCAGTATAGATAGCATCTCAACATCAACAAAACAAAGGTCTTCACCACTGGCCCAATAGGCACCATCATAGTAGATGGAGAAAGGATTGAAATGCCAATGATTTCATCTTATTTGGATCAACAATCAACAACCTTGGTACCAACAGATCAGGAAACATCATCAGTTACAGCTTGCTTGGCTCTACAATCAACACTCTAGGCACCTGCAGTAAGGAAATAAAAAGACAAATTGCATTAGGTAAGTCAGGGACTTCTCCAGAGTATTGAGAAGCAACAGTGTCACTCTAGAAGCTAAGGTGTGCCTGATCCGGTCCATGGTCTTCGCAAGTACTTGCTATGCATCAGAAGGCTGGGTGATGACTAAAGAGGATATAAGAATTAATGCCTTTGAGTTGTGGTGCTGGAGAAGTCTTAAACATACCATGGACCACTTATAAAACAAATCAGTGTGTCTTGGAGAGAATGGAACCAAGTTTCTCCTGGAGTCTAGGATTTTGAAGCTCCTTCTTACATACTATGGGCATGTGGTCAGGAGGGACTGACTGATCCTTGGAGAAGGACATTGTGCTCAGAAGGGTGGAGGGACAGAGCAGGAATGGAAGAGCTCTGACAAAATGGATTGATATAGTGATAGGGCAATGGGGTAGGTATGTCAGAATCAATGAGACTTGCTCAGGACAGGGCAGGCTTCAGAGCTATTTATTGTACATCAGGTCACTATGAGTCACAGGTGACTCGGTGGCATATCACATAACAATGAACAACAAGTCTGCTGTCAAGAACATCTCTAAAATACTGAAGAGCAATGATATCAGTTTGAAGACTAAGGTGTGCCTGATTCATGGTCTTTTCAATCACTTGATATGCATCTGAAAGGTGGACAATGAATAGGCATGACAGAAGAATTGATGTCTTTGAGTTGTGGTGTTGGCTAAGAGCACTGAATTTCCCATGGACTGCCAAAAGAACAAATGAATATATCTTTGAAAAAGTACAGCCAGAGTGTTTCTTGAAGGCAAAGATGGCAAAGCGTCATCTTTCATACTTTGTACATACAGCTAGGTGGGGTTATTCCTTGGAAAGTGACATCATGTTTAGAAAGGTGGAGAGTCAGTGGAAAGAGAGGAAGACCCCCAATCAGATTTGATTAACACAGCGACTGCAGCAATGGGCTCAAGTATAACAGAGATGATGAGGATGGCACAGGAATCAGACAGGGTACCATCTGTTATGAGCGGTACTTAACAGCACCTAACAACAACAATGTACAATTGAGTAGGCGTATTATAGAAGTTCTGGGGGCAATGACTTTGCCATTACTCCATGTTTAATGCCTGGAACAGAGTATGTTGAATGTTAAATGAACAAAACCAAACTATAGTTGAGGACAGGAATGGAATGTCACTTGGCCTCAACAACAGCTGTAACAGGTGACTTAGTGCTTTGGAAAATGAGAGAAGATGGTATCTTTAAAAAGACACCTTTTTGGTTCTTTTCTCAGCTCTTTGTTCTTACCATCCACCTGCTCCATAATCTACATGGTATGCAGCAATTAACTCGAGGAGGCCAAGTGATCCTTCCTACTAAGCCAGAGCTGATTGTTCAGCATGAAGTTTAAGATCTATTTTTTTCCAGTCAGTGTCTCCTCTCCAAGAAGTTTTAACTGAGCCTGAGAGTCAGCCTCATTTCTAGTGATTGAATGCTTTTGTTATGTACCATCGAGTTGGAGTCCACTCTTAAGTAACCCTCCAGAATGTTTTCAGAGGCATTCAATTGCATGGGAAGAAATTTTCCTGCTAAGAAGCTGGTAGATTTGAACTGTATGTCTTTGGGTTCGCTGTTCAACTCCCCACCACTAAGCTACCAGAGGTTACATATAAACAGGGACACTGGTAGAGGCTGTTTCCCAAAAGCTGTCTCTAGCTCCTCATTCCAGGTGAGTACCAGCCTCAGCAGAATCTTGGTAGTAGATTCCACAAGATATCTCTCATGTAAATAATTAATTCCCTTCATTCAAATGAAGTAGCTTTAATTTCTAAAAATTTAAGCCACCAAATATCTCCCACCGTTAAAGCTGTGAACATTGAAAATTCTGGAAGTAAGTGGACTTTCCTGATCAGCAGAAAATAAACTTCCAACTAATAATAGCCTGATAAGCAAAATTGCCTATCTGACTTACCTAGTTTGTAGGACTCCACAGTGTCACCAAGGTCCTAGCCGTCTTCAATGTATTGGTCCATCAATGTGCCTGTGGTCACAGAATCCCCACAGCTTTGGGCTTTGTGATGAAGGGCTATGCTTGACCCTCTCTTTTTATATGGCAGGCTTGACAACATGTTCCAGACCCATAACCAGCCTCTTCTGAACCAAGTCTGAAGGAGCTGTGAGATTATGAGAAGAGGGCCACAATGGATGTGTAATTGTGAACTGGGTTTTAAGTACTTGTATAAAAAGAATGTAGTCAGCATGGAGACAGCCATATTTAAACCCTCCTAACTCCACAAGAGCACATTATTGTGATTATGCAAAACCTATACCTGTATCAGGAGGCTATTGTGTGAGCACTACATAGTTTGGAATTGGGAAGGGCGTATGCCAGGATTGTATTGTCTCTCTCTTACTCAATCTATATACTTAGCAAATTATCCAAGAAGCTAGACTCTGAAGAGAAGTGTGGCATCAGGATTGGAGGGAGACTTATCAACAACCTGTGTTATGAAGATGATACAACCTAGTTTGCTAAAAGTGAGGAGGGCTTGAAGCACTTGTTGCAGAAGATCAAGGAATGCAGCTTTCAGTATGGATTGCATCTCAATGCCAGGGAAACAAAGATTCTTACCACTGGACCAATAGCATCATGATGAGTGGAGATGAGATTAAGACTGTTAATAGCTTCATTTTTCTTGGATCCACAATTAACACCCTTGGTACCAGCAGTCAAAAAAATAAGGAGATGCATTGCCCTGGGAAAATGTGAAGTTAGGGAACTCTCTAAAATATTAAGGAGAAATGATGTCAATTTGAGGACTAAAGTGAGTCTGATTCAAGCCACAGTCTTTCTGATTACTAGCTATTCATAAGAGCTGGACAATGAATAGGATGACAGGAAAAGAATTGATGCTTTTGAGCTGTGGTGTTACAGAAGAACACTGGACATCCTATGGACAGCCAACAGAATGAATAGATATGTCTCAGAAGAATAATGAGGCTTTGCCTCACATACTTTGGATATGTTGCTAGAGGAGCTATGCCATGGAAAAGGACATGACGCAGGGAAGGATGGAGGGTCAGTGAAGGAAAGGAAGACCCTCAAGCAGGTAGATTGATACGGTGACTGCTGCAATGGGCTCTTGTGTGTCAGAAAGTGTAAGATAGCACCAGTCAGAGCAGATTTCAGATCTTTTGTTTATAAGATTGCTATGAGTCATGTTCAACTTGATGGTACCTAACAACAACAACAACTCTACAAGGTGGAAAGGTCCCCATCAGCATCATCCATAGCACAAAAACCAGTTCCCATGAGATCAGACATGTCTCCCACATGACCACACCTCTTTCTACTAATTCCAACATCAATTTTATTTCTCTACTGGCTCAAAAATGCATTGCAATAGTTCATAGACCACACAGAATCATGCTCACAATTATGAAGTTTATAAGGGAAGTTGAAAGGCTATTATTCAGGTTGATGGCAAGATACACTCAGTCAGACAGCTTCTGGAATGTGCTCATATCTGCCTCAGCCTTCAGCCTCACAGCTTTAGGCCAGTGTTACAAAGCTCTTCATTCTGTCAATTGTGGCTCTCCCTGGACCCCTAGTTCTCCAACAAACTTGAGTGAAGGCCCTTAGCTCTGATTCCATGAGGTAGCAGTCTAAGGTTAGCTCTGTCCTATGTGGGGTCTCTGGTTCTCTGTTATAGCTGCTCCTGTAGGCCTGGAATTGAATGATGCAGAAATCTTTGGTCCTAAAGGCTATGTACTCTGCATTCCCTGATTCTTCTTTGCTGGCAGAAAGTGTCTCAAATCCTGCTGATGAATGTACTTAATCTAGTGAAAGACTAGTCAATCCCCTTGTGGTTAGACCAATATGCCATTCTCATGACCCTACCCATCCACATGGCAAAGTCAAAGTCAAAATCAATCAATGGATTGGAAAGCCATTTTGAAGAATAATCCCCAGACACCTTGGCTTGTTTTTCTTTTTCACGGTTCTACTGAATTTTTCTTTATCACATTCAATATAAAAGAAAATTTGTTGTTCTCAAGGGTTGTCAAAAGTCAATGAGCTAATACATATAAATATGTCCTGTTCAGTGCTTTGGAATTCAAAAGTTTGTCAAAGAATGTTCAAGTCTTTCTTTGCTTCTTCCCTCCTCACTCACTCACTGTCATCATGTTGGAACTCTTTACTGACCCTCCAGAGGACTTTTGGAAACTGTAAATCTCATAGGAGAGATTGTCTATCTTTCTCCTGCTGAGCCACTGGTGAACTGGAACCTTCCAAGAGCTTCAGCCTTTGAGTTACCAGCACAGCTCCCTATGGACGATGTTACCAGAGCTCCCTTCTTCCCTCTTACTCTTTGGTATCCCCTATAAGGAGCTGTGGTGACCTAGTGGTAAGAAGATGTGGTGCAATGCCAAAAGTACGCAGTTCAGATCCCCCAGCTGCTCTACAGGAGAGGGATGGGCAATCTTCTCCCATATGATTTACTGCTTCAGAAAACCTGCCAGAGCGTCAGCTAGGAGTCAGTTCTAACTTGATGGTACACAGCAACAATGACAAGGAAGAAAAGTCCAGGCCATCTTAAGAAAAGGTGGGCTTTCCAGACAGATTTTATTTCAAGGTCTAGTTCTGCCATTTACTAGCCCTCTGATCTCAACAAATAACTGCATCTTGTTGATAAATATTTATTTGGTCCTTATTATGCTTACTCAGAATATAGGAGTAAATAAAAAAAAAAAACCAAAAGAACACAAAACATCACAAACAAACTTAATCCCAGATCTTTAGAGTTTATATAATAATTTCTTCATCTAAGTTAGGATGTTGTTGTTGTTGGGTGCCTTTGAGTCAAGTACGACTCATAGCAACCATGTGAACAGCAAGCCTGAATTGTGCCCTATTCTATGCTGTCATCATTATCTCTGACACAGTTGAGCCCACTGCTGCACCCACTGTGTCAATCCACCTCATTGAGAGTCTTCATTTCCTTTTCTGATCGTCCATCTTTTCAAACAAGATGTTCTAAGTATGAGAGATGAAGCTTCCACCATCTTTGCCTCCAAGAAGCACTGTGGCTGCATTTTCCTGATATATCTCTTTTTTCTTTGAGCTGTCCATGGGAGATTCAGTACTCTTCACTAATATCACAGCTCAAAAAAAAAAACTCTTCTTCTATCATCTTTATTCATTTTCATCCTTCTGTAGTATAGCAAATGATTGAAAAGACCATGGACTCATTTAGGCACATCTTAGTCTTAAAGTTCACATAATTGCCCTTCATTATTTTAGAAAGTCCCTTACAACAGACTTTCCAGTGTTATATGTCTTCTGACCTCCTGAACGCTGGCACCAACAGTGTTGATTGTTGATCCGAGTAAGATGAAATCATTGACACTTCAATCCTTTCTCCATCTACGGTGATGTTGCCTAATGGGTCAGTGATGAGGACCTTTGTTTTCTTGATATTGAGATGTAATCTATACTGAAGGTTGTAGTCTTTGATCCTTTATAGCAAGTATTCAAGTCCTCCTCACTTTAAGCAAGCAAGTTTGTGTCATCTGCATAACACAGGTTGTCAAGCATCTTCCTCCAATCTTGATGATACATTCCTGTTCAGAGTCCAGCCTCCTAAATTATTCACTCATCGTACAGATTGAATAGCTATGGAACAAGGATACATCTCTGATGCACAACTTTCCTGAAATTAAACCAGATAGTGTTCCTTTGCTTCATTCAGACATGAGCACAACTCATGGGATTCCCATTTTTCTCAGTGTTAGCCATTGTTTGTAATGATCTATACAGTGAAGTGCATCTGCATAGGCAATAAAACACCAGCAGACATTTATCTGATATCCTCTGCTTTCATCCAGGATTCATCTGACATCAACAATGATTTCCCTGGTACCAAGACCTCTTATAAACCAGCTAGGAAGACAGCTGAGTCCCCACTAGGGACCTGACGCCTGAAGCAGAGGTCAACGGGCAACTAGGAACAAGTAAGTAAGGATAGTAAATTCTAGTGTTATTCTAAGATAACACTTTATGAAGAACTCATGTGAATAGTCTTGTTTATCAGTTTCAGTAAATTGACTCCTAGTTACAATGACATCAGAGGAGATTGTGTAGGATTTCCAATTGTATAGGGTTTCTGAAGTAGATTACCAGATCTTCCTCCCAAAGTAACTTTGAATGGACTTGAACATCCAGTCTTACCTGTCTGTGCCAGCCATAGCTATGAGTCTTTCTCATTATCTCGTTGCTAAAGAATCAGAACTGACTCATAGCTGACCCTCCATTGGGTTTTCAAGGCTGTAAAATGCTTTAGAAGAAATTGCTCATCTTTCTCCTGTGGAGCCATGGGTGCATTTGAACTTCCAAAGAAGCTCAAGCCTTGAGTTATCAGCTCATGCCATCAGAACTCCCTATATTTGGAAATAGTAGATTTTGAATGCTTATCTTCTTATCTCCTATATTTTCTTAAAAATTACAGGATACCAGGAAAAAAGTACTAGACTGGAGGCTATGACCCTGGCATTATAATCCTAGAATTAGTGTGACTAGCTATGAGATCTCAGGCAAATATCTCAACTGCTCTGAATTTTGATTACTTCCTCTATGTAATATAAGTGCTATACTAAATAATTTATAAAGCACCTTTCCTTTGGATGAGATTCTGTGTTTCTCAGAATTAGTCATTAATCTTAGTGTATTGTGGAAGAGTGGGTATATGAGATTGTGTGATGATTTAAAGGAAATATATAGCTAACATTTATCAAGAAATAACTAGGCTCAAGCCCGACCCTAAATCCTCACACTTTCCCTTTTAATACTCACAATAACTTTATGAGGCTGGAATTATGTTCAAATTTGTACAAAGCCACCAGCTAGTCACACACAAAAATGGTATTAAAGTCCATGATTATCTTATTGTAAGTCATTCTCTTTACCTTCTACTGCTCTTGGGTAGTTGTTTCAAATTTATCCTAAGATCAATCAAACCTACTTGATCATTCCATAAATTAGCCAGTAAAGGGCAAGGAGTATGTATATTTTCCAGGAAAAGGCACAAGACCATAAAGCTGGCCACTTTCTGCACACCTTCTCTGATTTCTGGCTTCACTGAAGTAACCCTTTCCTACTACTTCTGTGTCCAAGTGATTGATAGGAAACAAAACAATATTGTTTGGAAATTGATGCATTTTCAAATTGAATATCTATTTCTTATCTGGCTGGCTTTTTCAATATACCAAGTGTTTCAATTTATCATAGTAGTTAGCTCTAGAGGAAATAACTGGGTGATCATGGCAACCAGCTTCCTAGGCACACTATAGTAAGAGTGGGAGCAGAAGTGATGAATGGAGAGTCTAGATATCTATTCTGCAATGGACATTCTAGCTTCAGGTTTCTTGGGGGGACCTTTGTTCCTTATAGTTTAAAGTTCATTCATTAAGAGAAGGAAATATTTCATTCCATAATGAAAAGGTTCCTGAGAACAGATCACAAATATCATGGAGAGAAAAAATCATATGAAGAAGAAACACACTAAATGCGGTAATTGTTGTTGTTGATGATTGCTGTCAAATCGATCATGACTCATAGTGAACCTATGAACAAAAAGCCTGAAGCCTTTCCATAACTATCATCATTTATCAAAGTTCATAGAGTTTCCATAGGCATATGGTTTAGGAAGTGGATGCCACTCCTGCTTCCAAACCTGTCTTAAACTGGGGGCTCCACCAAACACTGTCCGCCATGGGTAACCATTATGGCAGTTGACACCACAGTGGCACAAGGTTCATAGTGAAATCAGCCAGCAACTCCAGGTTATCTCAGTGCAGCATATTGACAGAAGAGTGCTGTACCACTTAGAAAACTATTACTCTAAAATATGATAGCAACTAACTTTTTTAAATACAAAGGCCCTCACCAAGATTTTGTTGACTCTAAACCAGAGGTTTAAAATTAAAAAAAAAAAAAAAACGCTAAACCTCAAACACCATCAAATATTACATTCTATGTTGTCGTTGTATGCTGTTGAGTCACCTGCGACATATAGAAACCATGTGTACAGTAGCTCTTTCATGTCTCACAAGCCCAAGATCTACTTTGTGCAGGAAATGTGCCATGTACTCAATACTACTGTATCATTTAATCCCCTTAACAGTCACTCAAGAGATTTTTATCTTGCTCCACTAGATGTTAGAAGAAACTGAAGCTTGAAAAAAAGTATTACCTGCACAAGATTATATTCTTCTCAATGAATGAACACTCAGTTGTGCTCATGTGGAACCTGTACCTGCACCAGGAGGCTGTTGTACAAACAGAGCAAGGAAACACTACGTGGTTTAAAATTGAGAAGAGAGTGTGTCAGGGTTATGTTCTCTTTCCATCCTTGTTCAATCTGTAAGTTGAGCAAATTATCTAAGAAATTTGACTCTTTAAAGAGGAGTGTAGGATCAGGATTGGAGGAAGACTCATCAATAATCTAGGTTATGCAGATGACACAACCTTACTTGCTGAAAGTGAAGAGGACTTGAAGCACTTATTGCAGAAGATCAAGAAATGCAGCCTTCAGTCTGGATTGCATCTCAATGTCAAGAAGACAAAGAGTCTTACCACCGGACTGACAGACAGCATCATGATGGATGGAGAGGAGATTGAATCTGTCAACAGCTTCATCTTACTTGGATCCACATATAACACTGTTGCTTGGATCCACAATTAACTTCATTGGTACCAGTGGTAAGGAAACAAGGAGACACATTGCACTGGGAAAATCTGTAATTAGGGACGCTTCCAAGTTATTGAGGAGTAGTGATGTCAGCTTAAGGACTAAGGTGCTTCTAATTTGGGTCATAGTCTTTCTGATTACTTACCATACATCTGACAGATAGACAATGAGTAAGGATGACAGAAAAAGAATTGATGCCTTTGAGCTGTGGTATTGGAGAAAAATGTTGAGCGTTCCATGGATGACCAAGAGAATGAAGGGATATGTCTTGGAGATAGTGCAGTCAGAGTGCTCTTTGGAGGCAAGGATGATGAGGTTTTGTCTCACATATTTTGGACATGTTACTAGGAAGGGCTATTCCTTGGAGAAGGACATGATACTGGAAAGGGTGGAGGGTCGGCAAAGAAGAGAAAGACCCTCAGCCAGGGGGATTGACATGGTGACTGCTGCAATAGACTGGTGTGTGTCAAGGATTATGAGGATGGTGCAGGACAGAACAGGTTTCAGATATTTTGTTAATAGGCTCACTATGAGTCATACATGACTTGATGGCACCTAACAACAACAAAGATTATATAGGTAAATGTTATGTGGCACCACATTGGAACCAACTCATAGTTAACTCACCAGTGGATTATTAGAGGCAGTATATCTTGCAAGAGGGTATTGCCTATCTTTATGCACAGAGCAGGAGGTAGATTCGAACTGTGTGCCTTTATGTTGGCAGTGTAACTCCTTACCCACTAGGTCACCAGAGCTCCCCTTACAAGTAAATAGTTAATCGTCATTTAAGTCTTTGTCCATCTTACTTTATTGAGTGCTGCATCTACTGTAGACTACTAAAGAAATAACAAATCAATCTTAGAGGAAATATAACCAGAATGTTTCTTAGGGGCCAAAATGGTGAGACTTTGGCTTACTTGCTTAGGCTATGCCATTAGGAACAACCAAGGGTCAATGGTAGTTGACTAAGTCTTCAATAAACTGAACTGAGAAAATGGCTGGGGCCGGGTTGGGGAGGTGGTGGGAAGTGGGAAGACACAAACATAGAAACAATCATGAAGATGGTAAAAAACAAAACAACAATTTGCCTTCCCAGACCCAAGGTCTCTATTAATTGGAACCAAATTTATGACACTGACAATAACAACTATCAACTAAGTAGCTGCTCCTACATCTTTCTACAGTCCTGATACTCAGATGTCATTGAGACCTTTCTTGAGAGCAGTTTTTGCTAGAGATGGAGGCTGGAGCTGAGTGGGAGTTAAGATGGCTGCAGTCCTGAAGATGATCTCATTGGCTGATGTTCCCTCCCTACATTACTCACCTTGATGGTATTCTATCTTCTCGTGTAGGCCTTAAACCATTTTCGTATAGACTGCCAAGTCTTCCTTACTCCATTTATTTTAAACTCATGTTCCTTCTACTGCATTTCTATTGTGCCTTAGGCAGTATATTGGAGTTGGGTCTGAGCCCAACTCTCTCTTTCTTTGCTTATTGAAAAGATGACAGAATCTGCATTATGCTTTCCAGTTCCTGGATCATATATCTTCTCTGTGACTCAGAAATTTGATTGTTTGTTAGCTTATACATCTTTGAAACCCCCTACTCCCCCTGGGCATATTCAGAGAAATCCGAGTCCTTCAAAAATTACTTTATGTTCCTGTTATTAGAAGTCTTTTGAGGTCTCATAGTTTAACATAGACCCTTTACTTGGTAAGGATATGTTATGTGGCATTTCATGCCCAGAAGGTTTTAGGAACAGGAAGTTCTTATTTTCTCTAGTACAGGAACTAGGGATTCTGCCTTTAAGTTTCGCTTCTTTGACTTATTGGCCCTATAACCTTTGGAAAGAGTCCTTGCAGAGTGTACATGATTAATGTATTTGGCAGCTAATTTAAAGTTTGGAGGTTCAAGTTCACCTACAGGCACAATAGAAAGAAGGTTTAATATTAAAATTCTGAAAAATCAGCTAGTGAAAATGCTAGGGAGCATTGTTCTATTCTGGTAGATGTGAGAACACCATGAGTCAAATCTTGAATCTTTCCAAAGTCACTGCCCATCTTTCTGTGTGTGACATAAAAAGAGGTCAGACAAATGAATATTGAACCTGGCTTTGAATTCTAAAATTTAGTAACCCAAGTGTTCCTTCCAGTAAGTAAAATTTCAAATTCCATTCGAAAGTTCCAATAGTTCAACTTTCCCTTCATTTCCGAAGGGAGAGTGTTGCCTTTGCAGTCTACCACATAAATTCATAGATTCCTCAGCTTGAGCTTTCAATTTCCCCTCTTACTTTTTCCTCTAAGTTCTGAGGTAGTAATTTAAGAGAGCTGTATGTTTAGCTTCTGTTGGGCGGACATTGGTTGAGTGTTGAAGGACAAACTGAGACAGTGATGAGGCCAATGAAGAAAGTAAACAAGTTAAATGATACTTTTAAGGAACTTCAGAGGAGGGTTGCATGGATCAAGCTGCCCTCATTACTATCTTTTTCTATGCTTTGGCCACAGTAGTTGATGGTGTGATGGGAAGGGCACATCTTTTGAATCTAATTCAGTCATTTAAGTAACTGCCTTGGAATCTTGGATAAGCATGAAATTGGATAAGTCAGCAACTCCTATTCACTATTCTTATCTGTTCAATGTGGATAGAAGTAACTTGAAGGTTGTCATCATGATCAGTGATGATAAAACACCATGAAGTTTAGAGATACAGTTTGAAATTTTTACAGATGAAATAATATCATGTTTGTGATTTCTCTGATAATTATTAGGGTTGTGGTCTACAATTTGATAGGGAATAAACAGTCTTTTCAACTAGTGGTGCTTGCTAATAGAATAACTACATATCCTCAATGCAAAGTAATGAATTTGGAAACCTACCCCATATAAAAATTCATTCAAAATAGGTAAAAACTATAAAATTCATAGGAGAAAACAAAAGTTTAAACATTTATGAGCTGAGATTAATCAAAGACTTCTTAGATAAAACGTTACAAGTATAAGCAACAAAGAGGAAAATAGATAACATTAATTTCATCAGAATTAAAACCTGTTTTACTTCAAAGAACATACAAAGAGTCAACCCACTGAATGTGAAAATATTTGAAGATCATATGTCTTATAAGGAATATGTATCTATAATAGAATAAGAAGTTTTTTCTATCTTAAAGTAAAATTATTTTCAAAATGGACAAATGACCTGAATAGATATTTCTCCAAAGAAGATAATAAAATAGCAAATAAGTACATGAAAAGATGCTTTAACATTCTTTGCCATCAGGAAACTATAAGCTAAAGCTATGATGAGATATCATTTCACACCCACTAGGATGATTGCAATCAAAAAGTCAGATTAAAGTAAGTGTTAAGGATGTGGAGAAATTGGAAACCTCCTACTAGTGGGAATGTAAAAAGAATTATTCCACTTTTAAAACAGTCTGGTATTTCCTCAAAGGGTTACCACATGACTCAACTATTTCACTTTTAGGTAGATATACTGAATCAAAATTAAAACATATGTTTAAGTTGTTGCTGTTGTTGTTAGGTGCCCTCAAGTCAGGAATGACTCATGGTGACCTAATGAATAGCAGATCTAAACTTTGCTCTATACTGTGCCATCCCCATAATCTCAGATCTACTTGAGTCAATTGATACAGTCTTTGTGTCAATTCGTTTTGTTGAAAGTCATTGTCTTTTTCTCTGATCCTTCAACTTTCTATGCATGATGTCTTTTCCCCCAAGGACTGGCCTTTCTTAAAAATATGTCCGAAGAATGTGAGATGAAGTTTTACCACATTTGCTTCCAAGGAGCACTCTGATGCCACTTCACCAAGACACATCTGTTCGTTTCTTTGGCAGTCCATGGGATATTCAGTACTCTTCTCCAATACCACAACTCAAAGGCATCAATTCTTCTGTCATTAGTAAACATATGTTGTTGTTGTCAATTGACATCAAGTATAGCACAACTCATAGCGACCCTATGAAAAAAAAGACATGAAGTCTTTCTATAACTACTGTCATTTCTCAAAGTTCGTAAAGTTTAAAGAGGCATGTTGTTTAGGAAGTGGATGCCACTTCCGCTTCCAAACATATTTTAATCTGAGAGCTCCACCAAACACTGTCCACTGTGGATAACCGTTATGACATTTGGCAACCCATTGACACAGAGTTCAGCATCACACCCACTCCAGGTTACCTCAGGACAGCAAATTGATAGATCAGTGCTGCACCACTGAGAAGAATGTTCCTCTAAATTATAATTATAATAGGCCTGAAGGCTCAACCAACTTTTAAATACAAAGGCCCTCCAGGAGGTGGTGTTGACTCTAAACAAGAGGCTTAAATAAAAAACAACAAAACATTTCAGACAGTCCTCAACCAAAACAAGAGGAGTGGTTCTCTGTCTCCCTTTCATCTGTTCTTAAGTGCCATGAGTCAAGTATGACTCAAAGTGACCCTATGAACAAAAGATCTGAACTCTGTTCTATAACCATTATCATTTTTCTATGTTCATAGAGTTTTCAGAGGCATGTGGTTTAGGAAGTGGATGAACTCCTGCTTCAAAACCTGAATCAATCTAGGAGCTTCACCAAACACTGCCCACAATGGGTAACCATTATGGTGTTTGACACACCTATGGCATAGTGTTCAGTATGACAACTACTCCAAGTTACTTCAGAACAGTAAGTAGACAGACCACTGTTTTACCACTTAAAAGAATGTTCATCCCTCACCCCCCCCAAAATGAATGTTCATCCCAAAATCAATTACCATTTGGCCAAAGGGCCCTACAGCCTTTTTAAAGATGTGCACGCCCACCACATGCTGGTTGACTATAAACCAGAGACTTCCAAGCCATAGCTGAATCTGTCAAATCCAATCAGCTGACACCTGCTTGTGGACGAAAAAAAAAAAAAAAGCCAAAGAACAAATGTCCCACATGTAACCTCAAGGAGACATGAGAACAGATCTTCCAGAGTTCCAGAGTCAAACCAATTACACATGTGTTGTTGTTGTTATGTGCTGTTGAGTTTCTTGCAACTCATAATGACCCTATGTACAACAGCCATAAACCCTGCTCTATCCTTTGCCAAACTTATTGTCTCTGACACACCTACTCCCATTATCCTAGTCACTGAATCAGCCCATCTTATCAAAGATCTTCCTCTCCTGCACTGTCCCTCTACCCTCCCAAGCACGACATCCCTCTTTAGGAACTGGACCCTCCTTGCAACATGTCCAAAGTGTGTCAGATGAAGCTTCAGAATCCTTGCCTCCAAGGAATAGCCTGGTTTAACCCTCTCCAGGATGAACCTGTTTCATTCTCTTAGCAGTCTATGGTATATTCAATATTCTTCTCCAACACCGCAGCTCAAAGTCATAGCTGCATGATTCATAAAAATAATAATAATAATAATAATAATAATAATAATAAATAACTTGAAACACCCAAGTGTCTATCAACTGCTGTTGTGTACCATCAAGTCAGAACCCATAACTGACTTTCCAATGGGTTTTCAGAGGCAGTAAGTTGCACAGGAGGAGATTGCCTGTCTTTCTCTTGTGAAGCAGCTGGTAGATTTGAACCGTGTAGCTTTGCTTTAGGGAACTCTGGTGGCTTAGTGGCAAGAATTGTGTATTGTTCAAATCCACCAGTTTCTCCATAGAAGAAATTTGGGAAATCTCATCCCATGCAACTACTGCCTCTGAAAACCCACTGGAGGATCAGCTATGAGTTTGTTCCAATTCAATGGTCTGCAAAAACAACAACACCTTTGTGTAGGCAGGGCAATTTCTTACAACTAAGCCACCGAAGCTTCCTTCCGTCAAATGATGACTATATAAATAAAAAGTTATATATCCATACAATGTGGGAGGAGGATGAATAATCTCATCCAATGCACTTACGGCCTTTGAAAACCAACTAGAGGGTCAGCTATGGATTGCTTTTGACTCTATGGCATACAACAACCATATTATGGAATATATTGACAATAAAAAGAAATAAGAACTAAACCATGTGCAATATGATTTAATCTCATAAGCATTATGTTAAATAAAAGAAGTCCACAAAAGACCATGTATCATATGAACACATTGGTATGAACATTCATAAGTAAGTCTATGGACATAAAAAAATAGATTCATGTCTGCCTAGGGTTTGAAATAAGGTGGGTAAAGAGCAGTGACTACTGATGGCTACTCACCATGGTGCCAATAGTCTACATCATAATAGATAAAGGATTGAAGATGCCAATTGTTTAATCTTGCTTGGATCAACAATCAACATCCTTGGTACCAGCAGTCAGGAAATCAGGAGATGTATTGCACTGGGCAAGTTGACTGTTAGGGGTCTCTCCAAAATACTTAAGAGCAATGATGTCAGTTTGAAGACTAAGGTGCACCTGGTTCAGGCCATGGTCTTCTCAATCACCTGCTACACCTTATAAATCTAGACACTGAATAAGGATGACAGAAGAAGAATTGATGCCTTTGAGCTGTGGTGCTAGAAAAGAGTATTGATTATGCCATGGACTTCCAAAAGAATAAATAAATCTTGGAGAAAGTATGGCCAGAGTGCTTCTTGGAGACAAAGACAGTAAAGTTTGATCTCTTAGACTTTGGACATGTTGCTAACCGAGGTTATTCCTTGGAAAAGTACATTATGCAAATATGGAGGGTTAGTGAAAGAAAGACCACCGAAGAGATAGATTGACACAGTGACTGCAATAATGGGTTCAAATGTGTCAGAGAAGATGAAGATGCCACAGGAGAGTTCAGATTCATGTCTGTTGTTTGTAGGAGAGCTATGAGTTGAGTATGCCTAGCCAAATCCTAACAATAACAACCACTGTTGGCTACACAGATTATTTTGGGGTGATGGAAATGTTCTAAATTTGTTTGTGATTATAGTAACTCAACTGTGAATATACCAAAACCCGCTGCACTGTATATTTTAAATGGATAATTATATATTGTGTAAATTATGTCTCAATTAAGCTCTTACTTAAAAAAAAATAACCACAGAGTGGGATGAGAAGAGAGAGGGTGGTGGAAGATTGGAAAAAAACCCCAAAATTAGCTTTCTGTGATTTGATCTCATTGAAACTGGGTATGTAGTAGGTTTATGGGGGTTCATTATGTTAATGTTTCTACTTTCATGTGTGTTTCAATTATAAAATTTAAAAGATAAGTAAGTAAAACAATCTTACTAAAATCTTCTATTGAGCTGATTCTGAGTCCTAACGAACTTATAGAACAGAATAGAACTATTCTTTAGGGTTTCCAAAGCTGTAGCTGTCAAAAATATCAATCTCTTCTCAATCTATTATGATGCTACGAATTGGCCCACTAGTGAGAATCTTGTTTTCTTGAAATTGAGCTTCAATCCATGTCCTCGATCCTCTGCAGCAAATGCTTCAGGCACTCCTCAGTTTCAGCAAGAAAGGTTGTGTCATCTGCATAATGCAGCTTGTTGATGAGTCTTCCTCTATTCTTGATGCTACATTTCTCCTCATAAAGTTCAGCCTTCTGAATTATCTGTTCTGCATATAGTTGAAAAAAATAGATTAAAAAGTATAGGATGCATCCCTGATTCTGAACTATACAGCGGGTTCCTTGCTCTGTTCTGACAACTGCTTCCTGGTCCCAGTATACATTTCATATGAGCACAATCCAGTGGTCTGGGGTTCCTATTCTTCTCAGAGTTGCCACAGTTTACTGTGATTCACACAGTCAAATGCCTTTGCATGGTCAATGAAACACAGATAGTCATTCCTCTGGTACTCTGCTTTCTGCCAAGATCCATATGACATTTGCAATGATTTTCCTAATTCCACAGCCTCTTCTAAACCCAGCTTGTATTTCCAGTAGTTCTCTGTCAATGTACACTTGCAGTCATTTTTTAATAATCTTCATTAGGATTTTGCTTGCATGTAGTACTAGTGATATAATTGGATAATTTCCAGTGTTGGATAACCTTTTCTTGAAATGGGAATAAATATGAGCCTCTTCCAGTGAGTTGGCCAGGTGGTTGTCCTCCAGATTTCTTGGCACTGGCTGGTGAGTATATTCAGGGAAATATCTGTTGAAATATGTCAATTCATATTTTATTGGTTCCTGATGCCTTGTTTTTCACCAGTTCCTTCAGAGCAGCTTGAACTTCCTTCTGCATCACCACTGCCTCTTGAATATAGATTGTTTGATGAAATTCTTCTGTGTCAGCCAATTCTTTTTGGTATAGTGCCTCTGCATACTCCTTTCATCTTCTTATAATGCTTCCTGAATCATTCAATATTCTGCCTACAGCATCCTCAAGTATTGCAACTTGAAGCTTGAATTTGTTCTTCAGTTACTTCAGCTTAAGAAATGTTGAGTTCATCTTTTTTTATTTTCTGACTTTTTGCACATTTTATTTTAATACTTTATCTTCCTGAGCTGCCCTTTGAACTCTTCTTTTCAGCTCCTTAATGTCCTAGTTTTTTCGCCTTTGCTTTAGCTTCTCAGTGCTCAAGTGCAATACTCTGTCCCGACATCCACCTTGGTCTTTCTGTCCTTCTTTGTCTTCGTAATAATTTTTTGCATTTTTCATGGATAACATTCTTGATACCCTCCTACAATAGCTCATCTGGCCTTCACCCATTAGTGTTTAAGGCCTCAAACCTGTTCCTGAGATGGTTTTTAAATCCAGATGGAATAGATTCACGGTCAAGTTTTGGTTCTTGTGGATTTAATTTCATTTTCTTAAGCTTTAGTTTGAACTTGCATATGAGTTAATGGTCTGTTTCACAATCAGCACCTGGCCTAGTTTTCAACTAATATTGAGCTTCTCCAATGATTCTTTCCACTGATGTAGTCAATCTGATTTCCTGTGCAGACCATCAGGTGAGGTCCATGTGTATAGTTGCCATTTGTTTATCATAAAAGGTATTTGCAATGAATAAATCACTGACTATATAAAATTCAATCATTATTTTTCTTCAGAGTCTTTTCTGTCACCAAGCCCTTTGTGACCCTATATACAACAGGCCAGAACCCTCTCCTATCCTATGGGAGCCTCATCATTTCTGGCACACTTAAGCCCATTGCTATCTATCTCACTGGGGGGGGGGTCCTTTCTTTTGCTGCCCCTTCACCTTTGCGAGCATGGTGTCCTTTACACCTGACAATTTTCCTTCAATTTTTCTAAATTCCTTTTGCATAAACTGTCACTTTCCTTTCCACCCTGACTTCACTCAGATAAGTGAGAAAACAACTGGTCACAGACATGAAGATGGCTTCTAATCCCTGACTCGTCCCTTTCTTTATTTTATCAAGGCAGGTAAGTCACTCTTGTCAATTTTACTTCCAAATGATTTGTCTGCCAGACCCACTTCTATTTAAAGAGACCTGAATTTAGCAAACTCATCAGGATTAGAACGACCATGTGATTCTCAACCTGACCCATTCTGAACACTCCGGCAAACTCCTTTTATGTGAACACGTACATGTTACTCCTTCTCACGCCGCCTCAAAAATGTACAGTCTTTGTATTTTTTTTACAGGAGATATAGTACGTAGTGTCAGGCTACTAACTAAAAGATTGGCAATTTCAATTTCAATTTGCTAGTCATTCCTTGGGAGAAAAATGGACAATCTCCTCTCTTAAAAATTTCAGCCACTCACTTCCATTGTCATGAAGTCAAAACCAACTCATAGCTGACCTGAATATTGGATTTCTGAGGCTGAAAATCTCAAGAGAGCAGATTATCTATTTTCTGTGGAGTGACCAGCAGATTCAAAATGCCAGAGATGTGTGGCCTTTGGATTAGCAATGGACTAGGCCACCAGTGCTCCCTTGTAAAGAGTTACAACCTCAGAAACCTGGTAAAGGGTTGCTGTGACCAGGAACATGCTGTGCAGCAAGAAGTTTGGGTTTGGGGTATTTCTTATGCAGTGAATTGTTTCTTTTTCCTTCTATATATTTTTTAATATCCCACAATTTGTTTCTATTGCTGCCATCTAATACGTCCATCCAGGTGGCTGTTCCTTCAGGTAGTCATGTCCTTCAAGTGAGGTGAATCTTGACAAGTCTTTTTTTTTACTATTTTTTATTATTCTTTTATACTGGTTTACATACAATGTTCATAAAGTTTGTGTACATTGTTTTTCACACCGGATTTTTCCCCTTTATTTACCCCTCCCTCCACCCATCAAATTTGTGACCTTATGATTAAGCCCCTCCCCCGGGATCCTTATACTCCTCTATAATAATGATCTTAATATTTGTCCCTATGAGACTGAATTAGTTCACTTAGCATAATTCTCTCCAGTCCCTCCCATGTTAGGTAGTAATTTACAAAACCATTGCTCCTGCGTGCTGTGTAGTATTCCATTGTGTGAATGTACCATAATTTCTCAATCCATTTCATTGTGGTTGCGCATTTGGACTGTTTTCCATGTTCTTGCTATGCTGAATAACGCTGCTATGAACATTGGTGTACAAGTCTCTGTTTATGCCTCAGTTCATATTTTCTCAGGGTACATTCCAAGCAATAGAATAGCTTGACCAATCTTATCCAACATGGGCTATTCATAGTTTTTGCCAGTAATTTGTTTAAAGATGAGCATATAAAATTATATTCTGTACTGTAAGGCATTAGAGGGGTCTATTGGAGAAAAATTCTTCTTGGAAAAAAATATTATTTACTTCTGAAAAAAAGAAAAGAAAATAGAAGAAGAAGCAGACCCTTTCCTTTCGCCTCACCCTCCAGACCTCTGGGCACTGAGGAACCACAAACAGCACCTGAAATGGCTGCAGCCATCTTGTGGCCATGAAGAGAAAGCCAAGAGATTCACAGCTGCGGCTGAGCCATAAAATTCTGAACTTAGATCCTGACTTAAATCAGTCCTGCAATTGAGCTAACTCTGCACATCTTACTGTATGAAATAATAAATGTCTTTGTTGTAAAAGACAAATTTATTTCAAATTCTAAACCCCTCTGAGCAACCTTATTTCTAGTTATAAACACACCTGATTTTGTAGTAGGATTTTCCGATTTTCCAATCTAGCTGTATCAGTCACTGGCTCTGCCACCCTGAGAAGTTATTTACCTTTTCTAATCTAAAACAAACCAAACTCTCTGCTACTGAGTTGATTCTGACCCATTGCAATCCTCTGTCAAGTTTCTGAGGCTGTAAATCTTTTGGGAAGGACACTGCTGTGAAGCAGTTGGTGGATTCAAACCACTGACCTTCTTGTTAGTAGGAAAAGATGTAATACATTAGCCACCCCCCAGAGCTCCTTTTTGTCCTTTGTTATATGCTGAAAAGTCAGAACTGACTCATAGCTAACCCACCCCCTCCCCCGGCCCCCAGTAGGTTTTCAGATGCTGCAAATCACAAGGGAGATTGTTCATCTTTCTCCTACAGTGCAGCTGGTTGATTTGAACTGCCTGCCTTTGAGTTGGCAATGCATCTCCTTAACAGTTTTCATCTGGATCAGAAAGTATTCGGTAATAACATATCATATAAGGGACTTATATCCAGAATTTATGAAATACTTGAGCACCACAACAAGATAAAGGTAAATAATCCAATAGAAAAATGGGCACAGGATATGAACAGGCACTTCACCGAAGACAACATTCAGATGGCTAACAAACACATGAAGAAATGCTCAAAATCCCTAGCCCTAAGAGAGATGCAAATTAAAACAACTATGAGATATCATTTCACCCCAGTCAAAATAGCAAAATTTAACAGAACAGCAAGCAACAAATGCTGGCGAGGTTGTGGAGAAACTGGAACCCTGATTCACTGTTGGTGGGAGTGTAAAATGGTGCAACCCCTGTGGAAAGCAGTATGGCGCTTTCTCAAAAAGTTGCAAATAGAGATACCATTTGACCCAGCAATTCCACTACTGGGAATATACCCTGAAGAGACCATAGCTGACATCCAAACAGATATATGCACACCCATGTTTATTGTAGCTTTGTTCACAATAGCAAAGAGTTGGAAACAACCTAAGTGCCCTTCAACAAACGAATGGCTAGAGAAGCTGTGGTATATTCGCACAATGAAATACTATGCTGCATTGAAAAACAAGGAACTCATGCAATATTATTCAAAATGGTTGACTCTGGAGAACATTATGCTGAGTGAAATATCCCAGTCACAAAAGGACAAATATTACATGATGCCACTGTTGTAGAATGGGACTGTCCTTGGGGTTGGGGAGAGACTGAGTAAGATGGGTTCAATAATGTATACTGCACTGAAACAGAGAAGGGAGAAAACTGTTTAAAAGAGATATATAACTAGGTATTTCTGTCATCACAGGAGTCTAGAGCGAGGGCTACATGGTGGAGGGGACCTGGGGGAGGGTTTGTAAAACAATAAAAGAATCTTTTCTTTTACTTTTCCATAATTTTTGACTCGTGTACTTATAACTTGTTAGTCAAATTTGTGTCTTCTAGGTTGCAACACCCCCATGATACATCTTCAAGGATATGAACATGTACGGCCAAGCACAATCAATAAGAGTGCATCTAAATTCCAAAATCAATCTCCATAATAGTCTATGTGTTTCCTACTGCCAAAGGGGCCCTTTAAAGTAGTGAGAGAAGATCTTCACCCTGAAACCCACAGCGTCCCTTTTCAGCAGGAAATAGCTAAGAGAATACACCATCCCCTTTTCCTTATGACTCAGGGTGAAGTCTCTCTCAGGGAGGAGTGATAGGGAATGGCAAAGGACACACTGACAAAGAAGAATAATCAGAACTGGCTTTGACAAGCACTGTGGCATTTGGACAAGAACAAACTGGGAGGAGGGTAGAGAGAATAGTGCAACAATGAATGAATGGAAACCCAAAATCTCTGTAAATGTTTATGAAAATTAATAAAATATAATTATAGAAAAAAAAATGACCCAGAAGACATCTTAAAGCACAGGTTCCTGATCCTCACACCTATAACGTCTTATCAAGTACATTGGTGGTAAAGCCTGAAATATCTGCTCTTCTAGCAAGTTCCCAAGTGATACTTTTGCTCCAAGGACCACGCTTTGAAGTATTGTTATCATAGGCCGAGGTTTCTCAGCCTGTAAAATGAACATGAGAGCATTCCTTACCTGATAGGTTTTATGAGGATTAAAGATGATAACGCGTTCCCAGTGCTTGGCGTAGTGCCTGGCACAGAGTTATGGTTTAGAAATGGTAACTATTATTATTAACTTTGGGGAAATGTTAAGCTAGCAGCTGAGGGCTTTAGGTAAATTTCAAGCACAGTCTCATTCCTCTGGAGTCTTGGAGCCCTGCATGGCAGGCTTTCCCAGACAAAAGAGCCAGAAGAAACCTGTTGACGGAGGATATTAACTAGGTGATGGTGGGAGAATGACATGAGTGATTTGCTGGGATTATTGAAAATCATCCGAAATACTGCCAGGTTGAGAAGTAGATGGGGAGGAAAAATGGCCTTCACTTATCAGTCCTCCATTAAAATGGTTTGTAGTGTGTTCCAGCATTATCCAAATGATTAAAGATGTGAAACCTTGAAAAGAGGTGGGGGCAGGAACAAGACTGGCCGGCTTTAAAAGAAGGAAGGCAATAAAAGATTAGTTATTAAATAAATGAAGTTCAGGAAATGATCCAATGTCTTGGGAATACTCAATCATTGTAGACTGAAGCCTTCTAACCTTGTAGCATTGAAGAAAAAAATCTCCAAGCATGGTATTTCAGGCACACTGTTACTTGCTGTTTCTCAGGCTAAAGACAAATTAAGAAGGCTAAAAACCCTAGATTTTAAAACAACAACATTCTGTGAATTTTCCCTTTCCTAAAATGCTCAAGGCATCATTCTGATTTTTGATTTTTTTCTTCTTTATAATTTCCGAGAAGGGGGCAGAGTTTCTGTGGTAATTATTGTTGTTATCTGACGTACACACAGCCATTCACTGTATACTTAACATGTGCCATGGAACCCTATTTGTTCAGTGCGTAAAATACTTATTAATCAGAAGGTCAGTTGTTGGAATCCATCAGCTTCTTCTCAATTGGAAAAAAAAGAGGCAGTCTGCTTCCAAAAAGATGTATAGCCTTTGAAACACAATGGGCCTCTCTACACAACTGCTGAGTCAGAAACAACTCAATGGCAATGAATTTACTTTTGTTGGGATAACATGTCAGACACTGGGCTAAGTAGCTTACATTATTTCACTTAATTCTTTGAACAGTTCAATGATACGAGTCTTATTTGTTATACCTTGTGCAGATAAATAAACAGGCTCAGACTCATTTTGGTCTTACAGTGTGAAGGTGGACTTTAACCTAGGTCCAAATAACTTTTCTTTAAATTTGTGGTATGAATGTGTATTACAAAAAAAATTGACAATTCAGTAACACTTATGCATATAATTCAGTATTTATCAATTATGATTTTCATATAGTACAAACACTATCACTATGCTTTTTCAAATTATTCTTCAACCAAAATACATTTTTAACAGTTCAACCAATATGTATATATATTTTCTCATTTTTCTTTCTGATCAGAGAGTCAACTAAGGCATTAAATTCTTTTTTTTTTTTAAGGCATTAAATTCTTGAGATGGAAGCAAGATATTTAGATAGCTTTTTTGTTCAACTGTTACATGAATATCAAAATTAGAACTAACTCAGGCCCCTATTCTTTTTTACATCACACAGCCTTTGTGAATTACTCATATTTGTTTTGTTTAGCTTTTAAGTAATTTGCTTTTGTTGTTATGTGCCATCGAGTTACCTGAAACTCACAGTGACTCTGTACAACAGCCCTAAACCCTGCTCTATCCTATGCCAATCTCACTGTCTCCAACACACCTACCTCCATAACTGCAGTCACTGAAGCAATCTGTTTTATCAAGATTCTTCCTCTTTTGTGCTGTCCCTCCACCCACCCAAGCACGGTGTCCCTCTCCAAGGACTAGTCCCTCCTTACAACATGTCCAAAGTATGTCAGATGAAGTTTCAGAATCCTTACCTCTAAGGAGCAGCCTGGTTTAACCCTCTCCAGGATGAATCTGTTTGTTCTCCTGGCAGTCCATGGTATTTTCAACACTCTTCTCCAGCACCACAGCTCAAAGGCATCAATTCTCCTTCTTTCATCCCTAGCCATTTTCCAGCTCTCTGATGCATAGCAAGTAATTGCAAAGACTATGGCCTGTATCAAGCACACCTTAGTCTCCAGACTGACATCATTGCTCTTCAGTACTTTAGAGAGGTCTCTGACAGTAGACTTTCTCATTGACAGTCATCTTTTAATTTATTGACTGCTGGTGCATGCTGTTAACAATCTCAATCTCTTCACCAACTTGATTTAAGTAATTTACACACTCTATATCTCTTGAAACACTTGCTGCAGAAAATTAAAGACTACTTCTTTCAATATGAACTGCATGTTAACATCAAGAAAACAAAAGTCCTCACAATGTGACCAATAAACAATATCATGATAGATGGAAAAGTTTGAATTTGTCAATGATTTTATCTTGCTTGAATCCACAATCAGCACTCTTGATAAGAGCAGTCATTTACAGTGCAAAAACCTTCTGTCAAGAAACTCTCCAAAGTGCTAAGGAATAATGATGTCGGTTTAAAGACTAAGGTGCACCTAATTCAAGCCATGGTTTTATGGACTACCAAAAGAAGAAACTAGTGTCTTGGAGAGAGTGCAATCAAAGTGCTCCTTTGACTCAAGGATGCTGAAGCTTTGTCTTACAAATCTTGGGTATATCATTAGAAGGAACCAGTGTTTGGAAGACTGCAGCATGCTGGGGAAAAAAGAAAGAGAAAGGCTCTCAGAAAGATAGGGTCTAATGATTATAACAATGACTCAAGTATATCAGAGATGATAAGAATAGGACAAGGTTTAGATTTGCTGTTCATAGGGTTGCTTTGAGTCATAGTTGATTTAAAGACATCTAACAATAACAACAAAAATTTTCCAAAGGATTTTATCAAATAGCAGATTCATCGATAGTTCACCTTAACTTTGATCTTCTTTCTCTCTTCCTTCTCATTTTGGAGAGCAAGTTTCATCCCTCCAAACAGTTCATCATCCTACTTTACTACATATTAGACATATCACCAATTCTTCTCATTGAAAACCTATATGACCAAGACCTCCATTTTTTTCCTTTTTTGTCCCCATTTCCTTTTAATTAGTCCTCACCACCTGTGACTTGAAAAATGGCTGGTGTTATTATCAACATAATAAAGATGAGGAAACTGGGTCACAGAAAGATTAAGTAATTTGTCCAAGGTCACTGCATTAGTCAGTGCTTTTTCTAATGCTTTATTTTGAGTTTACCGCAGTCAGATGTGACTTTGCATACAGATTTTCTCCATTATAAAGAACAATATGTCCTGGAGAAAGTGCATCCAGGGTGTTTCTCAGAGGCAAGAATGGTGAAACTTTGGGCATGCTGTTAGGAAGAGTCAGCCAGGCCTTGGAAAAAGACATCATGCTCAAAAAGGTGGAGAAGTGGCAAGAAAGAAAAACCCTCAAGGAGATGGATTGACACAGTGACTGTAACAATGGGCTCAGCGTGTCAGTGATGATGAGGTTGGCACTGGATAGGGCAGGTTTTAGATCATAGGGTGACTATGAGTCATAGTCAACTTGATGGCACCGAACAATTACAACAGCATTAATTTAACACGATATTTTAAGTTTCTTACATTTGGTGTTTGTTGCATTTTTTTTCTGTAAAGTGAAATTTCTCTGAAGATTGAGTGAGATAATGCATCAAGTACTTGCCATCACGTCCAGAGCAGAAGACATAAATAAAAGTATACAATATACAGAGATATAGTTTTTAATATACACACACAGCATATAGACTATTTTCTACTTCTATTGATTTCCGTACAAGTATGTTATGATTCCTGGTGTCACAATGCTTCAAGCTCTTGGGGTATTAAGAACTCATTATCTGTTCTGTAGGAGAAAGTTAAGTCAGTCTGCTTCCGTAAGAATGGCAGCCTTACACGGGATATGAACAGACACTTCACCAAGGAAGACATTCAGATGGCCAACAAGCACATGAAGAAATGTTCAAAATCCCTAGCTCTGAGAGAGATGCAAATCAAGACAACTATGAGATATCATCTCACCCCAGTAAGACTAGCAAAATTTAACAGAACAGCAAGCAACAAATGCTGGCGAGGTT
>NW_006399755.1:19140754-19165739 GCF_000299155.1 Elephantulus edwardii
ACCTACTTTGGACATGTTGCAAGGCGGGACTGGTCCTTGGAGAGGCCTATCATGCTTGGCAAGGTGGAGGGACAACGTAAGAGAGGAAGACCCTTGATGCGATGAATTGATTCAGTGACAAGGGTAATAAGGGTACATGTGTTAGAGACAATAAGATTGGCACAGGATAGAGCAGGGTTTAGGGCTGTTTTACATAGGGTCGCTATGAGTCGCAGGTGATTCGACAGCACATAACAGCTACAACAACAACAGCTTATGATCTTGGATATATTTTTACCTGTTTGTTGGCCATCTATGGTCATTCTTATTTTTATATAATTCTCAGTCTGCTTACCCATACTTTTCTTAATGGATTTATTTGCTTTTTCAAATAATTTGTAAGTTAGAAAGCATGGTACTATTGTATTTATTTAATAGTTGTGGAAATTGAGTAGTAAAGGCAACTACACTTGAAGAAGAAAGCTCTAGTAAAGAGTTATTAGTAGGGCCAAGCCCAGAACTCTTGACTCTCTTCTAAATTTTTATTTTGAAATTTACTTTCAGCATTTAGGAAAATTTCACTGGTAGAACAGATTCTCTCTCTGAACCTCCAAGATAAGCTACATCAAATTGTGAGTCACCCCAAATGTGGCTTCAAAGAGATTTGGGACAAGTATTATTAAGGGGTGTGAGTGTTTGATTGATTTTCATAGACATTAGACTATTAAGTATGAAAAACCCTGGTCTGGCTTCCTGATGGAACTCATTCTAATTCTGCCTTTGCCACACTGCTGTGAGTCACCAGGCAAATGACTTCACTTTGGGGGACCTTTGTTGAAGGAGAAAATGTTTGTGAAGTTCTTTGACAAGTAGAAGAGAGTGAAAGAAAGAGAAAGTAAGTAGTACTGTTGTTTTGTGTGCCAGAGTAGAACTGCCCCAGAGGATTTCCTGGACTTTAATATTTACCAGACGGAGCCCTGGAAACACCATCTGTAGCATGGATCAGGACTTGTTTCTACCACTTCAAATCTACCAACAGTTCAATGAGGGAAGCATAGGTAGTCTTCCCCCTATTAAGATTTATTACCTCAGAAACCCAATGGAGAGTCTTTGTAAGTTGGAATTGACTAGATAATGTTGGGTTTGAGGAATTTTGTTTGTTTTTTGAGAATCTTCAAGGGAGTGTATTGTCAAGTCTTTTCTCCCATGAGTTCTGGTGGCATAGTACAAAAGAAAGTTGTGCTGCTAACCCAAAAGTGACACCTTTCTGGCAGTCCAAATCCACCAGGGCTCTAAGGAAGAAAGATAGCAAAACTCTCCCATTGCATTTACAGCCTCTTAAAAGCCCATCCATAGGTCAACTATGAGTCAGCTCTAACTCAGCGGCAATGAGTGAGTGAGTTTCTCCCCTGCAGAGGCTCATGGGTCTGAACTTCTGACCTCTTGGTTAGCAGCAGAGCACTTATTATTGCTCCACTAGAACTCTCCGCAATCTTTATTCAGGGCAGGAAAGTAAGAGGAAGATGAATAAAACATAGTCCCTGCTTCAGGGAGTCTAACCTAGTGGAAGACAGATGTAGTAACACTGGTAAATACCGAAGGAGCACTGAAATGTTATTGTTAGTTGCAGATGAGTTGAGTATGACTCATAGTGACTTTATGAAGAGCACACTTGAATCCTGTCCTATCCTGTGCCATCTTCATCGTCTCTGACACCCATTTCTATAGTCACTGTGTCAATATCATTGGGAGTCTTTCTTTTACTGACACTTTACCTTTCCAAGCATGGTGTTCCTTTTCAAGAAAGAGTCACCTAACAACATGTCCAAAGTATGAGAGATGAGGCTTCATCGTCTTTGGCTCCAAGGGAACACAGTGGTTGCACTTTTTCTGTGAAGTATCTATTCTTTCAGCAGTCCATAAGATATTCAGGACTCTTCTCCAGCACCACAGCTCAAAGGCATCAATTCTTCTTCTCTCATCTTTACTCATTGTCCAGCTGTCCAGATGCATAGCAAGTAATTGAAAAGACCATGACTTAAATTAGATGCCCTTCAGTCTTGAGACTGACATCATTGTCTTTCAGCATTTTGGGGAGATCTCTGACAGCAGACTTGTCCAATGCAGTATGTCTCCTGATATCCTGACTTCTGGCTTCGAGGGTGCTGATTGTTGAACCAAACAGGGTGAAATCATAGGCAGCAGCTTTTGCCTCACAGGTGGACTCAGGGAAGCATTCATGGAGGGGAGGATGTCTTCAACAAATTTTGAAGAATGACTTAGCTAGATTTTGAGACTGGAAATTATATTCTAGACCTGTGGTTGCATACTTAAATCAATGTGGGAACTTTAAAAAAAGCTACTAATGATGGACCTTATGCAGGAAAGTTTCTAATTTAATTGATCTTGAGTGGTACGCAGCCATTTTTTTTCAAGTTCCATTGTTGATTTTAATGCGCAGTCAGTGTGGTTGAGTCATCTTTCTTTTTGGGAAAGTACCAGAACTTACTGGTTGCTGGAGCAAAAGGACAAGAAAGGAAGTGGTATGAGGCACAGACAAGGTCATATGAATTGTGATTCTAAAGAGGAAGACTTCAAAGATGATGGGATGATATTACAGGATTCTAAACAGGGGCTTCACAGTCAGATTTTTATATATATATATATATATATATATATATATATATATTTTTTCTCAAATAACTCTAAGGATCAAATGTGGAGTACTGAGAGGTACAGATTTGTAAATGACAAATATAATAACGCCTGGTTTTAAGAAGATAGACGAGAGATAGGACAGTTAACTACCAATATTCAGGGTTAAGAAGTGTATTATCTATTTTATTTCGTTAAAGGTATGCCTATTTATAGACAGAGGGGGAAATCCACCAAGCAATGGAGGAGTTGATAATAAAGGAAACAATTGAATACTGCTGCCACAAGCTATGAGAAATGGGCATAGGAGCTGAGTTCTAGGAGGATAGAGACGCAGCCCCCTGAGCCTAGAGAGGACCACTGATGCGAGAGAGAAGCGATGAATGTGCGAGTATGAAGTGTTTGTTGTTGTTGTTATGTGCCGTTGAGTCGCCTGCGACTCATAGCGACCCGATGTACAACAGCCCTAAACTCCGCTCTGTCCTGTGCCAATCGCACTGTCTCTGACACTCCCATCCCAATTATCCCAGTCACTGAATCAATCCACCTCATAGAGGGCCTTCCTCTCCTGCGCCGTCCCTCCACCCTCCCAAGCATGATGCCCCTCTCTAAGGACCGGTCTCTCCTCACAACATGTCCAAAGTAAGTTAGACGGAGCCTCAGAATCCTTGCGTCCAAGGAGTCACCCGGTTTAACCCTCTCCAGGACAAATCTGTTTGTTTTCCTAGCAGTCCATGGTATATTCTCAATACTCTTCTCCAGCACCACAGCTCAAAGGCATCAATTCTCCTTCTATCCTCCTTGGTCATTGTCCAATTCTCTGATGCATAACAGGTGATTGCGAAGACCATGGCCTGTATCAGACGCACCTTAGTCTCCAGAGAGACACCACTGCTCTTCAGCACTTTGAAGAGGTCCCTAACAGCAGACTTTCCCATGGCAATGTGCCTTTTAATTTCCTGGATGCTGGTGCCAAGACTGTTGGCTATGGAGCCAAGCAAACTAAAGCTGTGTACAATCTCAATCTCTTCACCATCCATCCTGATGCTGCCAGTTGGTCCAGTGGTGAGAATCTTTGTCTTCTTGACATTGAACCTCAATCCATATTGTAGGCTGCAGTCCTTGACACTCTGCAGCAGGCGCTTCAGGTCCTCCTCAGTTTCAGCAAGCAGGGTTGTGTCATCCGCATAACGCAGATTGTTGATAAATCGTCCACCAATCTTGACCCCACATTTCTCGTCATAGAGCCCAGCCTCCCGGATAATCTGTTCTGCATATAGGTTGAAAAGGTATGGAGATAGGATGCATCCCTGGCATACACCCTTCCCAATTTTGAACCATGTAGTGTTCCCTTGCTCTGTTCTGACGAATGCCTCCTGATCCAAGTATAAGTTTCGCATTAGAATGATCAATTAATATGCCTAATTTATTGTTTTTCTGAAGTAAGGGTGAGTGAGATAATCTGATAAGGAACTCTGGTGATTAGGAAGATCATCTATTAATGGAAAGGTCAGAAGTTCAAAGCTACCTGTCACTTGAGGAAAGAAAGGTGTAGTATTCTGTCTCTGTCAAGATTCTATCCTTTAACTCCTAAGGAGCACTTCTAGATGGTTCTAAGACACTATGAGTCAGTATCTACAACAATGGGTTTGTTCTTTGGTTTCAGCTTGGAAAAGATTTGATAATCATAATGGTTCCCAGAAAGTTTCAGAAGAATAGATTGAGGAAAATGAATAAGAGATGTAACCAAGAAACAATAGAAGGATCTGTAACACATGTGAGTGCAAGGAGACATTTTTAATGCCCAATGAATATGGATATGTGATTTGGATCTTAAGAAGTGGATAGAAATTGGTCAAGCAATCAAACATGGACACATGCCAGGTAGAGGAAGACCATGTGCAAAGACAGAAGGAAAATGCAACCATCTGGTGTGGTTATGACTGAGGATGGCAAAAGGTTTGAATGAATGCCTTGCTCAGGAATCTACAATGTGTGCTGTGGGCAATTGAATTATTTTGCCTTTTTTATATATTCTGTGGCTTAGGCTTTATTTTGGAATCACAGGCTAGAATGAGGCCTCAGAATTTGTTTTTCAAATGAGGAAAGAGCGTCTCAGAGATAGGACTTAACTATTAAGTGGTCACATAATCAACTAGTGGAAAATGGTATATTCATTCTAGGTCTCCTTATCCCTGTCCCTGCCCTGTCTTCGCCACCTTCTACCTCTTTTGTCTCCCTTGTGTACCTAAAGGTTCTGTCATCAGCAAGGAATTTCATGGAGCGTGGCAAACCAGTGGGGAGGTAATTGAAGGCAGAGACACCGCCCAACACACTTGACATCACTCCAGAAGCAGCTGTGGCTCCAGCTGGACTTGACTCTGTTATTTTCTGTTCTCTTAAGCAGCTCTGCTCAGAGCAGTGGCTGCTGGGAGCTAAAGCTTGAGAGCCTGGGGGGGCCTTTGTAAAGGAGAGCCAAGCGATCCCAAGGCCAAGGCCAGAAGGTCTGGCTCCTGTTTCAGAGCGTGGAAGTGCAGTCCTTCAAAATATCAACATAGTAATAACCTGCTGAAGACTTGGCTTCCCATGCATGGGCTGTTTTGGAAAGAAAAGGTTGTTTTTGTTGTTGCTTTTATTCATAAATAATACAATCTGACTTTTCAGCCCTGCAGAGAGGTCTAGGCAACCAGGATAGGAAGACCCCCCACTGGGATGAATTTATGAAGTCAGTTCCTACACAAGCCTGAAGCTCTGAGATTACTTGATCCTGAGAAGGTAGAGATTAGCATATCTGCTCCTGTATTTTCCTGTGAATAGTTGACCAACTAGGGTATAGGAATGAGACCCGGCCTGGGTGATTGGGAACATTTGTTTAACTTACTGAATTGAACAAACTTTTCAAGCCTGTGATTTTGCCACTTTGATTGCTCTGTGGAACAGATAGGAGAATTTAGAGAGCTCCTTTCCAGGGGCAAAAATAACCAGCTCCATTAAGTGTCCAACAAGCAAACAGTCTCATTCTTTAAAGCCTGCTTCAGATGTCACCTTCTGCCTCCAAAACTTTGTCTTTCTTATTCCCTTGTGTTTCCACAGCATTTTCTTCTGGTATGTGCTTGAGTGTATGTGCTTGGGTGCTGTGAATGGTTTGTGTTTAACTGCTAACCTGAGAAAGGTTGATAATTCTGACCCACCCAGTAATATGGAAGAAAGGCCCAGAGATCAGTTTCCATTCATTTTCTCATCTCATTGCCAGGGAGTCAGAATCAATGAGTAGCAGAACTTCCATTGGATTTCCTGGGCTGAAAGCTGGACAAGAGAAGACTGCCCGTATTTCTCCCTCAGAGATGCTCATGGATTCAAACCACCAGGGAGGTGCTGTCTTTGAGTTAGCAGTGCAGCTCTGTCTAGTTCCCCTCCTTTAAGATAGATTTCAGCATTTATTTATTTTTCTAATAAGATATACACAGAACCCACCAAATAAAATAATTTTTATGCCATCTGGAATAATTGTCGTGAGAGTATCTTTTAAAAAAATAGTCAAGTCTTGTACTGCTAAGGTAAGAGCCTTTTTTTGTGAATAAAACACATTATGTGAGCCTCTTTGATGAATAAAATAAACATGATGAGGACACAAGTACAAAAAAAAATATTATAACTAAGAAAATTCTTGTCATTATGGCACCGTTCTACTCTGCAACACATTGGTTCACCATATTGATGGCAGCTAACAACACAGCAAGGTAAGGATTTGTCTTATTCTACATGGCCTCCTCCAGGGTCCAACATGTGCTTAGTCCATGCTCAGTGTTCAACCTGATGCATGGTTTCATTATCCTGTTTTGGCAATGTCTCTTCTTTCACACTGCCTCCTTTCCATGGCTTTAGAATAGATCTTATTTTACTTCCAATCATGTTTCAGTTCCAGTCATGTTGCTAGCTCTCTCCATTCTCAGAATCTTCCAGAGGTCAGAATTTGTGTCTTATTCCTCTTCCCAGACTGAGGTCTATAAGTAGGAGCTCTGCTCTAGAAGAATAAGGTATTCTACACCCTAGCCACTGTTTTCTCTCTGGGAAGTTAGAGTAACTAACTCTTGAGATTACTATCAACAATGAGGTCCTAGGATTTTTCAGAGAAATCAATACTGTTGAGGCCTGCTGTCCAAATTTCTTTTTTCCAGCCCTGCTGTCTTTTCTGGAGATTTTCTCCCATCTTTGAACAGCTTGAAAGCTCTACATTAGGCTTCCATGTTGTCTTTTTTGTCATTCTGGTGATCTGCCACATGTCTGTACTAAAATCCCACTCCCCTTGCTGGTGTAGTATTACTCATCTTATGCCTTTATTCAGTCATTTGCATACTCACATGCTTTATCAATATACATTTTTGGCTATAAATAAAGGTACATTTGTAATTTAATTCTTGATAATCTTGGAGATATTATCTAAGTGAGCAGAAATGAGTTTTAGCTCAGTTGTAAAAATAATGCTTTTGCCTTTACCAACTCCCTGTTGTATTAAAGAACTACTATGTCTGATACCTGTCTAGAGTCTGTCTGGGTTCAAGCCATTTCTTTCATCCTTCTCTGTCATTTCTTTCTTCATACGCATTTTTCAAGCCACATCAGATTTGAGCATTATGGATATTTGTGGGTATTTTCTTATTAATATCCATTGTAACCTTTATACCTTTGCTTTTTATATTCTTTATTCCTGACATTTATTTATGCCTTTTTCTATCACCTCCTACTCATCTGTCAAGACCCAGCTAAAATGTCATGTCTTCCATCAAGTTCTCTTACCTCCTAAAAAAAAAAGTTCACTCCATCCTTTAAAGTGTCATTGTGCTATTATCTGTGACCTTTTCCTTTCTCTGGCATATAATCAGCTTCTACCTTGTACCATAGTTATCCATGGAGCTCCTAGCTTAATTACCTTTCATCTCTGCCGTTGACCAAGTGAATGAAACTCTCAAGTTTCAGTCTTTTCATCCATAAAGTAGAAACCATAATACTAACATCTAGGGCAGTTAGGAGAATTATTTATGACAATAAAAGCAAAAGTATTAGAAAATATTAGGTACACAACAAGCATTAGTATGCCCATCTCTGCTTGCCCTGTATCCTTTATTGCTCATTTCTGCATTCTCTCAACACTCTCTGGAAACAAACCTGACATTTGTGCTTGAAATTTAAGGAGACACTTTCATCACCATCCAAGAACAGCGTAAGCATAGCATGACTTTGAGAGAGTACCTCCTTACATTTCATATCCTCAGGGCTGTACCCTAGCCTAGTCTCTGAAACTAAGTTGAAAACCAAGATTCTGTCATCTATTGCTGGTGTCAGTTAAGTGCTTTCATGTTCTGATATACTTGATAGTTGGTTGTCTGGGTCCATAAAAATAATACTTCAGAAGGCTGATAATCTGCTTATAATATGCCACAACACAATAAAATGAATCCGCATTAATCATCATGTGGGATAGCCATGTTTTGGAATTGACTCAACAGCAACAAGGCAAAAGTAATAGTAACCAATAAATTGGAGCATCAAAGCTACTCAGAAAGGCCTCGGAAGAAAATCCTGGAGATCTGATTCCAAACAACTACAGCCTTGAGAATTCTGTGAAGCACAGTTCTATTTTTCTAACCATGCTTGTGCCATTGTAACCCTAAATCAAACAAGAGAAGACCATTCTACATTTAAAGATGAAAACCTACAACCTGGAACACAGAACAGCCCTGCCGATAAGTTTACTTTTAACTGGTACTCCATAGATGGTTTTTAAGAGCCACCAGCTTGAACCAATCACCTAAGTGTGAGCCATGACTCACAAAGTGATTGATGTGTGTGGAGCATCTTTAAAAAAGCCACGTATGTACAGCATTTCAGAATAAGTCATGGTCACCAACTTCAAAATCTTTGCAATAGAATTCATCTTTAATTTTTCTTATATGCACACCTGATCTGTATAAACCAACCTTTCCTCCTGCCTGTTCCCAGAATTACTGTGAATAAACCGTCATGCACTTTCCTATCTAAAACTCTTTATAAGTCCTTGGAACCCACAGTCAGAAAGACAGAGGTTAGCATTGGCCTGGACCCTTGTGTCACTCCTCATGAGCTACTTCTGCTTAATAAAGCTGGTTTTTGTGGAACCACGCAGCCTCTCTTGGTCATCCTTGGTCAAGACTTTCCATTGGGACAATTACCAACTGGGGACTAATATCTCAGTGACAGAATCCCCATAAAACAGAATCAGCATGATGATAACTGATTGGGTTTTGGTGTTAATCTTGAAGGAGTCCTCACTCGATGGCAGAAAGAGGTTATTGTCAGAAGCAAACATAAATGTTGCCAGTTTGAACCCATCCAGTGGCACCAAAGAAAGACTTTGCAATCTGTTTTATTAATGGTTGCAACCAAGAAAACCATATGGAGAAGTCTTTGTTCTAACGCATGTGGCTTCTACACATTGGAATTGACTCAATGGTAACTAGTTTGGTTTTCATTTTATAATATACTTAAAATTTGTACATGGATGGATGGTTAGATAGAAGATAGGTAGACTATATACAGATATAGAGATGATATAGACAGATGGAGATAAAGACAGAGATAAATGAAGGTTTGAATTGTATCACTCCAAAATATATGTTGGAAATCCTCATACTTGATGGATACCTAAAAACAGCATACCTGTGGGTGCAACCTGGTTTGGGAATAGGGTTTGTTTTGGTTTTTATTTTTTGCTATTGTTGTTGTGCTATTGAGAATGTGTCCCAAATGTTATCACACCAGATCATGAAAGAGCAGTTAGGTACAGACACAAATACACATTGGGGAAGACAAATGGGGGATGAGGATTCTTTACAGGTCAAAGCACCAAGATAGGCACTAGCCACTAAGAAGAACGGATCATGAGACTAAGACCCCAACTGGACTTTTGGGCCCTGGTAACGTGAAAAATGAAATTTCTGTTTTTAAAAACAATTTATTTGTGTTAATTGTGTTATAGCAGCATTTAGAAACTTTAACTTCAATAAAGAGCTTGTGTTGTTTTCGTGTACTTTTGAGTCAGAACCAATTCATGACTGTTCCTTTCGTGGGTTTTTGCTGTTGTTCGTGTATTGTTAAGTCAGAACTAACCCATAGCTGACCCTCCAGCAGGTTTTCAGAGGCAGTTAATCACACCAGAGAAGACCGATTGCCCATCTTTCTCCCATGGAGCAGATGGCTGATTCAAACCATGTGCCTTGGATTGACATTGTAACTGCTTACCACTAAGCCACCAAAGTTTCCTCAATGTTGAGACAAAATTTTTTAGAAGAAATGTTGTTATTGTACTACTGAGTCAACTATGGCTTGTGATGCTATGAATAATAGCTCTGAATCCTGCTCTATTTTGAGCCAATCTCGCTTTCTCTGACACATTGTGTCAATCCATTTCATCTAGGGTCTTTCTCGCCTTAGCCGACCCTCCATCCGACCATTTCAAGCTTAGTATCTTCCTTTAAGGACTGGTTCCTCTTGACAACATGTCCAAAGTATGAGAGATGGAGCTTCAAAATACTTGCCTCCAAGAGTCAACCTGGTTTCACACTCTGCAGGACAAAGCTGTTTGTTCTCTTTGCAGCCCATGATATGTTCAATACTCTTCTCCAGCACCACAACTCAAAGACACTTTTCTTATCTGTAATCATTGTCCAGATCTCAGAAATATACCAATTAATCAGGAAGGTCATGGCCTGAATCATGGGGACCTTAATCTCTAGACTGGCATCATTGCTCTTAAGCTCTCTGGAAGGATCTCTGACTTTCCCATCTCATCTTTTGACTTCTGGTGCCAAGAGTGTTTATTGTGGAACTGAGCAAAAGGAAGCTGTAATCAACCTCAATCTCTTCTCCATCCATTATGATGCTGTTAATTGGCTCAGTGGTAAGAATCTTTGTTTTCTTAATGTTGAGATGTAGTCCATATTGAAGACTGCAGCCCTTGACCTTCTGCAGGCAAATGTTTCAGGTCCTTCTCTACTTTGGCCCATAAGATTGTGTGATCTGCACAACATAGGTTGTTGATGAGTTTTCCTCTAATCCTCATACCACATTCCTCCTCATAAAGTTCAGCCTTTTGAATGCTGTATTCTGAAAAGAGATTGAGGAAGTATGGAGAAAGAACACCTCCTGACACACTCATTTCTTGATTTTAAATCATGCAGTGTTTCTTTGCTCTTTTCTGATAGCTGCTTCCTGGTCTAAGAATAGGTTTCATATGAGTTACAATCAAATATTCTGTGATTCTCACTCTTCTGAAGTTTAGCCATAATTTGTGATCCACATTGTCAAATGTTTAGTATAGTCAATAAAACACATATAAACTTTCTTTTGGTACTCTCTGCTTTCAGCCAAGAACCATCTGATTTGACAATGATGTCCCTAGTTTCATGGCCTCGTCTAAGCCCAGCTTGCGTTTCTGATAGTTCTCTGTTGATGTACTGTTCTGATCATTTTTTGATAATCTTCAACAAAGTTTTGCTTGCAGATGATATTAGTGATTATTTTTTATAATTTCCACTTCCTTTTGGATCATCTTTTTTGGGGAATGAGAATACAGATATTTTTCAGTCAGTTGGCCATTTATCTGTCCTCCAGATTTCTTGACACAACCCGATGAGTATCTGGGCTGCATCTGTTGGTTGAAATATATCTGTTAGTATTCCATCAATTTCTTGTGCCTTATTTTTTGCCAATCCTTTCAGAGCGGCTTGAACTTCCTCCTTCATCATCATTGCTTCTTGATCATATCTTTTTCATGAAAGTCTTCTGTGTCAGCCAAATCTTTTTGGTGCAGTGACTATGTACACTCCTTCCATTTTCTTTGATGCGTCCTGGATCATTCAGCATTCCGCTCCATAGCATCTTTAAGTATTATAACTTGAGACTTGAATTTATTCTTCAGTTGCTTCAGCTTAAGAAATGCTGAGAGAGTACATTGCTTTTCATTTTGTGACTCCATTTCTTTATACATTTTGTAATAATAATTCGCTTTTTCTTGTAAGGCATACTTTGAAATCTTCTTTTAAGCTCCTTAAGTTCCTGATATCTTCCCTTTGCTTTGGCTTCTTAGCATGCTATTGCAATATTAAGAGTCTCTTCAGACATTAATCTTGGTCTTGTCTTCTTCCTCTGTCTTTGTAATGACCTTTTATATTCTTCATGGATTATATATATATATATATATATATTTTTTTTACATCATCCCACAGCTCATCTGGTCTTTGTTCATTAGTGTTCAAGGCCTCAAACATGTTCTTGAGATGGTTTTTAAATTCAGGTGGGATAGTTTTGTTCTTGTGGATGTGTTTTATAAGAAAGAGCGTTAATGCATTATGCATTGGACTGCTAACCAAATAAATGATCAGCGGTTCAGCTCCACTAGCTAGCTGACTGAAAAGGAATGCAGATTTTTGCCCTGGATGCTGCTGATGACAATAATGTGGCCTTGTCTCCTCTCAATCATTGAAAGCACAAGTGATTTTGTTAGAGCCACAGGGCCAAAGTAGTTTGTTTCCATCACTCTCTTGTCCACATCCAGGGTGGTATCCATCATGGCACCATGGTAGCTGATCCCAGTGTTGTTGACCAGTATGTCTACAAAGCCATAGCACTGCAAGATCTCTACTGCTGCCCCACAATGGCACCAAGGTTTGCTAGGTCAAAGGCCACCACATAGGGCTTATGCATCTGCACCTTTAGTGGCACAAGGACTGGCAAGGTCTCTGCTGAGTTCTTCTAAGACCTCCCTGTTTTGGCTGCAGAGCACCAGCTTAGCCCCTGCATCATGGAAGTCTTTGACACATTCTTTGTCCAGCCCAGATGTGGCACCTGTGATGACCACAACAGTGCCCTGCAGGTAGGCCTTCATGTGCACCTGCTGCAGCACCTTGGAGGAGCTGAAGACTCCAACACAGCCAAAGAGTAAGGGCAGGATGGCCATGGATGTGAAAGGTCCATGACCTTCATCCTCAGAAGGCTTATGGTTGCTGGAGAGACTATGGCCACTCCCTTCATTCTCCCTACTAATACACTTTGAAGTATTATGCCAAGCAAGTGAGTATAATATTTTTATCCAATTCTTAAAATCATCTTTCAAACCAGGTAATATTATATTCATTTTGAAAATGAGAAGTCGGGAAATAGTGAATAATTTTCCCAGAGTTACAGCCTGTATTAATGTCATGTTGGTGTAAATGCAGGCATGGATCTGCATTTGAGCCCAGATTGCTGGCTCTTAAAGCTACTTTCTTTATAATTTCATGATCATACTGAAAAGAGAAAGGAAGAGTAGATAACATCTTATATTCTTGAAGGTGGAATAACCAGACAACTAAACAAGGCTTTTCTTTCTCATGTAAGGTATATTTTAATAAAATTACATGAGACACTGATTCAAATTTTATTGTAAATCCATGAGATATTTTTATTTTTCTCATTTTTTCACAGTTGGAGAAACTGAAGTTCAAAGAAGTCAGGCAACTTTACCACCACACTACAGATAGTAAATGATATAATTTACATCAAATATTGAATGTCGTACTTGGCGTATCTTTGGTGCTCACTAAAGTGTTAGTAACTCTTTCGAATGATAGGTTAGGATGTAGGTGTTAAGTCTTGATTCTAAGAACACTCTACTCTCCCTGTTTGGTCTCCCTATATTCAAGTTTGTATTAGTAACTTGACTGACATCATTTATCTCTGTTGGTATAATTTATGTCATTCTTACTAGATACCAAGAACTGTTCCATTGGCTGTTTAATCAAAGACCACTGTCTCTGTAATTGAAAGATTGTTGACTAGTTAAAACAAGAACGAATATCATCAGATATTTCAGCAAGGATGTGAGAATAAAGCTAACAAAGGATGTGGGTTTGCATGAGGTGACTTGAGGAGGAATTCAAGGTCATAGGGTTCTGCTTTGCTTTGTGTACAACGAGTCCATCTCAAGAAAAGAACAACTATAGAGAGGTTAAGGTGGTAAGAAATTATGCCGCTGAAGCAAAGATAGGCAGTTTGAATCCACCAGCTGCTCCATGGGAGAAAGATGAGCAATCTCGTCCTGTGTGATTTACTGTCTCTGAAAACCTGCTGGAAGGTCAGGTATGAGTTGGTACCAACACAAAGGTATAAAACAACAACAAAGGAGTGGTGGGCAATGACAAATGATGACAGTAGAAAAATCATTGTCTTTGAGTTATGTTGTTAGGAAAGAGGACTGAATAGATTTTCAAAAGAACAAAGAGATACGTCTTGGAGAAGGTGCAGCCAGAGTGCTCCGTAGAGGCAAGGATGATGAAGCTTCATCTCTTATTTTTTTGGTATATTGCTAGAAAGGGATAAACCTTAGAAATGGTTAGCAAAAGAGAGGAAGGCCCTGAACGGAATGGATTGACACAGTGAATTGCAGCAATGATCAGAGATGGTGAGGATGGCACAGGAAAGGACAGAGATTAGGTCTGTTGTTCACAGCTTCACTAGGAGTCATGCTTGACTTGCGGGCACATAGCAACAACAAAGAGGTGATAGGTACCCTGACAGTGCAGTTGTTAAGCAATTGTCTGCTGATTAAGAGTTAGGTGGCTTGAATCTACCTGCCACTCCACAGGAGAAAAAAAAAAGAACAAACTCTGGTCATTTGCTCCAGTAGAAGTAATTGTCTAAGAAACAATGTGGAGCAGTTCTACTGTGCTTATGTGGTTGTTGTGAGTTGGAATTGACTTGGTGACAAGTTGAGTCTGAATTTTAAAGATGTGATTGGAGTCCATGAGTGATGGAAATGCATCAACACTGGGCTCCTAATCTCAAGGTTGTTGATTTGAGTCCATTCAGAGATACATCAGGGGTTCTGCATCTCAGAATGCTGCCATTGGAAATCCATAAAGCCTAGTTCTGCTCTGACACATACACGGCTGCAGTGAGTTGGGATCAACTAAACTTGGTTGATTAAAGGGGTGATTTATAAGACTCACTTTTGGCTAGAGGAGGGAGATGTTTGGTATTATGGTAGCCTTGTTCTTAACTGTACTTAGATAAAATTGTGATACAGTGTTTTCTTTAAAATCTCTTTCTCTCTCCCTCTTCCTGTCTCTGTATGTGTTTGTGTTTGTGCGTATGTGCCTTGTTAGATTAGTCACATCCAAGAGGAGAACACCATCGCGTATAAATGCATGTAAGTTCAGTACTTGACAGCGTAGGACCTACCTCTCAGTCCTAAGATAGTTCTCAGATGTCAGGAGCTGTTTTATTTTGCTCAGTTGCTTAATTATCACAACATGATGAGGTAGAGTCTGTGAAAAGTCCTGCTTTATAGACGATGGAACATGAGACAGAGTGTTTCAGTAACTTGCCAAAGTCACACAGCTGAAAATGGAAGCTGGCGTTAGACCCAGATAGCATGGCCTCAGAAACCTTCCCTCATAACCACTGTTATATTCTGCCTTTCTGGACTTTCCATGATAAGGCCCAACTTAATTTTCTGCAGGGCCTACTCTTATCTCTGAATCCACATCAATGACCCAGACCAGATGCTGTTGATTCTCTAGCCTGTGTGTATACACACATGGCCAGATTCCACAAATCCACTTACCCAGCGAAAACAGCTGGAGCTTTTGACACAGACAGCCTGCAGGGACCACTCACTCTTGCCCATTTCAAACTCTCTGGAAACCTGCTCCTCCTGCTTCATCAGACACCCCTCACTATCACCTCCCAACACCACCCATTCTTCCCCAGTGACCTCTCCACCCTCATGAATGAGGCTTGTTTCTGTATTTATTGCCTGCCCAACCCCAAGAACCTGTTGTGACATCCTGAAAGAATCTGATGAGGGCCCCCTGGGGTGTTAGACATTCTCTGCAAGCTTGGAGGCAATGTGGTGCAGAAAAAGAGCTAGCTGAGTCCCTACTTAATTAATATGTGTACTCTCAATAAGTTAAACACTCAGAAGTTCTTCATTATAAAGCAAAGAGCAGTAGTGTTCATCGGGAATTGTTATTGGCAAGCAAATGAGATCATGTGTAAGGGATGCACAGTCTTCTATGATTATTGCTCTTTTCTTTCTTTTTTCAATATAGACATCATGTCAAGTTGAGGACTATACCATAGTGGTTAAGAGCTGACACTAGAATTAACAAGTATGATTCAAAGCCTGGCCCCATCTATGGCTAGTTGGTGGTCCTGGTCAAGCTGCTTTACCTCTCTAGGCTTTTCTTTCTTCACACATAAGGTGAAAATAACACTGTGCTTTGCACAGTTGTGAGGTGTTAGAAGTGGGCATCTGTGGACTGACTGGATCATAACTTTTTTTCAACTCATGTGGATTTCTTTTAATTTCCCATATTCCCACTAAGGTATTTGAAATGTAAGATAATCTGAAGAGCCAGTGCAGTTCCTAGCTCTAGTGCATGAGATATTGACCAGAAATTATTGACTTTAGAAGATCAGAGAAAGAGAAGATACTCTCAGAGCACCTATACCACCTATGGTGTGTGCAAAGTGCTTCAAAGTCGGGCTCTGTCAATGGGAGGCCACTGCAGAGTTTCAGTCTCTGAAGGAACTTATTAAGAGGGTAGGACTTACCACAGGTAGGAAGGTAAGATATTTAATGGCAGGGGTTGAGGGGGTAGGAAGGCTACTGAATTTGTCACAGATTATCCAGGTTTTTTATTTGGTGCTTCCATTTTGTGGATTCAAGTAAATAATTTCATTTTCTCTACTGTCTCCAAAACCTTTCTGAGGAAACCAAAGGTTTATATTTTTAATATTTTTTGAAATCCTTACTATCTATAAATCTTTCTGGTATGTCATATAGTCTGAAAAAAGACTAAACAAGGAAAAATAAACACACACACACACACACAAAAAAAACCCCAAACCCACATAGAGTTTATTCTGAAACATAGTTATCCTCCATCCGGTTTCTGAGGTAGTAAATCTTAACTGAGGGAGACTTTTCATATATAAGAGGGGTAGTGGATTTTAACTGCTACCCTTTCAGTTGATAGCACAACATGCCATCTATATTACACCAGCAGGGTTCCTTGTCTGACATACAACTACCTCAGGTTTACAGATGAGAACAACCAGATCTAAGGGGCTGAGGAAGCTGGCCAAGGGCAATGAGTGGCCGGGCTTTATACTTGGGAGGACTGCAGAGCCTGCGATCCTAATTTCCATAGCACAGTCCTCTTTCTAAGCTTCCATTTGCTTCTCTGAAACTCTGGGAGCATATCATCCACCCCCAGTGGTAAGGGTCAGTTGGGCGCCACTGTGATCCGTTTTGTCGACTCTCAATTCTGTTCTGGAGAGGTGATGTCATCCCTACCTGCTTCAATTTGGAGGGAACATCAGCATAAAAATTCATAATATGAACACTTCAAAATGGCAGCTTTCAGCGCAAAGGGAAGACAATCTTCCCAACAATTAGGGGGTATTGACTAAGTTGTCTTACTTCTGAGAAAGTAAACAAACAAAACACCAAAGTAGTTGTTGTTAAGCAGACACTGACTCTTGGTAACCCTGCTGTGTGAAGACAGAACTGTCAGCCTTTCTTCCAGGCACCTCTGGGTGAGTCACATGGTCCATTGCTTAAACAATTGAACTACCTAGGGAATCTTGAGGTAGTAACCTCCCACCTCACCTTTTTGGCAAAAAAAAAAAATATTGGGAAGGTGCTTCATTCATCAAGCTTTAACTGAAGCCCTTAACACGAGGTAAGTACCCAGTTTGAGATGACTCTTCTTTCTCTTCTCATATTGGGTGATCTCTAGTCATCTTTCCATTTCAGAGTTTACGTGCTTTGGTGACTTCATGAGCTGCCAGAGCCCGACATGACCTGAACGCCGCCTGCCAACTTTATCATAGCCTCTGGGGCAGGGGTGGGTGTGTGGTGAAAACATTCCCCCCCCCCATCCCGAATTCTGGCTCCAACTGCTTCAACATCTGTCGAAAACAAGGGAGTTGACCACACAGCCTTCTCACAATCAAACACTCAATTAATGCTTGGCTCCCCAGAGTGACTGTTCTAAAGAAAAATACTGTTTTTACATTTCCCGGCCCTCTTTCTGAGGGAAGGAGTTCTGAGGCCAGACACAGAAAAAGTATCTTTGCTTCCCCGCCCCCCCCCCCCCCCCCGCTGCCGATTGTTGTCCTAATACTCTGGGGCAAAGCATGCATGGTCCCTCAGTGTACCCTGGTGTGACCTCTAGACTGCCTATATGGGGACTAACCGAGGTAAAGAGCTCCTTGACAATTTTCCCTGCCACAGCCTCATTCCCAGAGGACTGAGGAGCCCTGTTTTCTCTGGAATGCTGGAACATGTTGGGGGTGGAGATGAGAAAGAGAGGAAAACAGAGAAGAGAAAGAGATAGAGGGGGAAGAGAGAGAAAGACATTGAAAGTGTCAGAAAAAGAAGAGAGAGGAGAAAGTGGAGTGCAGGGATTGAGAGAAAGTGGTATTGTGATGTCATGGAGTTTTCCATGCCTTGGAGACCAGATCCTCATGATGTAATGTGTAGGACTGGTCCACAGGCAGGCAAGAGGAACACTGTCACCTAGGGGTTTGTTTGAAATGCAGGATTTTAGATCCCCTCTTACTGACTTGATTAAAAGGTGCATTTTTTTAAAGCCCCTCAGGTACTTAGGCAGACAAATCTTAGAGTTAGAGCAGTCGTATTGATACAGATACTGATACAGATAGCATCCTTATCTCCAACCCTATTGCAGATTTGGATAAGGTTGTCACTCATCACTGGATAAGATCCTTTTACAGCTCCGCCTTATATCTGATGAGAGTCCAAAGCAGTTGTTGTTGTTGTTGTTGTGTGCCATCCAGTGAATATGACTCTTACTGACTCTATGACTAGCATATCTGAACTTCGTCTTATGCTGCCCCATCCTCGAGATCTCTGTCATGTCAAGCACATTGTGGTAGTCACTAAGTCAATCAATCTCACAGACAATCTTGCTTTCTTTCTCTGACCCTGTATCTTTTCCAACATGATGTTTCTCTTCAAGGATTGGTTCTTTTTAAAAATATACTCAAAATGATTAGTTTCACCATCTTCTAAGGTGTACTCCATTTGCACTTCAAGATGTTGTTAAGTGTTATCTAGTTGATCACAATTCATATTGACCCTGTGAATAAGAGACCTTAACCCTGTTTTATAGCTATTATCGTTATCCAAATTAATAGAATTTTCAGAGGCAAGTTGTTTGGAAGTGGATGCCACTCCTACTTCCAAGTCTGTCTTACTCTGGAGCTCCACCAAACACTGTTACTCATGTAACCATTATGGCATTTGAGACACCAATGGCACAGAGTTAAGTCTCACAACAATCCCAAGTTTCCCCAGTTCAGCAAATCAAGAGAACAGTACACTTAGGAGAGGGCTCATTATAAACACAAATTAATACCAGGCCCAAGGGTTGCAGACCCTTGGTCTCAAGTAGATTTTTTTTTAAATTAATTTTAATGAAAGTTTACAGAGACCTAGGGTTTTCACCCATTCATTGTTGCACTTTTCTCCCTGCCCACCTCCTCCCACCTAATTTGCTCTTCTCTTTGAAAAGTAAAAGAAAAAAAAATCTTTCATTGTTATACAATCCCTCCCCCCAAGTCCACTCCACTGTGCAATTTTCATTCTGGACTCTTGTCATGACAATAATAATGAATCATGTATCCCTTTTAGACAGATCTATCCCTCATCTGTTTCAATGCAATATACTTTATTTATCCCTCTTTTTCAGTCTTCCTTCTGTGTTTTCTGAGCAGACTTTATGTTGGCCCACTTCTCTGCCTGTGAGTAGGTTTTGAGATCAAGGAGTGAGATGCTTCCTACTTTATTCTTTTTCCTGAGGAGTTTTGCTATTCTGTGTCTCTTTCCTTCCCAAATGAAAATGGAAATTGCCTTTTGTAACTTCTCCTTGAAGAATAAACTTGAAATCTGTATTGGAAATATGCTGCACCTATATGCTTTTGGGAGGACTGTCATTTTCACAGTGCTCATTATTCCTATCCATGAGCACAACTATTTTTCCATTTACTTCGGTCTCATTTTGTTTCTTGTAGTAATGTTTTGTAGTTTTCTTTATATAGGTTTTATTGTATCTCTATTGTTGTTGTGTACCATCGAGTTGGAACCTACAACTGACCTTCCAGTGTGTTTTAAGAGGCAGTGAATCACACAGAAGAGATTGCCCATCCTTCTTCCTCAGAACAGTGAAAAAATTCACCACTTCTTTGCCAATTTGGATGACTCTTAACTCCTTCTCTTGCCTTATTGACATGGCTTCTTCTTGTTATTGTTGTGTGCCTTTAAGTTGGAACTGACTCATACCTGATGCTCCATTGAGTTTTCAAAGCAGTAAATAGCATGCGAGGAGATTGCCCATCCTCCTCCCACGGAGCAGCTGGTGAATTCAAACTGCATGCTTTGGGGATTGCAGTATATCTTCTTACTGCTAGGCCACCAGAACTCCCTTGACCTAGCTCGAATGTCCAATACTAAACTGAATGTGGTGATAATGGGAATCCTTGCCTTGTCCTTCTTTGCAAGAAAAGTGCCTCTAGTTTTTCTCTGTTAACAATGAGTGATGTTGACTTTTGCCTTTGCACATTTACTTATATTAACAAAATTTTCTCTACTCCTATTTTGCTGACTGTTATAATCAGGAAATGGCGTTTGATTTTTTTGAAGGCCTTTTCGGCATCAATTCTTAGGCTCATATGGTTCATGTCCTTTGATTTGTTAATGTGATTAATTATAATTAATTGTTTTTCTTATGTTGCATCATCCTTGCATTCTTGTTATGAATCCCCCTTGATCATGATAAATTATATTTTGATGTACTGTTGGATTGTATTGTCCAGGATATCATTAAAGATATTTGTATCTATGTTCATGAGATATATATGTTATGTTGTAGTTATGTGCCATCGAGTCACCTGCGACCATAGCAACCCTGTGTACAACAGCCCTAAAACCTGCTCTATCCTGTGCCAATCTTATTGTCTCTGACACACCTACCTTCATTACCCCAGTCACTGAATCAATCCATTTCATCAAGGGCCTTCCTCTCTTGTGCTGTCCCTTCACCTTTCCAAGCATTATTTCCAAGCATTATTTCCCTCTCCAAGGACTGGTCCCTCCTTGCAACATGTCCTAAGTATGTCAGACGAAGCTTCAGAATCCTTGCCTCTAAGGAGCAGCCTGATCTCATCCTCTCTAGGACGAACTTGTTTGTTCTCCTGGCTATCCATGGTATATTCTTCTTATATAATACTCTTCTCCAGTACCACAACTCAAAGACATCTATTCTTCTTCTATCGCCCCTAGTCATTGTCCAGCTTTCCAATTCATAGCAAGTAATTGCAAAGACCATGGCCTGGATCAGGCACATCTTAGTCTCCAGACATCGTTGCTCTTTAGTGCTTTGGAAAGGTCTCGGGACAGCAGACTTTCCCAATGAAATTAATCTTTTTATTTCCTGGTTGCTGGTACCAAGAGTGTTAATTGTGGAGACAAGCAAACTAAAGCTGTTAACAATCTTAATCTTTTCACCATTTATCTTGATGCTGCCAATATTTGTCAGAGTTTTCTTTTGTTGTGATGTCTTTGCCTGTTTTGAGTATTAGGATTATGCTTGTTTTGTAGACTGACTCTGAGATGGTTCATTATTTTTCTATATTTTTAATAATTTAAGTAGCATTAGTGATAGTTCTTCTCTGAATGTTTGGTAGAAGTCATTTACAAAGCCATCTGGGCCAGGACTTTATTGAGGGGAGTCTTTTTTAACTTCTCATTTCTTTTTTTATGATAGATCTTTTCAAGTGTTATACATCTATCTGTGTCAATCTGGATAGAATAGAGATTTCTAGGAATTTGTCCATTTCTTTTAGGTTTTCAATTTTATTAGAATGTGTTGCTATTGTCATTATGTGCTATAGAGTCACCTGTGACTTAGAGTGACGATAGTTCTGAAGCTTGTCCTGTCCTGAGCCAGTCTCATTGACTCTGACACACCTAATTGCCCTAGTTACTATATCCATCCATCCATCTCATCTTCCTCTCCTGTACTGTCCTTATTTTCATAGTATTCTGTTACTATTAATTTCATTTCAATGAAAGGCATCAATTTTTCTTTCATTTTTGTTCATTGTCCAGCTGTCTGATGCATAGCAAGTAATCATGAAGATTATGGCTTGCATCAAACACGACGTAGTCTCTAGAATGACATTTTTACTCCTCAGCACTCTGGAGAGGTTTCTGGCAGCAGATTTCCCTACATATATATTTTGGGGGAACACATTACAGTCTATCACACTTAGTTTCTACCATAAAATGGCTCATGCAGAATATTTCTGTGCATGAGATTTTCCCCAAGTAAGCTTAGTGGAAGGGGTGCAAACACTCTAGATCTCTGTTTTTGCACATTATGTTGTTGTTAGGTATGGTTGAGCTGTCTGCTACACATAACGGTTCTATAAAAAAAACAGATGGAAACCTTGCCCTCTCCTAGTCTCTCTTCACAATCTCTGACATGCTTAAGCCCACTGTGGCAGAAACTGCATCTATCTAACTCATTGAGGGTCTTCCTCTCTTTCACTGATCCTCTCGTTTTCTATACATAGTTTCTTCTGGTACCTCTGATACATGTTGTTGTTGTTGTTAGGTGCTATTGAGTATAACTCACAACAACCCGATGAACAAAAGATCTGAAGCCTGTTCTACCTTACACCATCATCACACTTCCTGAAGTGTGATGGGAAATTTTCACTGGCTTCTCACACTAGATATTCTCTACCTCATCCACTCTCCCTTGACACTTTGTGTACTTCTTCAACCTCTTCTTGCCTTTTTAATAGTCCTTCACTAAAGATTTGACTGACACAGAAGAATTTCAAGAAACAACATATAATCAAGAGGCAATGGTGATGAAGGAGGAAGTTCAGACTGCTCTGAAGGACTAGGCAAAAGATAAAGCCCTAGGAAATAATGGAATATTAATTGGCATTATTTCAACAAATTAGATGTTGCCTTAGACGTGCTCACCAGGTTGTGCCAAGGAATCTGGAGGCCAACAACCTGACCAACTGACTGGAAAAGATCCATATTTATTCCCATTACAAAAAAAGTGACCCAACAGAGTGTGGAAATTATCATGCAGTTTCACTCTTATCACACGCAAGTAAAATCCTGCTGAAGATTATCCAGAAGCTATTGGAACTGTACACTGACAATGAACTACCAGATTAGCTGGGTTTAGAAGAAGTCAAGGCACTGGAGATATTGTTACCAATGTCAAATGGTTCTTATCAGAAAGCAAAGAGTACCAGAGGAATGTCTACCTGTGTTTCATTGATTATGCAAAAGCATTTGACTGTGTAGATCACAATTGTGGTTAACCTTGAGGAGAATGGGAAACCCAGAACACCTGATTGTTCTTATGTGAAACCTATGCTTGGACTAGGAAGCAGTCCTCAAAACGGAGCAGGGAAATACTGCATGGTTCAAAATCAGGAAGGGAGTGCATCAGTGATGTGTTCCGTCTCAATACCTTTTCAATCTATATGCAGAACAGATAAATTGGGAGGCTGGGCTTTATGAGGAGCAATGTGGCATCAGGATTAGTGGAAGACTCATGAAAAATCTATGTTATGCAGGTAGCACTTGCTTGCTGAAACTTAAGAGGACCTGAAGAGCTTGTTGCAGAAGTTCAAAGACTGTGGTCTTCAATATGTATTGAAGCTCAATATCAATAAGACAAAAAGTCTCACCACTGGTCCAATTGGCAGGATCATAAAAGATGGGGAAAAGATTGAAATTGTTAATAGTTACAGCTTAGTGGCTTCACAGTTAACATTCTTGGTACCACCAGTCAAAATATCAAAAGATTAATGTCATTAGGTAAATCTACTGTCAGGTATCTCTCCAAAGTGCTAAGAAGCAATGTTATCACTCTAGAGACTCAGGTGTGCCTATTCCAGGCCATGGTCTTTGCAATTACTTGCTATGCATCAGAGAGCTAGACAATGACGAAGGATGACAGAGAAGAATTCATGCCTTTGTGTTTTGGTGCTGGTGAAGAGTCTTGAACATATCATGGACTGCCAAGAAAACAAAAACACCGATCTTGGAGAGGGTGAAACCTCCTTGCAGGCTAGGATTTTGAAGCTCTGTCTCAAATACTTTGGGCATGTGGCCAGTAGAAAACAATCTTTTGAAAAGGACATCATGCTCAGAAAGGTAGAGGAACATCACAGGAAAGGAAGACCCAGGATGAGATGGATTGATACAGTAAATGGAACAATGGGGTTGGTATATCAGAGTCAGAAAGACTGCCTCAGGACAAGGCAGGCTTCAGAACTTTTGTACATAGGGTCGCTATGAATTTCAGGCAACTCAATAGCACATAACAATAGCAATGACAACTTTATATCTTGGTTCAAATATCACCTATCCATCAAATCATTCTTATTCTTTCAGAAGAGATCAAGTCTCATCTGAAGCTTTCATAAACCTTTGTGTTTTAGTGGTGTGGTCAATAGAGAGTTGTGCTGCTAATTCAAAGGTTGCTGCCTTGAATCTACCAGCAGCTCTGTGGAAGGAAGACAGCCAGTCTCTGCCATGTGAGTTACAGTCTCAGAAAACCCCCTGGATAGTCAGCTAGAGGTTGGCTTTGACTTGACAACAATAGACTCGAATTTTTTAAATTATTAACATTTTTATCATTCATACATAAATTATTGAATGCATGTACATTGTGTTTTATATAGTTTTTTCATTTCCACTATATTTAATTCATTTATATTGTGAAGTCCCCCCCCATAGTCATCTTACTACTAATAAAGTTTGTAAAAGCGTATAAGCCAGCTACTTTATGCTGCATGCCCCTTTTAGATAGCCAATTGCTGACTTTCCCATCCCTATAGGAATCAAATAGATTACATTTGTGGAAAGACTCAGTGGAGAAGCGCAATATCAGCAGTGAAAACCAGGCCGGGTGCTGATTGTGGGACAGACCACCAACGACTCATATGCAAGTTCAAGCTGAAGTTGAGAAAAATTAAATCAAGTCCACGGGAACCAAAATTTGATCTTAAGTCTATTCCACTCAAATTTCCAAACCATCTCAGGAACAGGTTTGAGGCCTTGAGCACCAATGAGCGTAGACCAAATGAGCTCTGGGAGGATATAAAAAAAATCGTCCATGAAGAATGCAAAAAGATCATTACAAAGGCTGAAAAAGAAGAAAAGACCAAGATGGATGTCAGATGAGACTCTGAATATTGCATTAGA
>NW_006399755.1:19167386-19171373 GCF_000299155.1 Elephantulus edwardii
CCTTGGAGAGGGACATCATGTTTGGCAGAGTGGGGGGGCGGCGAAGGAGAGGAAGACCTTTGATGAGATGTATTGATTCTGTAACTGGAGAGGTGGGAATACATGCCTTTGAGATGGCTAGGTTGGCACAGGATAGAAGAGTATATAGAGCTCTTATACATAGGGTCGCTATAAGTCGCAAGCGACTCAATAGCACATAACAACAACAACAACATCAAACCAAGAAATGTATTGCATTGGAAAATCTGCAGTTAGGAACCTCTCTAAATCACTGAGGAGTAATGATGTAAGTTTGAGGACTAAGGTGCATCTGATTAAGGCCATGGTCTTTCTGATCACTTGCTATGCACCTGAGAGCTGGACAGTGAATAGGGATGACAGAAGAAGAATTAATGCCTTTGAGTTGTGGTGTTGAAGAATACTGAACATCCCGTGGACTGCCAAAAGAACAAATATATATGTCTTGGAGAGGGTGCAGTCGGAGTGCTCTTTGGAGGCCAAGATAATGAGGCTTCACTTCACATATTTTGGGCATGTCGCTAGGAGGGGATTTTCCTTGGAGAGGGACATGACGCTTGGCATTGGGGAGAGTCAGCAAAAGAAAAGAAAACCCTCATCCAGGTGGATTGACACAGTGGCTGCTGCAATGTGCTCTAGTGTGTCAGGAAGTGTGAAGATGGTACAGGATAGGATGGAGTTCACATTTGTTGTTCGTAGGGTCACTATTTGTCATGCTCAACTCAACGGCACTGAACAACAGCAACAACAATCAAACCAGTACTCTGAAAGGAACAAGTACATCCCTTTCACTGAAGGATCCTCTGTTTAACTTGGAAACTTTCAGCATCTGCATCCACAAGCAAAGTCCAGTTAGAGCAAGCCATCAGGCTGCAGTGATCTACCCTAGGTCACAGCATAAATCAATCATCTTCTCTTCATCTTGTTGGGTTCTGGTCAACTCGTTACCAGCCATCTGTGGCTAGGTTCAAATGGGCATCAGTTGCAATCTCAGGTGCCCACACTTCTCCCTGTGTTCCAGACCTGTTGGTCTATTCACTGAGCTCTAGTCCCCCATAGAGCCAGGCCAAGTCAATAAGCCAGGAGTCTTCATGCTTCCCTGATCTTCCAGTCAACAACCTTCCCCTGTTCATCTATCCATCCGTGCATGCTAGGTGGACAGCGCTGAAGGAACATGACCAAGCTCAGACTGTTACTCCATTGCTGTATCCCTCCCATTCACACTCCTGTGGATAATGGATTTGAATTTTTAAGTTTTAAATTTCCAATGTAGCCATACCTCTCTGTCTCATCAGTTTTCAGTCCTCCTTAAAATTGCATTTCTTTTGTTGATCATAGTTTCCCCAGTACAAGTCCCAGCAGACAAGTAGTTGATCATACATAGTAGTAGTTGTAAATACATAGTAGGTAAATGGATGAAAAAGTGAAGAGTAGATAAATGAACTGGAGGTGTGCAAACACAGATAAAATAAGTTCTTTAATAAAAAAGAAACAAAAAAACCCCAAACCAAGGTCTTTATTAGCATAAAGAGATATTCTAGCAATGAATTGAGGTTGCATGTGTGATGTTTATTTTCTTCTTTTCTATGAATCTGTTACTTTAGATTGTTCACTGACAAACTCTGCCTCCTTGGATGCAGTATCTCTGTCCTTTGGTCCTAGACCATGCTTCTAGGACAACCTCTGGTTTCCTAAATTCACATCAAACACAAATTAACGTTGTATTAAGAACCTGTGGGAGTAGCTGTCTGGGACTCAGAGGAGGCTGTAAGATTTGGCCCTCTGTGGCTCCTTTAAGAAGCTTTACAAGGTTAAGGTTTGCTCTAAAAATAAGCCCACAAGGCTTTTTTAAAAGCTTCTAAAACCATATGTGCACAACAGCCAGTTTTTTTGGAAGGGCCAGTGAGCCTTTAAAAGCTTCAAAAACCTTACTTGGCCTGCCTCCCATAGTGGAGAAAGTTGAATATGTGGTGTGCTTAAAAACAGACCCTCTTTTAAGTCTTCTAGAATCTGCACCTGAAACACTCTGCTCTTATCAAGGGGGTTGAAGATGAAGATTAGCACGAATGATGGCTGGTTACCCTAGAGGCCAACGTCTTCCCACTAATAGACAAGCACCCCAAAATAACCACGTGACTACAACTGGTTGCCTGCAGAGAGATCTGTTAAAGATTTGATTGCCTGTTCTGTTTCTGTCCCTTACATCCTTTCATACTCTGAGTTATTCTGCAAATTACATTTGTATGCTTGCTTGAGCATGAGTACACACATCCCACACACACACATAAACATTCCGGCATGCCCAAGAATGATGTCCACCCGCCTAGAATGCTTATCAGAAGATTGACGACTAATGAGGAAGAACATTCGTTAGTCATGCTGTTCTCTCCTTTATTTTCTTCCTTCTGTGCTCTCTGGCCCAGGTGCAGATTCTAGAAGGCTCAAAAGCGGGCCTGTTTTTAAGGATACCACAATCTGAACTTTCTTTGCTATGGGAGGCAGGCCGAGTAGGGTTTCTGAAGCTTTTAAAGGTTCCCTGGTCCTTGCTTCTCTCTTTCTTTCTGTTTCCCTTTCATTTTTTAATTCATATGTAAGTGCCTAGTATAAACTGCATATTGAGCAACATCTATGTTAGTGAAGCATAGTAGGGGGAAAAACCAAACCTAAATTAATCAGAAAGTCAGTCCTCAAAAATATTTCCTAATTCTTACGGAGCTTGAAGCTCTGGGCCATCATATCTTAAGCTCCTTCAAATCCTTCAAGCCTCCATAAAAAGTCCATTATCATCTCCTTGATGTAAATAAGGGGACTCACAGAGGGTAAGAGCGTTTGGTCTTGATCCAGTGAGTCTACCAACCTCCACACATAAACACCTTGCTGCTTCTGAAAGAAGACAGGCAGCCACACATAGACGGCTATAGAGCAGAAAGAACTCAGAGCTCAATGCTGTATGTGAGTGATACATGCTATCCGAGTTCAGAGGAGAGAAGATCCTTTCCCACAAAGAGGATTAAGGAATGTGCTGATGTATTTTTCTGGGGCTCCAGTAAAGTGGATTCTTGCTTCCCTAGACCGGGGAAATCACCTGAGTCTTTTCTCTGTGCAACGGAAATACTTCCTTTTTCTTCACAAATACCCAAATTTTGACCACTCTACTAACTTCCTCTTGGTATTAGAGTTTCGTGAGGAGGGACCGTCACTCATCCAGTATTATATTCGTACAGCCCCAGTTTCAGAAACCACTGATGTCAAGTCTATTCCAACATGTAACAATTCTTCATCAGGTTTCTAAAGACACTGCACAGTTTTCTTCCAAAAAGCAGTTTATAGATTCAAACCACTAAACTTTTGGTTAGCAGTGTAACATGTTAGTCTTACTCCAGACTTCCTTTCTTGTTACAGATAGCTCAAAATAACACAAAGGAAGGTACTCTGCATAATTTAGTCTACTGGAAAGTTCTTCCATCAACAGAGCTACAGTCTGTTTTCTACTCACGAGTCTACTCTGTAGCTTGAGACAGACACTGATAGCATACCAAACCAGTTGCCACGGTGATAATGATCCTATGTGTGTTAGTGTAGACCTGTGTGCCATGGGGGTTTCAGCAGCTAATTTTAAAAAAACAACAACAACCAAAAAAAACCAACAAACAAACAGTAAAAAAACCCCAAAGCCTTTCTTATAAGGCTCCTCTGGTCAAGCTTGAACCATGCCTTTCAGTTAGGAGTTCAGAGAGTTAACTGCTTGCAAAACTCAGGGATTGCCAATAGCTTCACGATTCATGAAGAGGATTTTCCCATGTTCTTCAATGCTTCGTACCACTATATATCCCAGTTCTTCATCCTGATATAAAGAGATAGTATACTGAGGTAGAAAGTGCACTGATTCTAGATATAAACTACTGAGGTTTGAACATGGGCTTTGCCACTCAATGATAATACAATTTCAAGCAAGTCACTGAACCTCAA
>NW_006399755.1:19172973-19173755 GCF_000299155.1 Elephantulus edwardii
AAGTTTGATTCATAGTAATACTTTGTGACAAAGTAGGACTTCCTCATACATTTCCTGCATAAGAGAATTCTGGCACCCACAGCTGCATGTCTGGTTCAAGTCCACCAGCAACTCCTTGGGAAGAAGACAAGTAGTCTCCTCCCATTGCAATGTGCGGCCATGTGAGTTTGAACCAACTCAATAGCAATGAGTTTGAAATGTTTTCGTTTAACAGACTAGAATTTGGGTCTAAACTATAATATTTGTAGGAGTAGATTACCAGACCTTCCTCTTATAGATCTGCTGGTGAAGTTGAACCAACAATCTTTTGATTAGCAGTCTTTCTTTCATCTAGGACACTAACAGGGTTTCTTAGTACGAAAAGCGTCCCTTTAAAATCCTGAAAAATAGAGCATCACGTCTCCCCCTTTCATCTGAAGGATTATTACACTAAACAGGTTCGTAGGAGCCTAAAGCATCTGGACACAAAACTGGCTAAATTACACTGTCTACGACTTAACGGCACCTAACAACAATAACAATAACAACATAGAGCTATGTTGGCCTAGTGGACAGAAATCTGTGGCCCTCAGGCCTGGTTTAAGTTGTTTTTGTCAAACATTCTTCTAAGTGGTATAGCACTGGTCTGTGCATTGCTGTATAGAGGTAATTTATGGTTGCTCTGACACTGACGTGCCAAATGTGATAATGGTTACCCATGGTGGACAGTGTTTGGTGGAGCTTCCCAATTAAAACAAGCTTGGAAGCGGGACTGGCATTCACTTCCAAAATGGCTTGCCTCC
>NW_006399755.1:19174350-19182447 GCF_000299155.1 Elephantulus edwardii
ATAGATCTCTTCCAGTCAGTTGGCCAAGTGGTTGGCCTCCAGATTTCTTGGCACAACTTGGTAAGCACATCCAGGGTAGCGTCAGTTTGTTGAAATATGTCCATTGGTACATCATCAGTTCCTGGAGTCTTGTTTTTTGCCAGTTCTTTCAGAGCAGCTTGAACTTCTTCCATCATCACCACAGGCTCTTGATCATAAGTTGTTTCATGAAATTCTTCTGTGTCCACCAATTCCTTTTGGTACAATGACTCTGTATACTCTTGCCATCTTCTTTTAATGCTTCCTGGATCATTTAATATTCTATCCAAAGCATCCTTAAGTATTGCAACTCAAGGCTTGAATTTGGTCTTCAGTTCCTTCATCTTAAGAAATGTTGAATGAATTTGGCCCTTTTGATTTTCCGACTGCAGCTCCTTGCACATTTCACTGTAATACTTTGTCTTCTTGCGTTGCCCTTTGGAATGTTCTGTTCAACTCCTTAATATCTTGATTTCTTCCCTTTGTTTTGGCTTCCTGATGCTCTAGTGCAGTATTCAGAGTTTCTTCTGACAACCGTCTTGGTCTTTTCATCCTTCTGTGTCTTTGTAATGACCTTTTGCACTCTTCCTAGGTGATATTCTTTATATCCTCTCAGAGGGTATCAGGATATCTCTCTGGTCTTCAATCATTCATGTTCAAGTTTTCAAATCTATTCCTGAGATGGTTTGAAATCCAAGTGGGTTAGACTCAGAGTCAATTTTTTGTTCTTGTGGATATGATTTAACCTTCTTTAACTTCAGCTTGAACTTGCCTATGAGTAGTTGGTGGTCTGTTCCGCAATCAGCACCTGGCCTAGTTTTCACAGCTGATATTGACCTTCTCCAGCGATTCTTCCCACAGATGTAGTTGATCTGATTTCTATGCATACCTTCAGGTGAAATCCATGTGTGCACTCTGTGTTTATGTTTCTTATAAAAAAGTATTTGCAATAAATGGTTCATTGATTGTACAGAATTCTGTCATTATGTTTCCATCCAGCACATTTCTGTCACCAAGTCTATGTTTTCTGACTGCTGATCCTTCTTCCCTGTTTCTAACTTTTGTATTCCAGTCATTATTATTTATGCATCTTGATTGCATATTTGATCGATTTCTGACTGCAAATGTTGGTAGAAATTTCTATTTCCTCCTTTTGGTCTCTAGTTGATGAATATATTTGAATGATAGTGGTATTCACTGGACTCTCTTGTACGCATATGGATATTATCCTGTCCCTCACAACATTGTATTTCAATACTTTTTTGACTATGAAAGCAACCCCATTTTTCCTCACCTTTTCATCTCCAGTGTAGTAGACCATATGATTATCGGATTCAAAATGTCCCATGCCAATCCATCTCATTCCACCAATACCTAGTATGTCAATATTAACATGTTTCATTTCTTTCTTAACAATGTCCAATTTTCCTACATTCATGTGCCTCACTTTCCACATTCCAATCACTTGTGTCTACTTAAAACTGTTCCTCCTCCTATGTGTTTCCTTGCTCAGCTTCAATTGCCCAATCTGCTAATCTCCTCTAAGTGTGCTCTATTGTACATATGATTTTCTAAGGTCTGTTATTTCAGAAGTGGATGGCCAATCCTTCTTCCTGATCTGTCTTAATTCAAATGCTCAGATTTAGAACAGTATCTGATAGACAAGCATTTTACAGAAAGGAGCAGATGAAAGACATTTCCCAATTCTAGAAGCAACTAGTATATTCAGTGATGTTCCCCACCCTTGGCTAGTGTGTCTTGACCCAGCCCTTTCCCCGCTCCACAGGTATCCCCTTCCACTCCCACCTACCCCATTCAATACCTCCCTTTGCCCATTCAGTCCTTGATATGATGGCTTAGCTCTCAAGCCTTCTGTGTTTCTGTGGTTTGGGATGCCTTGCACCTCTCACTACTATGGCCAGTCTTTCTTGAGTTGAGGAGTTTCTAAGTCCAAATTCCAGGTACTAGAATTTGGAAATGGTTTCTATATCAGACGGTTCTGAGGAAATGTCCTTTGCCTTGAGCTTCTACTCCAGGAATGACTTCTTGTGACTTAGTGCCTCTTCTATTTGCAGCCCACTGCTGTCACACTAAGATAATTTCCTAGCAGAGGGTGATGAGTCCTCTAGATCTGGTGCATAAGCATTTTTTTCTTGGCCCAAGGGCCAAGTGAAATTCTTGACCTGAAGGACAAAATAAAGGTCCCCCTGCTGCTCTCAGACCCAAAACTATCCCTCGGGCCCTGCCCCTGGGCTTCTGGGAGTGAGGGTAGCCTTACTTGAGTTGGAAAAACAGTGAGAAGTAGTGAGTCAACAAAAAAGATGAAGACCCTCAATCAGAAGGATTGGTGGTGACTAATGGACTGGAGAACAGCAGAAATTGTGAGGATGATAAAGGATAGGATACGGTTTCGTTCTGTTGCGTATGTTGCTTTGTTGTTGTTAAGTGCCGTTAGGTAGGCAGCTCATAGTGACCCTATGAATGAGAGACCTAGACACTTGTATAATTTTCATTCTTCCTCCAGGTTCATAGGATTTCCAGAAGCAAGCTATTTCAGAAGTGGCTGCCACTCGTGCTTTCAAGCTTTTTTTAAATCAAGGAGCTCCACCAAACACTGTCTACCATAGATAACCATTCTCGCATTTGACACATCAGTGTCATAGTGTTCAGCTTCATAGCAACCATGAGTTACCTCTGTATAGCAAGTGGACTGACCAGGGCTATATGACCTAGATGAACGTTTCATCAAAAACAATTAAAGAGAAGCCCTACAGGATTTTAAGCTACCACCTTGAGCAGGCTCCGCCTTTACTTACCCTTAGTCTAAGGCTCAGGGCCACCCATCAGTAACACACAATGAAAAGGACCTCAGAACCTTCCCTTGCCTGACTGCCACCAAGACGAGCCACCATCGAGACGCCAGCCATCCTGCCAGTTAACCAGCCGACTTTTCGAGTGGATGGAGACTACTGTTGTATATAGAATCACTATAAGTCAGAGTCAATTCAATAGCATCTAATAACAACAATAATGAGGTGGGACTTGAGAATTTGCATTTGTAACAAGCACTCAGGGGAAACTGAGTTGCAGGTCCAGAGACCATGCTTTGAGAATCACGGACCTAAAGCAGCAGAATGCAATGAGCAAGATGGTCTCAGAGCACTTGAAAGTTTTATACATGTGAACTCATCCAGTCCTTACAAGACCACTGCAACTTAACTATATATTCACTTCTTTAAAAAGAAAGAAAAAAAAAATGGTGGGATCTCACTAATTGGCTCTTTCTAAAGTTAGTCAATAAGCTGGAATTGAAATCCTAGTCCAATTCCTCCTCAATTTCTGCTCCCAATTCCCATTTAACAATGAGCAAACTGAGGCCTAAGAGGCTAAATCTTGTCTGTTGTTGTTGTGAACCATAGAGTCAGACCGACCCATAGCTGACCCTCGCATGAGTTTTCAGAAGCAGTTAATGGCATCCTTCTCCCGCTGAGTTGCTGGTGGCCTTGAACCGCATGCCTTCAGAATTGCAGTGCAGCTTCTTACCACTAGGCCACCAGAGCTCTCCAAATCTTGCCTAGGCCACATATATAACAGCTGAATTAGTGCTCAAATCCAAGTCTGTCTCTCCTCCAAAGGCTAGGCTTATAAATCAAGTGTCTATGAGATTCAAGGTGTGTCGGAGGCATTTTCCATCCCTGCTCGGAGCAGGCACCTCTATGCTGTTCCATGATTTTTAGCTTTTTTCTTCTCTCTTTGCTTGACTTCTCCAGGTAATTGCCCCTTTTCTCCAGCCACTCCACGGAGTAGACATGCTCTTCCTGGAGATCGAATGACCCCAGAAGGAGAATAGCTTAGAACAGGGAGTTCTTCATTTTTCCTCATCTGGTGTTTTTCCTTCAGAGCCTGGAAAGTAATGTGGCCACGGCACACTTTAAATTGGACCATCAATTATATGTGCCCTGAATATGCAGAGCTCATTAGAGCCGTGTTGGCCACAGCAGAGCACCTGGGTTGAGAAAAGTAAACTTGCCAAAGCTATTTCAATCTGTGCCGCCCCTCCAGAGCGGAGCCCAGACCAGGCTTGCCAGGCACTAATGTGACCAATTATTTCTGTCCTCAGTTACTAGGTCATAAATCCTGCCCTGGCCCCAAGTCTTGTGGAGAAGGATTTGGATTTAAGAAAGAGTTTACCTTTTCACTGTAGGGCTACGTGGTGTTGTGGTTAGGACTCTGGGCTTGAAGGCAGAAGTGTTGCTGGCATCTCATTAGGACCCTGTCAGAACCAGCTGGTTGTGACTTCCTGCACTGGACAATGAGCGCAGCACCTCCTGGAGGTTTGCTCAAGGGATGCTTTTTCTTAGCAAAAGAGTCTTGCTGTCTATTGGGGGTCACTGAGCACAGTCAGACTTCTCTGACAGTTCAGCTTTGGTCTCCTAAAAGGGAAAGGTATACTGAATCCTTGGTTCTCTCTCAATTTGGGATGATCACACTCACTTCTGTTTTGTCTTTATTTTCAACTGATACTATTACAGAAATATGACAAGCATATGATGTTAAGAGCAATTTATTTTCTCTTCTTTCTATAGGCTCAAAGTCCAAACCAAGGCCCCAGACATGACAATTCTCCTTCAGCTTTTTGTGTGTTGTTGAGATCATTCCTAAGCTGTGGAGCCCAGCAAGACAAAGTAGAAGAACTACTTCATAGAGTTTCATAGGTTGTATTCTTTATGGGAGCAGATTACCAGGCCTTTTCTCCAAAGGCAGCAGCTTAGTGCTTAGTACTTAGTGCTTAACTCAGCTGAATGGTTAACCATCACACCAACAAGGCTTCTATTTCAGCCTCTAGATAGAAAACTGACTGCTAAAAAAAAAAACAGTCCAGTCGGCACTGACTCACAGCCAGCATTAATTGGGTTTCTGGCACTGTGAATCTTTTTTTTAATGTTATTTTTAAAAATTTTATATCCTTTTGCATACAAAATTCAGATAAATTATATTTCATTCATGTACATTGTGTTTCACACATTCTTTCATTTACATTATATTTCATGTAATCATTCCTAAGCATTGTGTTTTATATAATTAATCACAATTGATCTATACCCACTATTACCCTATCTTTGTTGAATGAACTAATTCAGTCTTATAAGGACAAATACTGCGTAAACCTTGGTTGTAAAAATAGAAGGGTAACAACTAAAGTGTGCACAAAAGCCCACAGGGAGAAGGGGAGGAGGGCAATGGGGCTGAGAGTGGGACGGTGGTGATGTTATGGGGTTGCAGAATTTGGTGGGCAGAGGGAAGGGGTGAAGAAATTAGGGATTTGAACTGCTGATCTTTTGATTAGCAACATGCTGCACACTGAATCAGCAGGGCTCAACTGAGATTGGTCAGTATTCATTGAATTGTCTGTAGTGCACCTGCCTTAACCATCATCAGGTAATGTCTGTTTTCCCCATGTGTTTCCCTCAGTGTCTCTATTTTTATGTTGCTCCTTATGTTTATCAGGAATGATTAGATTCAGGATCCACCCTGCCAGGCTTTGACCTCAACATATTGATTGGTTTTAGGACATTTTAGAAAGAAGAATATTACATTAGCTTAAATGTACAGATGCAGGAATTAGGATTCCATCACATATGGGGACAGAGTAAGGAAGAATAGTTCGTTCTAGAAACCTGTTGAGTATACATTTCCTTCAGCCTTTTGTTTGCCGGAGGGAATTCTGGTGGCATAGTCCATACGGAGTTAGGCAACTACACCAAAGGCTGCTCTTGTCTTGTGGTTCTATTCTACCAGCAGCTCCATGGGAGAAAGATGAACTATCTTTTCAGGGAATTACAGTCTTGGAAACCCAGTAGAGGATCAACTATGAGTTGGTTCCTACTCAGTGGCAATGGGTTGAGTGAGTTAACTCTTCAGATACCAAGTTCTCAGGCTGAGCAGCTAAAACAAACTGTGGGAAGAAACTGGATGTTGACCGTGACTCTTGATATAAAAAGCTTATAATCCTTAATCTAGTTTTCTTTTTTTCTATCCATAAAAATATTGCATATTTTAAATGTGATCTATTTTTCTTAGAAGAAAAGCAGGTAAGATAAAAGGTAAAGACAAGTGTAGCTTTGGGGGAACTCAGGCTAAAGAGAGAGATACACAAAGTAACAACTATCGGGCAATTTGGCAAATTTGCTGTTAAATATAATACAACTACATAGAGGATTGTAAGGTGACCAAACCACATGCTGCTAAAACAATTTCAGGTTATGATGATTGCTATTGAATTTCCAAGGCTGTAAATCTTTATGGAATGAGATTGCCAGTCTTCCTTCCACAGACCATCAGGTGGACTCGAACTGCTGACCTATCAGTTAACGATCCAACATGTAACAAACACTCCTAGCTGGGTTCTTATTCCAAGGAGAAGAAAGATAGAGAACTAGAATAAGAAAATGGAGCTGTTGTTAGGGATCACTGTCTTCTTTCCTACGCATTGCAATCTCATGTGATAGAGTAGAATTGCCTCATACACTCTCAAGGTTATCATCTCTGTGAGAGCAGACCATTAGTTCTTAGTCCCATAAAGTGACTGGGTGGGTTACAACTATGACATTTTGGTTAGCAGCCAACTACTTAACCATTGTGTTGTCCAGACTGCTGAGCGAAAGCGGAAAGAAGAGAAGCAAGATGTCTAGTAGCTGAGTCTAAGGGAAACATGTAGAGGGGAGTAGAGAGGAACGGGCCTGCAGAAATTGTTAGAAACCAGTTCAAATAAAACTTAGTGCCTCACTGTGCTCCATCCTTATGTTATGGTATTGCTGTTTGCTTATTTGTCCAGCACCCCTGTTAAACTCTGTTTTCCTTGAAAGCAAAGCCTGAATCCCAGGCTCTGAATTCCTTGTGCTAAGCACCGTGCCTGCCCAGTTATTAATTACTGAATAATCTTTGAATAAGTGACTTAGTTGTAATTGTTCAGAGCACAGGTGTAATGGATGTGGGTCATAATGTCTCTGTTTCAAAAGCAGACTGAAACTGCCATCCTGGGAAGAGAGGTATATCTGCACTTTGATTAATGCCTAAATATTTCACAGAGGCTTGGCTTAGCAATTAGGCCAAAATAGCACTAAAATGGTAGGTTGGATAATCTAATACCTATAGCGTTGTTGTTGTTGTTGTTGATTGCCTTGGAGTTGAGCATAACTCATCGCGATCCTATGAACAAAAGGCCAGATGCCCCTCTACAACTATGACATCAAAGTTCATAGTTTCCAGAGGTCTGTTGTTTAGGAAGTGGATGCCACTCCTGCTTCCCCTGTAGAATAAGGGAATTAATTTTTCTTGAAGAACTTGTTCTTTGTCCTTGGTACTTAAGAGTGTTGTTGTTATATATCACCAGATTGGTTTAAACTCATAGCAGCATTGTGTACAACACAAGAAAATGCTGCCTGGCTCTAGGCAATCCTTGAAGCCATTCTCCAGTTATTGAAGAATCTTTGATGAGGTTCCACACCACATCTAACATCTGGATGGGGTGGGCCGAATTATTAAAAAAAAATCTATCACCAGAAGACTCTGGAGACCTTAATGGAAAATTTTGTTCTGTCCTACAGGATTCCTATGAGTTTAAATAGACTCCACAGCAGTGGGTTTGGTTTATGATGAGTAGGAAGGTTCATCTATATTAATTTTGATCAGAACCGTGTGTAACAGTAGTCGGGAACCATCTAGTTCTTCTGGCTTCAAGCTTCGTAAGGAAACTACCCACTTCACTAGGATTCAGAACATGAGCCTTGTTAAGTATATTATATCAATTGACTGGGATATCCCATGAGACTAAAGTCCTAATCTTTCAAAATTGGAAAATCCAATCTCACAAATTGTGCATCCCAGTCCTTATTTAGTAATGGAAGCTATATACTGGGGACATTCCTAGACTTCAACTTACGTTGTTGTTGTTGTTATGTGCCGTCGAGTCGCCTGCGACTCATAGCCACCCTATGTACAACAGCCCTAAACTCCACTCTGTCCTGTGCCAATCGCACTGTCTCTGACACTCCCATCCCAATTATCCCAGTCACTGAA
>NW_006399755.1:19183147-19184427 GCF_000299155.1 Elephantulus edwardii
CATCCCTGGCGTACGCCCTTCCCAATTTTGAACCATGCAGTGTTTCCTTGCTCTGTTCTGACGACTGCCTCCTGGTCCAAGTATAAGTTTTTTAACTTATAGGTCTCTTTATTTCTACCATTTTTGCTATATTAAAACTGTAATCTTGTTGATTTACATATAAAACCACCCATCCACACTGTACTTCATTCACACTCATTGTGCTCCACACAATCCCTCATACACACTGTACTCCATACAATTACCATCTGTTATTATGTTGTTGATGTTTTGTCCCAGTGAATCGATTGTGACTCATAGTGATTCTATGAACTAGCCTGAGCCAATCTCACTGTCTCCCATGCACCTAGCCCCCAGCCACAGTCATTGCGTCAGTCCGTCTCATCCAGCACATTCCTCTTTTGCACTCTCCCTTTGTCCTTCCAAGCATGGTGTCCTTCTCCAAGGTCCCTCCTGGTAACATGCTCAAAGTATGTGAGACAGAGCTTCAAATCCTTGACTCCAAGGAGCAGTTTGAGTTTGTTTTGGTCTTTTTTTCCTCCTCAACAATTTGGAGAAGACCCTGACTACCAGTTTGATGCTGTTGTTATTGTTACGTGCTGTCAAGTCTAGTACAACTCATAGCGACTGTATGAACAATCAATCTGAACACGGTCCTGTCCCTTGCGATTCTCATAATCTCTGACATGTTTAAGCTCACTACTGCAGTCACCCTGTCAACCTACCTGCTTGAGGGTCATTCTCTCTTTTACCACTCCTCCACCTTTCAAGTAGAATGTTTCTCTCCAAGGAATAACCTCTCCTAGTAACATACCCAAAACATGTAATGTTGTTGTTGTTGTTATGTGCTGTCAAGTAGACTGTGACTCATAAGAACCCTATGTGACTGTGACTCATAGGAACCCTATGCACAATAGCTCTAAACTCTGTGCTATCCTGAGCCATTCTCACTGTTTTCAACCTAACTACTTTCATTAACCAGTTACTGTGCCAGTCCTTCTCATCCGGGGTCTTTCTTGCATACAATATGCCCAAAATATGTGAGACAGAGCTTAAAACTCTTTGCCTCTAAGGAGTAGCCTGGTTTCACTATCTCTAAAACAGACCTGTTCCTTCTCTTGGCTGTCCATGGTGTGTTTGAAACTCTTCACCATCACAACTCAAAGGCATTCATTTTTCTTCTGTAATCCTTAGTCGTTATCCAGTTTCCTGATGCATAGCAAGTAATTGTGAAGACCCTGACTTGGATCAGGTGCACCATAGTCTCCAGACTGACATTG
>NW_006399755.1:19185187-19191641 GCF_000299155.1 Elephantulus edwardii
TCTTCAGCAGGATTTTGTGTGCATGTGATATTGGTGATATTGTTCGATAATTTCCATACTCTGTTGCATCACCCTTTTTTGGTGTAGAAATAAATATAAATATCTTTCAATCAATTGACCAGGTAGTTTTCCTCCAGATTTCTTGGCACAACCTGATAAGCATGTCCAGGGCTGCATCTGCTCATTGACATACGTCAATTGGTATTTCATCAGTTGCTGGAGACTTGATTTTTTTGCTAATTCTTTTAGAGCAGCTTGAACTTCCTCCATCATCACCATTGCCCCTTAATCATATGTTGTTTCATGTAAGTTTTCAGTGTCAGTCAGTTCTTTTTGGTACAGTGACTGTATGTGTACTCCTTCTATTTTCTTTTGAGATTTCCTGGATCATTCAACATTCTTCTTTTGGCATCTTTATTTCAATCAAGGCTTGAATTTGTTCTTCAATTTTTTTAGCTTGAGAAATACTGAGTGAGTTCATTCCTTTTGATTTTCTGACTCCAGTTCTTTTCACATTTCATTATAATACTCTGCTTTGTCTTCCAGAGTTGTCCTTTGAAATATTCTGTTCAGCTTTTTAACCTCCTAATTTCTTCCCTTTGTTTTGGCTTCTTGACATTCTAATACAATAGTCTTCTGACATCTACCTTGGTATTTTCTCGTTCTTTTGTCTTTATAAGGAGATTTTGCCTTCTTCATGGATGATTTTGAGAAAATCAGAAATTGACTTTCTAAAATGGGGATACTATAGCATAAGACATGAAGTAGCTGGCTTACATGCTTTCATGAATGTAGTTATTAATAAAATGATTGTAAGGGAGAAAACACACACACACACACACACACACCCCAACTTGTAACCTTAAATATAACTCTTTAGGTTCTGGGATTTTTTTTTCTAGTGAACCCAAGATATTCGTGAAAAGCAACAAATTGGAAGGAGCCCTAAGAATTCCATAAATTTTTACTAGGTTGCTAAAGTGGTAGAGGTTACATCCTACTATGTAGCAAAAAACCTAAAGGTATTGTAATATTCCAAACTTAGAACCGAATCTGAGGTCGTGATCAGATGTGGAAATCTCAAAGACTATATCCTTTAACTTACTAGGTCTGACTTAGAATCAAAAGAAGTGCAGCATGTGCAACTAATGTCAGAACAGAAGTGGAACAAAGAGACCGACAACAAACTGATTTCATTTAATCGACAAATTTGGTGTCAGAGAAGTGAAATTTGATTTGTCCTAGCAATCAATAACTGATACAATTAAAATCTATTGTTGTGCACCTTTGAGTCAAAACCAATACATAGTTGACCCTCAGTGGATTTTCAGAGGCAGGAAATCTCACAGGGATTGTCCACCTTTCTCTGATGGAGCTGCTGTTGGATTCAAATCACATGTCTTTGTATTGGTAGCAAAACTCTTTATCACTAAGCCTCCAGAGCTCTCTAGTCAATGTTAAAATCAAATAAGAGAAAGTAAAAGTGAATATTTTGTCATTTAAACATATTATTATTATATATAATAGTAGCTACATTGCTGACTGCCTAAATGGCTTTACTAACAAGTTATTAAGGAGGAAAAAAAGTGTCTTTGGTAAGAAATCTTATTAGTTAAAAATTCAGAATTTAGCATCAAGCAGATATAGTTTCTAATACAGCTTTGCCATCTGGCCTACTGGCTAGGGAATTCCACCGCCAACCCACAAACAGGTGGTTCAAATCCACCAGCTGTTCTTCAAGAGAAAGATGGGCAATTTCCTCTTGAAATGTATAACCTCTGAAAATCCAGTGAAAGATCATCTATTAGTCATGTCCAACTCAACAGCAATGAGTTGTATTTATTTGCTATGTGACTTTAGACAATTGATGTAACTTTTCTGAGCTTTAGCTAACAACATTTCGAGTAACAATTTCCATGATTATTGATGCCCATAGAAGCAGTGAGAAGCCCTGGGGCATGCTGCATTATATGTTGAGCTCTACTAACCAAGTTATTGACAGTTCAAATACACCAACCACACCATAGAAGGAAAGATAGATAGATAGATAGATAGATAGATAGATAGATAGATAGATAGATAGATAGGTAGTATCTTCTTTTGAAGTCTGAGGAACATGGTAGAGGATTACTGTGAGGCAGATTTGACTTCACAGCAAGGAGTTTGATTTTTTATTGTTGTTTTAGGTTTTTGTCTGATTATTTCCCCCTTTTGTTATGGAAGTAGCCGTCAAGGACTCAAATGATGTATTAGAGCAGGCAACAACCTCCTAAAAGTGTTAAAGAACAAAAGTGTCGTTTAAAAGACTAAGGTGCACCTAATACAAGTCAAAGTATTTTCAGTTGCTTCTTATGCTTGTTAAAGTTGGATAATGAATAAGAAAGCCATGAAGCCAGACTCTGTGAAGAAGAACACAGCATCAGGACCACAGGAAGACTTATCAACAACCTGTGTTATACAGAAGACACAATCTTGCTTGCTGAAAGTAAGGAGGACCTGAAACACTTGTTACAGAGGATCAAAGACTACATCTCAACATCAAGAAAACAAAGATTCTTGTTCTTGTTATTATGAGTAAAGCTGCTATGAACATCGCTGTAAAAATCTCCATTTGTCTCAGTTCTATGGGCAGCCCTAAATATGGAAATGGCCCAAATTTTCATCAACAAATGAATGAATTGGGAATTTGTGGTACATTCACATGAGGGAAGCACAAGATATAGCAGTTAGGACCAATAATTTTGAAAAAATACTGTACTCAATGTAAAAAACAAAACAAAACAAATATTCTTACCACTGGACCAGTAGGCAGCATCACAATGGAGGGAAAGAAGATTCTTAATGCTAATTCTTCATCTTGCATAGATCCACAAATAACACCCTTAATACCAGCAGTCAGGAAACACAGAGGTGCATTGCATTGGGAAAATCTGCAGTTAGGGATTTCTCCAAATTACTGAGGAGTGATAATGTCAGCGTGAGGACTAAAATGCATCTGATTCAGGCCATTACTTGTTATGCATCTGAAAGTTGGATAATGGATAAGGATAACAAGGCGACGAGGGGGGAGGGGGATAATGCCTTTAAGCTATGGTGTTAGAGGAGAGCACTAAACATTCCATGGATGGCCAACAGCACAAAAAATTATGTCTTGGAGAGGATGAAGGCAGAGTGCTATTTGGAGACAAGAATTATGAGGCTTCACCTCACATACTTGGGTATGTTGATAGGAGGGGATATTCCATGGGAAAGGGCATGATGCTGGGAAGGTGGGGGTTGGCAAAGGAGAGGAAGACTCTCAACCAGGTGGGTTGACATAGTGACTGTGTAATGTGAGCTTTTGTGTGTCAGGAAGTGTGAGGATAGCACAGGAAACAACAGGGTTCTGATCTTTTGTTCTTAGGGTTGCTGTGAGTTATACTCAATTCAATGGCACCTAACAACAACAGTTAACAACAACAACTGTGTGGTTCACAACAAATTGTGGTTAACCTTGAGGAAAATGGGAATTCCAGATTGTACTTATGCAAAGCAGTCCTCAGAACACAGCAAGGAAACACTGCATAGTTCAAAATCAGGAAAGGAGTGTGTCAAGGGATGCATTATGTCTCCATACCTTTTGAATCTACATGCAGTACAGATTATTCAGGAGCCTGGGTTTTATGAGGAGGAATGTGGCATCAGAATTGGAAGAAGGCTGGTCAACAACATTCAATATGCAGTTGACATTACCTTGCTTGTTGAAACTGAGGAAGACCTGAAGCACTTGCTGTAGAAGGTTAAGGACTGTTGTCTTCAATAAGGATTGAAGTTAAACATCAAGAATACAAAGATTCTCACCACTGGGCCAATTGGCAGCACCATGGCAGATGGAGAAGAGATTGGGGTTGTTAACAATTATAGCTTGCTTGGATCCACTATCAACACTATTGTCACCAGCAGTCAGGAAACCAAAAGATGAATTGCGTTGGGAAAGTCTACTGTCAGGAGCCTCTCCAGAGTACTGAGAAGCAGTGATGTCAGTCTAGAGAACTAAGGTATGCCTGATCCAGGCCCTGGTCTTTGCAATTACTTGCTATACATCAGAGAGCTGGACAATGACTAAGGATGATAGAAGAAGAGTTAATGTCTTTGAGTTGTGATGCTGGAGAAGAGTCTTGAACATATCATGGACATCCAAGAAAACAAATAGGTCTGTCTTAGAAAGGATGAAAACAAGTTTTTCCTTGGAGACAAGGATTTTGAAGCTCTGTCTCAAATACTTTGGGCACGTGGCCAGGAAGGACTTGCCCTAGTAGAAGGACAACATGCTCAGAAGGGTGGAGGGACAGTGCATAAGAGGAAGACCCTGGATGAGATGGATTGATACAGTAATTGAGGCAATGAGGGTAGGTGTGTTGGAGTCAGTGAGACTGCCTCAGGACAGGGCAGGCTTCAGAGCTGTTGTATATAGGGTCCCCTTAAGTTGCAGGTGAATCAATGGCACATAACAAGAACAACTATATAACATGAGAACAGTAAAAAGCATTATGCTGAGTGTACTAACTCAGTCTCATAAGGACAAATGCTGCATAAAATCATTATTGCAAAAATAGAAGGATAATTAGTTAAACATCTATAAATGTCCAAACAGGGAAGGCGAGGAGGTGGAGGGTTAAGAGTGGGAAGAGGAAGAAGTTGTGAGTTCTCAGAGGTTGGGAGCTAGTGTGAAGACATGAAGGGATTAGGTACGTTCCAGTGGCAATCTGTAAAGATGGGGAAGTAGTGGGCATAGGCGAATGATGATTAATTTTATAAGGCAGTGTAAGAAAATGATCATATGAAACACAATGTTAGTGAAGAAATGTGTGAAACACAAAGTGTATGAATGAAACACAGTGTATATTAATTTTGTATGCAAGCCAATATAAAAGAAAAATAAATTTTAAAAACAAAAAGAAAACAAAGATCCTTGCCACTGGTCCAAAAGGCAAGATCATGATAGATGGAGAAAGGATTAAAATTATCAATTATTTCACCAATACCCTTGGTACCAGCAGTCAGGAGACAAGAAAAAGCATTGTTTTGGGCAAGTACACTATCAGGGAAGTCTCCAAAATACAGAAAAGCAATTATGTCAGTTTGAAGACTAAGATGGATCTGATTTAGGCAATGTTCTTTTTAATTACTTACTATGCTGCTGAAAGCTGGACAAGAATTGATGTCTTTGAGTTGTGGTGTTGGAGAAGCTTACTGAATATCAACAGGTATGTCTTAGGCAAAATGCAACCATATTACCTGTTGGAGGTAAGGATGGTAAAGCTTCATCTCTCATACTTTGGACAAGTTGCTAGGAGAGGCTGTACTTTGGAAAGGGATATCATGCTTGTAAGGATGGAGGGTCAGTAAAAGAGAGGAAGAGACTCAACAAGATGGATTGAGATGGTGACTACAGGAATGGGCTCAAGTGTACCAAGAGACGGAGAGAATGGCACAGTATAGGATAGGATTCAGAAATGTTGTTCGCAGGATCACTTTGAGTCATAATAGGTGTTTTTGAATTTGTAGTATTGGTAAAGAATATTGAATATGACATGTACTATAAAAAAGTGAAATTTGTCTTGGAAGAAGTATACCCAAAGTGATCCTTAAAAAAAAGTATAAAGAGGCTACATTTCACGCACATTATCAGGAAGGACTAGTTTAGCTTTGCTACTCATAGAGTCCGTATGAGATGAAGACAACTTAAAAGCACCTAATAGCAACAATCAGACAACTCCAAAACTGAAGACTTAAAACAATGTGGATTTTGGTTGTGTTTTATCTCTAATCATTCTGTAGGTTGGCTGGGCTCAGTAATTCAGGTGCTTCTTAGGGACACTCTCCTGGATTAGTAGTCATGTGTTGGCTGGGAAGGGAGTCATTTGAGGATTCAAGTTACAATGGTCCTGATAACACCACTGAGATCTTCAAGATTGTACCCTCATATGATTTGTTATCTTTACCATATAGAAGCTCAGCCAGGCCTGTAGCCGGAACCTAAATATGACCTTTCCATGTCTCATGGATTTATGGCACTAAGGCTATACTCCAAGAACACTCCAAGGACCAGCATTACATATGTCTGAGGCATAAGCTGCTTGTTTTTGTTGTTGTTAAGTGTCATCGATTGAATGTGACTCACAGTGATCCTGTGAACAAAATATCTGAACCCTGATCTAGCCTGTGCCATCCTCACACTTCCTTACACAAAAGAGCTCATGGTAGCAGTCATCGTGTCAATTCACCTAGACAAGGATCTTCCTCTATTTTGTCAACCCTCCACCCTTCCCAGCATCATGTCCCTCTTCAAGGAATATCCCTTCCTAGCAACATGCACAAAGTATGTGAGGCAAAACCTTATCATTTTTTGCCTCTAAAGCGCACTCCAGCTGCACCCTCATCAACACATATTTGTTTGTTCTTTTGGCACTCC
>NW_006399755.1:19192051-19201749 GCF_000299155.1 Elephantulus edwardii
TTTGACTTCCCTTACATAGTTCTGTGTGGTCTGAGAGCTATTGCAATAGATTTTGGACCCAGTAAAATAATAACATTGATGTTGGGATATGTAGAAAGGACTGTGGAAGTTTGAAGACATATCTGGCTTCATGGGAATTGGTTTTGTGTGGTTGATGTTGTTCAAAGGGACAGTTTCCCTTTGTGGAGTTAGTAGAGGTTAGAATATGGCCATGCCAATTCAGTCCTTACTCTTTTTACATCGAATGAAGGGCTTATAAAGCAAAGGTCACCAGGACACGTTGAGTGTAAAGAATCTCACACAAGCCAGGTGTTCCGTATTTGGCAACAATTTTCACTTCTTACTAAGTTTCATGAAAACTCTGTAATGTGGGTATTGTAGTTGCAGTTAATAGATTTGGAAACTGAGCCTCAGAGAGATTGTTTTCTGAGCCTCACAGACAGTGAGTCTATGTTGAACCTCAGAGAACAAGTATTTGCTTAATATGATACAACCAACAAATAAAAGCTCTGAGGATTGAAATAAACATTGCATAATTAGAGAAGGGCCTTACTATCTGTCACTTCTACTCTCATTACACACACACACACACACACACACACACACACATTTTTTATGACCAAAAGCAGGATAAAACAAGATCATATCGTTGTTCATAGAGTTTCAATGAGTTGTAGTCAATTCCATGGAATCTTACAACAATAACAGCAAAATAAGATAGGAAATCTTGGGCTTAAATAGTATATAATTACTTGTTTTTGTTGCTATGCTCCATCGAGTTGCCTGCAACTCATAGCAACTGTATGTACAACAGACCTAAACCCTGCTCTATTCTGTGCCAATCTCATTGTCCCTGACACACCTACCCCATTACCACAGTCATTGAATCAATCTATCTCATTGAGGGTCTTCCTCTCTTGCACTATCCCCTTACCCTCCCAGGCATGACATCCCTCTCCAAGGATTGCTCCCTTCTTGCAACATGTACAAAATATGTCAGACAAAGCTTCAGAATTACTTAAAATATATTACTTATATTTTTTCTTTTTTATGGATTGTCATTCTTAGTTGCTATTGTGTAGGCTCTGACTCTTAGTGAACCTGTGTACAAAATAATAAAATCCTGCCAGTTTCTGTGCCTTCTTTACAGTCTCTATTCTGTGTAAGCCATTGTTGCTGTCACTTCCTCAATTTTACTGACTCTCCACCTTTCAAGCATAATGACTTCTGTCAGAGACTGTCCCCTCCTGACAACATGCACAAAAGAATATGAGACAAATTGTCATCATCCTTGTCCCTCACAAGCACTCTGGCTGCACATTTTCCAAGACAGATTTGCTTGTTCTTTTGTCAGTTCATAGTATATCCAACACTCTTGGTCAATATCACAATCTGAAAGCATTAGTTTTTCTTTGGTCTTCCTATTTACTGTCCAACTTTCATAAGCATATGAAATAACTTAGAGCACCATGGCTTGAGTGAAATGCTCCTTAAACTGATATCCTTGCTCTTTAACACTTTAGAAAGGTTGTTGGCAACAGATTTGCCCAATGTGATTCATCTTTTGATTTATTTAATGTTGTTTCCATGAGTGTTGATTGTGAATTTGAATGAATTGAAAAGTCATGATATTACTTATTGGTCTAGTCATGAAGATTTTTATTTTGTTGGGTTTTTTTTAAAAAAAAATTGTATTATACTACTTAAGGATGGAAGATCCTCAACCAGGTGGATTGGCACAGTCACTGCAGCAGTGAGCTTGAGTATATCAGAGATCGTGAGGTTGGCACAGGATAGGACAAGGTTCAGATTTGTTGTTTATAGGGTCACTATGAGTCACACTTCGTCAACTTGGTGGTACGTAACAACATGTAGCAAAAACGACAACTGAAGGCTATAGTCTTCTTTAATAAATGTTTCAAGTCCTATTCACTTTCTAAAAGCAAGGTTGTACCATCTGCATTGGGTACTAACAACATTAACCCTTGGACTTCTTCTAATCCTGCTACCACGTTCTTCTTCATAGTCCAATTTCTCAGCCTATTTGCTCAACATACAGATTGAACGATATGGTGAAAGGACATAAACCTAGTCTGGTTTTAAACCATGCAATATCCCTTGTTCTGTTCAAAAGACAGCTTTATGTACTGTTTCTTTATGAACATAATTAAGTTTTGTTGTGAGAGATCTTAAAAAAATCTTACGTTGCCTAACAATCTGGTACTCAGCATAGCACTCTAAAATCTTTAACATTTCCATGTTTCTCTGATGCTTAATGGTACATAAGATAAGGGAGTTCTGGTGGCCTAGTGGCAAGAATCTGTGCTACAATCCTAAAGGCATGTGGTTTGAATCCACCAGACCCTCCACTGAAGAAAGAGGGGCAATTTCCTTCTGTGCCAGACAGATCCAACTCGATGGTACACAATGAGGGGAAAATATTTTTTAAAGTACATAAAAAAGAAAAGGCAAATATTATAATACTTATTAACATAATCAAGTTTTCTTCACTTTTAAACTAGCACATTTATGACATCTGTCTATCATAGGTTGTTAATGAACCTTCCTCCAATCCTGCTGTCACATTCTTCATCCTGAAGTTCACCTTCTCAGATTATTTTCTCCATATCCTGATTAAGTATAGTGAAAGAATGCAATCCTGACACATTTTCCAATCTCATACCATGCAGTATTCCCTTGTTTTGCTTGGTCTATGTATAGGTTCTGTATGAGCATAATTAAGTGTTCTGAAATTCCCATTCTTTCCAATATCGTCTGTATTTTGTTATTATCTCACAATTAAAAGTCTTTGCATAGTCAACAAAAATCAAGTAAACATCTTACAGCCAAAATCTCTGACATCAACAATAATATTCTATGTCCTTTTCTCAATAATGTTCTATTGTCCTCTTCTGAATCTAGTTTGCATTTCTAGCAGTTCCTTGTTGATATACTGCTGCAATAATTTTTAAATTATCTTCAGCAAAATTTTGTCTGTGTATGATAATGATGATATTTTTCAATAATTTCTGCTTTCTGTTGCATGTGAATGAACACAGATATGTATCTCCTCCAAATTTCATGGCATAGCAAATCAGTGCTTCTATAATCGCCTCTGTTTGTTGAAATATCTCAGTCTACATTCTCCCAGTTCTTGAACGCTTATTGTTTTTCCCCAATCAATATCTTAAAAGCAGCTTGGATTTCCTCCTCCTTTAATACCATCTGTTCTCAATTATATGCTATCTCATAAAATAGGTAAACATTGACCATTTTTTTTAGTATAGTGAAAATTCTTTGTGTATTCCTTCTATGTTCTTTTGATGTCTCCTGCCTACATCATTGACTCTTTTGACAATTGCATTCTTATTTCAGTGTAGTTGAAACCAACTCATAGCTAGGTTTTATGCTGGCTCCTAGGTTGTAAATCGTATAAAAGAAGGTTGCCCATCTTTTCTCCCTGTGGAGTTGCTGTTGAATTTGAGCCACAAGACAGCTGTTGTCATCTTTGAATTAGCAGCACTACTCTCTTCAGACTATGCCACCAGAGCTCCCTATTTAGGCCCACATTGCTGTTGTTGTTGTTTACCACTGAGTCAGAATAAACCCATAGCTGACCCTCCAACATGTTTTCAGAGGCAGTTATTGCATGAGAAGAGACTGCCCATTGAGTCTTGACTTTTTCATTTCTTTCAGATTGATGACTGTCAAGTATATTCTTCCTGTTTTCCTGAGATTTTTTTGGTTTTATATTCTGTTTAGCTCTTACTGATCTTTACTGATAAAAATAAAAGCCTGCATCTTCCAGTATGCATTACACTGCAATATGAAGCCTTCAGGCTTAGTGATTCATTTCCTCAAGGTGCTTGGTTAAAATTACCACTGTACTTCTAACTACTTTGTATGTATGCAAAAGCTAGACAATAAATTGGGAAAACTGAGAGGAAATGATGCTTTTGAATTATGGTGTTCACAAAAAATAGTGAATAAACTACCAAAACAATAAACAAATCTGTCTTGGAAGAAATATTGCCAGAATTCTCCTTGGAAGTGAGTTGGTGAGACTTCATCTTATCTACTTAGGGCATGCTATCAGGAAGGACCAGATCTTATAAAAGGACATCATAACTATTAAAGTAGAGGATCAGGAAAAAAAAAGATCCTTTATGAGATGTCTTGGCAGAGTTGTGCTGGATACAACACTGAACTCAAATATAACAACTATTGTGAGGGTGATACAAGGCTGGGCAAAGTTTACTTCTGTTGTATATATATTTGTTAACAGGATGAAAAGGTCCTATTCCCAAATGGGAGTACAAACATAAGCATAGCAGTTGGGATTTATAAGACTTATTTTTGTGGACACAGATCAATGCTCAATACTTTCCTTCCATGTGCCACACACTTTGGGGGAAAATAGCATGTCCTTCTGAGTTCTTTCTCCAGAGCTTCATATTGTCTTCCTTTCCATGCCCTGGATGGCCCAGATCTGGAAGCTGAAGTTGCCGTACTCTGGGTTTTCACTTGTCAGGCAGCTGTGGGAGAGAGGAAACCAGGATAAACATGTTGTGCAAGAGAAGGACTGGGTCAAGTGAAAGCAATTCTAAATAAGGACAATGCAGCTTTATGGAGCCAAGGATTTGACTGTCTGTTGTCATATTCCTCTATGGAAGAACTGGCCACGGAAAATAAAAAATCAGGAGGACCAACTGGGGATGTTTTTAGTAAGATTGCCAGGAAACTTGTGGCTATTCCTTCTGTCGGTACAAGAGCAGGGTCTCTAAAGATCCAGCCCAGCCTCACCTCCTAGTTCCTCTTATTCTGGGATATGGCACGCCACCTGGATATAATTCAGTTTCTCCATTATCTACCTCAGTCTATTTAGCTTAATAAAATGGAAAATAATTGCATTTGGTTCTCATGAAAATCTGAAGTTAATGTCAAGATGGTCAGAAACTATAAAAACCCAAACCAAACCCATGGCGCTGAAGTTAATTCTGACTAGCAAAACTTGGGGATTAGAACTTTCTCATAGGATTTCCAAGGCTAAAATCTTTGTGTAAATGGATTAAAAGACATATTTCGATGGGAAAGTCTGCTGTTATGGACCTCTCCAAAGTACTGAAGAGCAATGGTGTCTCTCTGGAGACTAAGGTGCATCTGATACAGATGCATGGTTTTTGTTATCATTTCTTATGCATCAGAGTTGGACAATGACCAAAGAGGATAGAAGGAGAATTGATGACTTTGAGCTGTGGTGCTGGAGAAGAGTATTGAGGGTACCACGGACTGCTAGGGAAACAAACAGATTCATCCTAGAGAGGGTTAAACCATGCTGCTCCTTGGAGGCAAGGATTCTGAGGCTCCATCTAACATGCTTTGGACATGTTGTAAGGAGGGACATGTCCTTGGCGAGGGACATCATGCTTGGTAGGGTGGAGGGACAGCTCAGAAGGGGAAGACCCTCTATGAGGTGGATTGATTCCGTGACTGGGGTAATTGGGATACGTGTATCAGAGACAGTGAGATTGGCACAGGACAGAGCAAAGTTTAGGGCTGTTGTACATAGGGTCGCTACAAGTTGCAAGCGACTCGACGGCACATAACAACAACAACAACCTCTTCCCCCATGGAACTATTGGTGAGTTCAAATGCCAACTGTCACTTAACAGCAAGCAGATTTATTTAACCACTGTACTACCCATCAAAGTGAAGAGACCTGACATTTATGCCATAAAACATAAAAAAATAAAATTATAACCTATAAGAGATAGAAATGTAAGTGCCCATCAACAGATGAGTTGATAGCCAAACGATGATCCATACATACAACAGAATACTATTCAGCCCTAGGAAAGAATTCTTGAAACAATGCACAACATAGATGAACCTGGAGCACATTATACTGAGTCTTATAATAAGTCCGATACAAAAGGACAGATACTGTAGGAGTCCACTATCTTTAAAATGATAAGGAAATTATACAAACAGAATGAGATGTCCATTTTTAGTTACCAGGAATAGGAGGGAAGGGGGAAGAGAAGGAAAATCAGTAATTAGATAATCTCTTTCTCATTGCTGTTGAGTCAGAGTCTACTCCAGTAGGTTCTCAAGGCTGTCAATTACACGAAAGGAGACTGACCATGTTTCCTTCTTCGGAGCTGTTAGTAGATTTAAACTATCTGCTTTGAAGTTGGTGGTCAACACAACTACTAACTCCATAGAGAGTTCTGCTTCAAATCCAAAGATTGCATTTTTAATCTACCAAATACTCCACGGGAGAAAGAGTGGAACCCTCTTCCTGTGCTACTTAAAGTCTCAGAAACCCAATGGTGGGTGAGCTATGTGTCAGTTCCATCCTAACAGCAATGAGTGGAGCTGACAGAACATGAAGAAAGCAAAACTTTCAGTTTGAGCCACTATCTAAGGTTGTTTTCTCCCAGTCCATTGATCTTTCCCTATTTGGAATGAAGAAGGAGAAAAGCAAACATGTACACAAGAAGTCCAAAGGACATAGGTGGACCTCAGCATTCTAAACCAGAAGAGAAGATTATTCAATAGGACCCAACTGCCATTATTGACAGCCCTAACAAGTAGAAGGTCCTAAATAGAGTGAGGGGAAATTAGACCATAATATACAAATTTTTGGAGGAATAAAAGGTCAGCCTTACTCGTCTGATTAGTGAAATCTTTAAGACCATGACTGTTAGTCACTCTTTTAACTTGGAAACAACTCACTCCTGTGGTTCAACTCTCAGCCAAACAATAACTCCCCAGGCATACTCACGCCTTAAGATAATCAACCATTTAAGGTCAAAAGAGTAGCATTTGCCAAAGCTCAAAATGCAGGGAGGAATAGAAGTACTATCATTAATAGTACATTAATTCACATTATGAATTAAAATTACAGGAAAGAAGTAGAAAGAGTGTGATTATTGTGGATATTGTAATTAATGTTATAAAACAAAATGCATTTGGTTGAAGGGAAAACAAATAATTTCATAAACATTCACTCACATCACATTTAAAATAAAACAATTAAAAAATGTTCAGCTTGAAGACAAAGGAAGAGTTGAGAAAAGTATTCCAAAAAAGTGTTATGATATTTCACTAGGTTTTACACTGCTGCTTCTAACAGCAGGAGTGGCATCCACTTCCCAAGCAACATTCCTCTGGAAACTCAATGAACTTTGAGAAGTGATAGTTATAAAAAGGCTTCCGGTCTTTCGTTCATAAGGTTGCTATGAGTTGTACTCGACTCGACGGTAATCAACAACAGCTTCTAACTTCTAGACTTTCCCAAATATGCTTTTTAAAGCTTTAGGCTCAAATTATCTAGAAAGAACGTGGGGAAAATTGAAGCCAGAGTGTATATTTTGTAGGCAAGGATGGTGAAGTTTCATCCATTTTGGGAATTTTGTTAGGAGGGACCAATTCTTGGAAAAGGATATAGTGCTTAGAAAGATGGAAGGTCAGCAAAAGAAAGATTCTCAACAGAATGACACAATGACTGTAACAATGGGCTCAAGAATATCAGAGATGATGAGGATGGCACAGGATAAGGTACTGCTCATAGGATTCTGTGAGTTGTAGTGTACTGCATGGCACCCAACAACTACAACAGCAACTAGATAGGATAGACAAGGAGAAAATACAAGTGTTCTTTGTTGTTGCTGTTGTTATAATTGTTCGATTCTTTGCATCAGCTGAAGTTTTCATCAACTGAGATATATGGAAAGCCCAAATAACAGTGGGTTAAAGAGATAGAAATTCAGGTTTTTGTTGAGCAAGAAAAAGCCACAATGGGGAAATCCTGAACTAGTAGGTAGCCTAAGGAAATTTTAGAGACCCAGCCTCCTTCTGTTTTTGTAATTCTGCCATTTGTAGTTTTTACCTTCCACCTCAGAGTCCAAAATTGTTGCTTAGATGTCAGTTATTACAACTGAGGTCCAGCTATTTTCAAGGAGAAATGACTATATAAGGAACACAAAAGAAAGTCTACAAATGAATGATGTAGATAGAATGAAATTAGAAGAATGGGTAATCATTGCCCCCAGTTAGTAAAAGCAGTTTGCTAGCAGCTGCTCGCATTAAGGTTGGTGATTTGAACCCATTAAGAAGCTCAGCAGATGAAAATCCTGATGAACTCCTTTTTAAAATAACAGGGCCAAGAAAATGCCAGGGAGCAGTTGTATGCTGGAACACATCAGGTCTTTGTGAGTCCAAATCAACTCCCTAGCAACGGTTTTGTGGGTGTTGTGTTTTGTTTAGGCAGAGAGTAGCAAAGAGAAGAATGGTGAGCAAGAGCTTTCTAGAGGGTTCGCTTCTCTAGTACTATGACAGAGTTTTGTGTGAAAAGAAATTTGAAGAAGGACAGAGATGTTGACGTGTGGAGAAGAGAGAGAGAGACTGGATTCCAAGCCCACCATAGGCCTGTCTCTGAAAAGTTCTTGATCCGTAAGCTCACCAATTTAATATTGTTCATTTTGCCACATTAAATTCCTGAAACTGAAGGACTTGATTCCACACAAATAATCAGATGAAAGAAGAGTCTAGAAATGGCGTTTGATGCACATAAAAGCATACACTTTATCTTCCAGGAGAGGGCTTTGTGAAGTTATTTACCTCTCAGAGACAGCTGCAAAGGACCCCATGACTCCAGGGTCCTTTCCTGCCTTCTGACAGCATAATTTACTGCTGCCCTCTCAGAGGTCTTCTCCATTGTCTCTCTTCTTCAATGACCTCATTCTCAGTGTCAGTGAGAGCTGAAGTAAATTGTGCAGACTTATGGCCAGGGCCAGCTACAGAGATATGAACTAGTTATTTATCTCTCCAGACCCCAGGGAATGGCACTTAGTAGAACAAGGAAGAAAAAACTGTTGCTTTGGGTCTCACAGTACCCATCCCTCTCCACAAGGCCTGGTATTTCATGTGCCAAGGAGCCCAGCTTAGGCTAGGCTGGCCTGATTGAATCTGGCACACCCAAAGAGATGAAGATGGGATCTGCTGAGATCCACTTGGGTTGCAGAATTCTTGATTTGCACTGAAGATGTCAAGGATTTATGTCATGACCAAAAATGACAGAGCTGAGGACATAAGTCCTGGGTTGTTGTTGTTATGTGCCATCGAGTCGCTTGCAACTCATAGTGATCCTATGCACAACAGCCCTAAACTCTGCTCTGTCTTGTGCCAATCGCACTGTCTCTGACACTCCCATACCGATAACCCAAGTCACAGAATCAATCCATCTCATAGAGGGCCTTCCCCTCCTGCACTGTCCCTCCACTCTACCCAGCATGATGTCCTTCTCCAAGGACTGGTCTCTTCTTACAAAATGTCCAAAATATGTTAGATGGAGCCTCAGAATCCTTGCCTCCAAAGAACCACCCGGTTTAATCATTTCCAGGATGAATCTGTTTGTTTCCTAACAGTCCTGGTACCCTCAACACTCTTCTTCAGCACCACAGCTCAAAGGCATCAATTCTCCATCTATCCTCCCTAGTCATTGTCCAAGTCTCTGGTGCTTAACAAGTGATTGCAAAGACCATGGCCTGTATCAAACGCACCTTAGTCTCCAGAGAGACACCATTGATCTTCACTACTTTGGAGAGGTCCCTAACAGCAGACATTCCCACGGCAATGCGCCTTTTAATATCCTGGCTTCTGGTGCAAAGAGTGTTGACTGTGGAGCCAAGCAA
>NW_006399755.1:19205072-19218391 GCF_000299155.1 Elephantulus edwardii
ATATATGCACCAACAATCAGAGCCAAGGAAGAGGATATAGAAGATTTTTACCAACTTTTACAATCAGAGATTGATCGAACGTGCAATCAAGATGCATTGATAATAATGGGTGACTGGAATGCAAAAGTTGGGAACAGAGAAGAAGATTCAGTAGTTGGAAGTCCTGGGTATGTAAAGTAATTTTCTCAAAATGCAAACATTGAAGTTTGAGGTACCCTAGTTAACTCAAGGATTCCAGGTCATATTTTTAAATGTCTTTTTGTGATACCCTTAGAGAACTCCCTCCAAACTGCTAGACTTTAACACAGAAACCTGAAAACAGAAGATTAGAACTGACATAATCACGCAAAAAAATCAACAGAGAATAAGACACATCTGTGTTTCTTTTTCAATGTGCTCTCATCTAGGAAAGAGAACTAGTCATTTGATTGTTAAGCATGTGATTAATGCTGTTCTAACTGTATTTCATGTTGAATTGCATGTGATATAGAACTACCATGTAACTCAGGTTTTATGACTGCTGTTGATGTTAGGTACCATTGAGAAGAGTATGACTCATAGCAACCCTATGAATAATGGACCTGCTGGATTCTGTCCTACCCTATGCCATCCTCATCTGTGATATTATAGAGTTATCTAGGTATTAAGTAGTTGCTGTAGTGGTGTACCATCAAATGAAAACCAACACACTGCTGAATCTCTAGTGGGTTTTGAGAGGCAATAAATCACACAGGAGGATATTTCCTATCTTTTTACCATATAACAACTGGTTAATTCGAACCATGGGCCTCAGTGATGTCAGCATAATTGTTTACCTCTAAGCCACCAGAGCGTGGTAGGAGATAATCTTAATACAGACATCCAGTTAAGCACAGTTTCAAGGTTCATGTTCTTTGCTAATGTTCTTTAGTATTTTTCTTCAAATTGTACTATCCAGCATTTTCTTATTCATGTAGACAACAAATTCTTTTTCATAGCGCAGGAAGAGACTTGATGAAATTACAAATTCTCTATTGATTTTATATGTATGTTGTTGTTGTTATATACTGTGGAGTCGCCTGCGACTCATAGTCACTTTCTGCACAACAGCTCTGAAGCCTGTCCTACCCTGAGCCAGTCTTACTGACTCTAGCACTTCTACCCCCATTGCCCCAGTTACTGTGGCAATCCATCTCTTCCAAGGTCTTCTTTCCTACCCTGTCCCTCTACCCTTCTGAGCATCATGTCCTTTTCCAAGGACCTATCTTTCCTGGCAATGTGCCCACAGTATGTGAGACAGAGCTTCAAAATTCCAAAAAGAAATTGGCTTCACCCACTCCAAGACAGACCTGTTTGTTCTCTTGGCAGTTCATGGTATATTCAATACTCTTCTCCAGCACCACAACTCAAAAGCATTGATTCTTCTTCAGCCATCCTTAGTCATTGTCCAGCTCTCTGATGCATAGCAAGTAATTGCAGAGGCCATGGTCTAGATCAGGCATATCTTAGTCTCTAGATTGTCATCGTTGCTCTTCAGCACTCTGGAGATGTCCCTGACCACAAATTTTCCCAGTGCATTTTGTCTTTTGATTTCTTGATTGCTGGTCTCAAGAGTATTGACTATGAAACCAAGCAAGCTGTAAATGTTAACAATCTCAATCTCTTCTCTTTATACCACGGTGCTGTCAATTGGCCCAGCGGTGAAAATTTTTGCCTTCTAGATGTTGTTTTTTTATGTGCCATCAAGTCACTTGCGACTCATAGTGACCCTATGTACAATATCCCTAAACTCTTCTCTGTCCTGTGCCAATCTCACTGTCTCCTATACACACATCCCGATTACCCCAGTCACTGAATCAATCCACTTCATTAGAGGGTCTTCCCCTCCTGTGCTGTCCCTTCACCCTCTCAAGCATCATGTCCTTCTCCAAGGACCGATCCCTCCTTACAACATGTCCAAAATATGTCAGACGATGCCTCAGAATGCTTGCCTTCAAGGAGCAGCCCGAGTTAACCCTCTCCAGGATGAATCTGTTTTCCTACCAGTCCATGGTACATTCAATACTCTTCTCCAGCACCACAGCTCAAAGGCATCAATTCTCCTTCTGTCCTCCCTAGTCTCTGATGCAAAAACCATGGCCTGTATCAGATGCATCTTAATCTCCAGAGAGACATCATTGCTCTTCAGTACTTTGGAGAGGTCCCTAACAGCAGACTTTCCTATGGCAATGTGCCTTTTAATTCCTGGCTTCTAGTGCCAAGAGTGTTGACTATGGAGCCAAGCAAACTAAAGCTTGTACAATCTCAATCTCTTCATCATCCATCGTGATGCTGCCAATTGGTCCAGTGGTGAGAATCTTTGTCTTCTTGATATTGAGCCTCAATCCATATTGAAGGCTACAGTCCTTGACCCTCTGCAGCAAGCGCTTCAGGTCCTCCTCAATTTCAGCAAGCAGGGTTGTATCATCTGTATAATGCAGATTGTTGATAGATCTTCCACCAATTCTGATGCCACATTTCTCCTCATAGAGCCCCTCCTCCCGGATAATCTGTTCTGCATACATGTTGAAAAGGTATGGAGACAGGACAAATCCCTGGCATATGCCCTTTCCTAATTTTGAACCATGCAGTGTTACCCTGCTCTGTTCTGACTACTGCCTCTTGGTCCAAGTATAGGTTTCGTATTAGCACAATTAAATGTTCTGGGATTCCCATTCTTCTCAGAGTCAGCCATAGTTTGTTATGATCCACACAGTCAAACACCTTTGTATAGTCAATGAAACACAGATAGACATCCCACTGGTATTCCCTGCTTTCAGCTAAATCCATCTAACATGAGCTACAATACCCCTAGTACCACGACCCCTTCTAAGCCCAGCCTGGACTTCTGGCAGTTCTCTGCTGATGTGCTGTTCCAGTCATTTTTGGATAATCTTCAGTAGAATGCTGAGCTTCAATATTTATATAATATTACACACACACACACACACACACACACACACACTCCCTAAAGATATGAGACATCTGACTGAAAATTAACGATTGATCCAAGCAAAGAAAAATGAGGCTTTTTACTTCTTGCTCCCCTTCAATGGTCCACAGAGCTCTTGATTCAGAAAGAGAATTTTCTATTCACTTCTGTAAATCCATTTTCCTCCCTCCATTTATCTAGATCTTAGCAAATTGACCTCTATGGACTGCATCATTCCTTTCTATTCTAGTTCAATTCCGTCAAGGCACCATTTGAAGATAGCGATAAAAGTCAGAGTATTTCTTTTCTGGATCCCTCCTGATAGGCCACAGGCTGTCAGTGATTCTCTCCCTACCAAAGGCTCATTCCTGTTGTACAGCCTCTTTGGTAGCTGTAGCTATTGGTCTGGTTCTTGCTAAGGTGCCTAGTGTTGCCAAGGTGCTTCTCTATCCCTTGTTGGTTTCCTTCAACTTGGCTTATGCTTTGGTAAGTGCCCCTTCATTAAATTCTCCTCAATAAACCTATTCAAGTGAGCCATCTGTTTCCTGTTACAACCTGGCTAACTCAGTAATAGAATTTTGGGTGTAAAAGGGGATGTCAAAAGTCTTCCACATCTGTGGTTTTCAAAGTTTTTTCTAAACCTTCAGAAATCTCGTAAGAATTCTAATTATAAAAACAGATAAAACTCTTAAGACCTTGGAACGCTGCCCTGTTCAGCATCCATTCAAAAGCCCTCTTCTTCTGCACCATGAAGTCCAAGCATTGTAGGAAGCATGCTATAAACTCAGCTGACCTAGTCCAAACCTCTCACTACACATGAGGGGAGAAAGCGGTTGGCAAAGGTTCCAAAGTGTCCTTTGTTGGCCCGAGTGGGTCTGATTTATGTATGCCCTAGGCCTTCATCAACAGTGTGCCTCAATATCTTCCAAAGTGTAAAGTCCTGTAAATCTTCCCTGGGAGAGACGACTCGACCGCCAGCCCGTGTTATACAAACACACAGAAATGTCATTAAAGCAACAAACAGCCCACTGGCCTAGGCAGAGGCCTTTTCTGCCAGGCTCGAGTTACCTAAAATCAATATTTGAACAAGGACAAAACCACATGTTTTAAAAACCAAATTAGAGAAGTCTACTACCAGAGCTAGCAACGTGATTACATCACACACATTCTAGTGGGCCCCTTAGGATGAGGCCAGTGGAGTTGGGGGTTTGTGCAAACTTGAAGTTTTTCATACAGTTACTGGACTTGTCCTGAGTGTCTGACCTCACTGCACAGGTGAAACCCGAGGGACAGAATAAGTGAAAAATGGGAACTTTCCCAGAACCAGGCATGGGACCTGTGTATGTGAAACAAAGGCTATTGGGTGTGCTGCCTAATGCACTAATGGAAATCCTTTGAGACAGCTCTGCACTGTGCTGCAGGGTTTCTGAGACAGAATTGACTGAAAGGCTGTGGCTTTGCTCTTAGTTTGTGGTAAAATGCATTAGGAGTGCACAGAGAACACAAGTGGTTATGTACTCATTATTATTGTTTTTGTTAAGTGCCATCGAGTCATAGACAACTCATAGAGACTCTATGAATGAAAGACCTGAACACTTGTATAACTTTCATCCTTTCTCCAAGTCCGCAGGTTTTCTGGAGGCAAGCTATTTCGGAGTTGGATGCCACTCCTGCTTCCAAGCTTGTTTAATAGAGGAGCTCCACCAAACACTGCCCACCATGAGTAACCATTATTACATTTGACACATCAGTGTCACAGTGTTCAGCATTGCAGCAACCATGAGTTACCTCTGTACAGCAAATGGACAGACCAGTGCTACACCACTTAGAAGAGGTGTCCAGCCAGCTCAGTAGGACCCAGTGACTTTATCTACAGAGAAAGAGTGCACCTATCAAGCCACATGAATTTTCAAAGGCCAAATACTCATTACTAATCATAAAATGCTAGTGGTTCAAACCTACCGAGAAATGTCTCGGGTAAAAAGTTCTGGAAATCTACTTCCAAAAGACTGCAGCCCTTGTCAACCTTATGGAGCACAGTTCAGCTCTGGGGCACATGGAATTGCTCTGAGTTGAAGACAACTTGGCAGCAATATGACTTGATTACTCCTACAAACCAGGTGCTAAAGGTAGAAAGGAAGATTCCAGTTGCTAGGGCTGCTTTGGTTCTGGGATAGAAGAAAACAAACTTTACCCCATATTTTGTATTCCTGTTTCTCTAAATACTGCTGATATGGCCAAGTGTTTGTCACCAATTTGGGGTATAAAACAGTTTTCATCCACACACACACACAAAAGATCCTTATAGGCAATCTCCTCCCATGAGATTAACTGCCTTTGAAAACCCACCAGATGGTCATCTATGGTGGGTTCTGACTCTACACTAAACAACAAGAGCAATTTTAAGGAACACGTAGTCATGTAAATAATGCCACTCATATCTGGTGGCCTACTAGTAAGAAACTGCACTGCAGTCTCAAAGGCATGCAGTTCAAATCCATCACCTGCTCTGTGGTTGAAGGATGAAAAATCTTTGTCAGTTCTATTTACTGTCTCTGAAAACCCACTGCAGGGTGAGCTCTTAGGTTGGTCCCAACTCAATAGTACACAACAACAACAATGACAGAACTGAGTAAACTGTTCTGGCAGAGTACATGTACTGCCTACATCTGGTGTTCCAGCCATGGGTTTCAGCCTCGTTCACTCCTTCACAGGTAAAGCATATAGTTCTGTTCATTTCATTCATTTTTTTAAATGTTCTACTTAAGTGGATGAAATAGTCTGATAATGTTACTTTTGGTCGTAATTATATAATGAAGGTATACACCATGGCCAAGGAGTCAGGGATCAGGTTTGGTAGTGTCCATGTCATCAGAAAATAAGCCATCCAAATGGTTTCTATTAAGTTGATAATTACAACACATTAGCTCAACAGGTGAATGCCTTATCAGATTGTCTTAAGTGAAACTGCTAAGTTATGCTTATTTCATAGTTTAATTACGTCTTCTTAGTATCAGTTCACATCAGCAAAATGTTAAAAATATAAGCATAGTGAGCTTGTGGAAATAATTTCAGGAATGTTGTACACTTGGCAAAAATGATAATGTGATAGTTATTTGCAAACGCTATAGTGACCCATTTATTAAGAGCCTTTAACTCTTGAAAGAAGCTAGCGAATAGCCACAAGCTGGCTAATTTTTTGAGTTCCCATTTCATTGCCATTTAAGCTTAGAGGAAATTGACTATGATAGTACTTGGAGTACTTATGACATAGGAGTAGGTAACACATATCCTTCTCTATTTTCTAATTCAGTGTGGCCTAGATGATTCTTTGCACCATAACCTATGCCACAACTAAGAACGCATCATGGATAGTCAAGGAAAAAAATAACCTCTACTGGAGAGCCCCAGTTCTCTGGTCACAGTCTATTGATGCATTAAAGTAGTTATCTAGTGCTGCTGTAACAGAAATACAACAAATGGCTGGTTTTAACACACTAACACCTATTTCCTCACCATTTAGGAGGCTAGAAGTCCAAATTCTGAGCATCAGCTCTAGGTTTTCCCTCTGTCCACTCTGGAAGAAAGACAGCTTCCCTGGATACCTTCCCATGTCCTAATCTCTGTCTTATCTCTCTGCTCTGCTTGCTTAGTCTCAAAAATGAGATGGGTTCAAAATACATCCTGCCCTAATTCTGCCTCATTAATATAACAAAGGCAACCCATCCCCAATGGTATTCTAGCCATAGACACAAAGAAATTACCACTCACATGTATTTTGAGGGAGAACACAATTCATTCTATAGAGTTGGTCTTGTTGTTATGTGTCCTTGAGTTCACTGTGACTCATAGCGATGCTATGCGTGATAGCTCTAAATCCTGCTCTATCCTGAGCCAGGACAGAAGGCCTTGCTACCAAGCCGAAGGTGGGTGACTTTTAATCTGCGGCCCTCAGGCCTGTCTTTCATTGTTTTTGTTCAGACATTCCTCTAGGTCGTATAGCCCTGGTGTACGAGTTGCCGTACTGGGGGTCACTTGTGGTTGCTGTGAGGCTGAACATTGTGACACTGATGTGTCAAATGTGTTAATGGCTGGTTATCTAATGCATCCACTTCTGTAATAGCTTGCCTCCGGAAACCCTATAAACCTGGAGAGAGGATAAGAGACACCCAAGCATTGAGGACTCTCCTTCATAGGGTCCCTGTGAGTCGCCTGCGACTCGGTGGCACTTAACAACAACAACAGTAGTGACCCATCTGTGATTCCATGTGCCTCTCATGTTAAGACTAAATAACATTGCCATGTCCAGTGTCTTTAGCTGTGACTGCAAAATGCTGCAATAGAGAGGCTATTTGCTTTGACAATGGCAGAATTAGAAGTCTAGCTCTGCTACATACTATTACGATGGCCTGTGCCTCAGTTCCCTCACTGTAAAAGGGGTATATTGAATAAACTTTATTGAAAGCTCATTAGTCTTCTCAATCACAATAACATAACAATGCTTACATAACAATGCTTCAGAGAGCTGGACAATGACTAAGGATGACAGAAGAAGCACAGGTGCTTTCTAGTTGTGGTGCTGGAGAAGAGTCTTGAACATACCATGGACTGACAAGAAAACAAATCGATTTGTCTTGGAGAGGATGAAACCAAGTCTCTCCTTGGAGGCTAGGATTTTGAAGCTCTGTTTCACATACTTTGGGCATGTGGCCAGGAAAGATTGGTCCTTGGTGAAGAATTCATGCTCAGAACTGTGGAGGGACAACACAGGAGATGAAGACCCTGGATGAGATGGATTGGGGCAATGAGGGTTAGTGTGCCAGAATTAGTGAGACTGGCTCAGGACAGGGCAGCGTTCAGAGCTTCCGTACATAGGGTCATGTCGCAGACAACTCAAGGGCACATAATAACAAAAACATACTTCATTGGTTGTTTTTATTTAAGCCTCATGTTTAGAGTCAACAAGACCTCAGGGAAGGCCTTTGTATTTAAAAGCTGGTTGTTATTATCTTTTGGAGGAATATTCTTCTAAGTTGTACAACACTCTTCTGTCAATATAATGTACTAACTTAGATAACCTGGGGTTGCTGTGATGCTGAACCTTGTGCTATTGGGCTGTCAAATGCCGTAACAGTTACCCATGGTGGCCAGGGCTTGCTGGAGCTCCAGTTTAAGACAGGGTTGGAAAGCAGGAGTGTCATCCACTTCCTAAACAGCATGCCTCTGGAAACTGTGTGAACTTTGATAAATGGTGATGGTTGTGGAAGTGCTTCAGGCCTTTTGTGCATGGGGTCAAAATGAGTTATGCTCAACTTGATGGCGATCAACAACAGCAACATTATGTACAGAATCTGTGTTAGGGCCTTAAGTTATAATAATGAGTTAGAAAATGTCCCTACTCTGAAGGAATAGAAACGAATCCTTGAACTGTAGAGTGCCATAAGCACAGTGATAAAAGAAGCACAAGAAACACAGAATAATGTGTTTTGAACATTTGCTGTGTACAAGGCACTTTACAGGCACTTAGCCATTAATTACCACAATAAGCCTATGAGGTACATACTATTATGTTTAGCTTACAGATAAAAACCCAAGCTCAACGAAGCTAAATAATTTAATCAAGGTCACAAAAGTAATGAGTGAAAAAACTTGATTCAAACTCTGATTTAGAGCACTCTAAAGTCCTCATTTGTCTAATATGCTGTGCTTTCTGTGAATAGATGTCACAGATGGATCTTTCTGAAGCAGATACTGAGATGGGTTTCAGAGTACAAGAAGGTTAATGGCAATAGAGCTTGTGAAAGAAAGGAGGAGGAAGCAGAACTGGACAGCAGCAGAAGCTGACCTTGGTGTAGAGTTGGCTAAGCTTCCGCTAACTGCACAGGGTGTTCTGGAACTAGTTGTCCAACAGAGGACTCCATGAGGCTGGTTGTTGTTGTTGTGTGCCATCGAGTTGCTTGCGACTCATAGCAACCCTATGTACAGCAGCCCTAAACTCTGCTCTGTCCTGTGCCAATCTCACTGTCTCCTATACACACATCCTGACTACCCCAGTCACTGAATCAATCCACCTCATAGAGGGCCTTCCTCTCCTGCGCCGTCCCTCCACCCTCCCAAGCATGACGTCCCTCTCCAAGGACCAGTCTCTCCTTACAACATGTCCAAAGTATGTTAGACGGAGCCTCAGAATCCTTGCCTCCAAGGAGCCACCTAGTTTAGCCCTTTCCAAGATGAATCTGTTTTCCCAGCAGCTGGAGTGGTCTTTATATCCTGCCTTGTTCCGTCACCAGTGAATGTAGGTTTGTGACCTTAAAGGAAGCCCTTTCCTGCAGCTGGGGCAGATCCAAGGAGCCTGACAGCTGGAGGCCACTTTGCTCACTCTCAGGAGCCAGATCACTCTTTTGGCTTATCATGATGTGCTTATCTGTGCTTATCATAATGATGGGCTCATAGTGTACTCTGAGGAGCAGAGGAAGAATCTTTAGGAGGAGGTGACCCAGAATCTCGAAGAATGGGCATAAGACATCCCAATCTGAGCTCCACAATGAGAAGATGGAGAGGAGTAGGAAGCTTGATCAAAGAAGAAAACTAAATTGTGAGTGATTAAGGGAAATAATTACACTAACACTTCTCCTTTTTCATGGATTCCTACATATTGTTTTCACATTCCTGGCGAGATACTAGATTTGTCTTTTGCATTGCTGCTCCAGTGTCATTAAACACATTTCTACTAGGGTTTCTAGATCATCCTTTAGGTACTTAACAAAAGCACAATCACTCTTGTGTAATGCCAAATTTAGGAGTGTGGGAAAATGAAGAATTTGGGCAGAGAGAGAAGAGTCCAGACTTAGGCTAAGTCCTTTCTGAGTAACAGATCCTGTGTAACAGTGCAGCTAGTAATTCCAAAAGAAGGTTCAGACTAGTGAGTTGTTGTTGCCATGTCACATCAAGTAGGAAGTGACCCAAAGCTGAGCCTCCAGCTGGTTTTCAGAGACAGTTAATTGCACAGGAGAAGATTGCCCATCCTCCGCCCATGGAGCAATCGGTGGTTTTGAACCACATGCCTTTGGGATTGTAGCGCAGCTTCTTGCCACTAGGTCAGCAGAGCTCCCAAACTAGTGAGTAGAAGGATGAAATAACTAGAGATGATGGGAAATTTCTTCCTGTAGGATTAACTGCCTCTAAAAACCTGCCAGAGGGTCAGCTATGGGTCCAATCCAACTCAACAATACCCGACAACAACAACAACATGGTGGTTGAAGGCATGAACATCAACATTCGAGGCATTAGTGAAATGAAATGGACTAGCTTTGGCCATTTGGAATCAGATAGCCACATGGCATACTATGCAGCTCCTGAAAAACTTCAACCACACAGGCTGGGATATCACTGAAAGAGGCTGACGATGCTAAGTGGTATGTAGTACACGGGGAAAGTCTCCCTGCAAATACAAGACACTAAGCTCGACTGCAGGGCCAAGTGTGACAAGTGTGGGTCCCTGACCAACTGGACAAAGTGATTTTTCTCTTTTTGACACCAGCCTGTGTTTCTACACCTCCACATATGGAAGACAATTTGCTGTGCCCCAGCTGTGTCCAAAGGAACGTCGTGTTAATGAGAAACCTCTAATTAGAATGAAATTTGAATACGGGGAAAGGGCATTCCCATAATGGCATCAGTAGTTAAGAGTTGTTGAACTCCCTCTTATCACTGACCACCAAGTTGTCCACATCCCTTCTTTTGCTGAGTTTTCCTCCTCACAGTGCTAATTCAGGAACTGCTCTTTTTTCATTTACAAATTTAGTAATTTCAAACTGTTGACTGCATAGGGCAAAGTAAAAGTAATTAATACTTCCATACCATCATGTCCTCATATGTATCTATATATACATACATACATATATACATATATACACGGCCTTTTCCTATTATTTCTATGATTTGACTTTGGGATCAAGACCCATGCCCAACATTATTTTTGCAGATAGCTGTTTAGTAATATAGATTGGCTTTTAAGAAAAAATTACAAACACTGCTATTATACAATAGGATTGACATGGGGAGTTGAGAGGACAATAGGAAAAGAGTAGATAGACAAGAACAGTGCATTGGAACAGATGAAGGAAAGAATGGTCTGAAAGAAATATGTGATTGGATACTATATGTATGATAACACTGGAAAAAGTGGTGCACTGCAAAGTATACTGGGAAGGGGAGAGAGAAGAAAATGTGCAGCAACAAATGAGTAAAATACAAAACAAACCCCAAAACAGATGGTATCAGACAATAGACCAAAGACTATATGAAAACTTCCATAAAATATTTAAGTTGAAAAAAAATATTTAAGTTGAATATGTTAAATAACTTCCATTGTATTGAAGGGATTATTGTCATCAGATATAAATCATTAGACATCTTTAACTTGATAGACTTTATCAGCATGCTTGTGTTCGTGTAATGGTGATTGAAATATTGAATTTGCTAGAATAACTAAAAATGCTGTGGAGACAACCAAGTTTCTGAAGCAATTTAACACAGGTAGAGTTTTCGAACTTGGTTGTTCAGTCTATTTGATCTTTCAAATGAAGATAACACTATGTTTGTAGAACTATTGAGGATTAAAAAGAATCTATTTAAAACAATTATTATAGTGCCCTGCAAATAACAGGTACACAGCCAATAGTAATTATTAAATTTAGTCTTTGTTTCCTGCACTGAGGTGATCTTTAATTTCGCTTCATCTACTAACCACCTCTAAAATCATGTGACTTTTAAAGTTTCATCTCTGACCTCAGAAAGATTATTTGAAGCACAATTCACAAACAGTAAAGTTCTCCCTTTTTAATTAAAAAAAAAAATCCCAAACATACAGAAAAGCTACAACAGTACAGAGATAGGAAACTTCCAGAAGTTCAAGCAGGATTTAAAAGAGGTTCTGATACCAGGATATCATTTCTGATGTCAAATAGATCCTGGCTGAAAGTGAAGAAGAATGTCTATTTATGCTTTATTGACTATGCAAAGGCTTTGACTGTGTGGTTCATAACAAGTTGTGGCTCAAATAGAGAAGAATGGGAATCTCAGAGCACTCAGTTATTGTGCTCATGTGAAACCTGTACCTAGACCAAGAGGCTGTTGGGTGAACAGAGCAAAGGAATAATGTACAGTCTGATGCGGAGTTAGGGGTTGTATGAAGGAAATTGGAAATATTTGATGTGAAAAACAATGTATATGAACTTTGTAAATAAACCAGTATAAAAGAAATCTAAAAGAAAAATTAAGAAGGGAGTCCATTAGGGTTGCATTCTCTCTGCATGCCTATTTAATCTGTATGCTGAGCAAATTATTTGAAAAGCTGGACCCTATGAAGAAGAGTGTGGCATTAAGATTGGAGGAAGATTCACCAATAAACTGTTTTATGCAGATGACATAATTTTGCTTGTTGAAAGTGAGGAGGGCTTGAAGAAACACTTGACAAAGATCAAAGAATATAAGCTTCAATATGGATTGCATCTCAAGAAAACAAAAGGTTTTTTTGAGGAAGTACCAAACTGCCTTCCAGAATGGTTGTACCATTTCACAATCCCACCAAAAATATATAAGAGTTCCTTTCTCAAAGCTCTGGTGGCCTAGTGGCAAAAAGCTGCACGGCAATCTCAGAGGCAAGTGGTTCAAATCCACCAGATGCTCTGCTGGAGAAGAGGGGGCAATCTCCTCCTGTAACAGTCAGATACAATTTGACGGTTGTTGTTGTTGTTATGTGCCGTCGAGTCGCTTGTGACTAATAACAACCCTATGTACAACAGCCCTAAACTCTGCTCTGTCCTGTGCCAATCGTACTGTCTCTGATATGCCCATCCCAATTACCCCAGTCGCTGAATCAATCCACGTCATAGAGGGCCTTCCCTTCCTGCGTGGTCTTTCCACCCTACCAAGCATGATGTCCCTCTCGAAGGACAGGTCTCTCCTTACAACATGTCCAAAGGATGTTAGACAGAGCCTCAGAATCCTTGCCTCCAAGGAACCACCCAGTTTAACCCTTTCCAGGATGAAACTGTTTTCCTCGCAATCCATGGTACCCTCAATACTCTTCTCCAGCACCACAGCTCAAAGGCATCAATTCTCCTTCTATCCTCCTTAGTCACTGTCCAACTCTCTGATGCACAACAAGTGATAACAAAGACTGTGTCAGACGCACCTTAGTCTCCAGAGAGACACCATTGCTCTTCAGTACTTTGGAGAGGTCCTTAACAGGAGACTTTCCCATTCAAATACGTCTTTTAATTTCCTGTCTACTGGTGTCAAGAAAGTTGCCTGTGGAGCCAAGTAAATGAAAGCTGTGAACAATCTCAATCTCTTCACCATCCAT
>NW_006399755.1:19219409-19221508 GCF_000299155.1 Elephantulus edwardii
TCTTTCCATCTTCTTTTAATACTTCCTGGATCATTTAATATTCTTCCTAAAGCATCCTTGATTATAGCAACTCGAAAAAAAAAACCTACTAAAAAAATTTGACGGTACACACACACAAATACTAAATTTTTTTTTAAATTCCTTTCATGGGTGCGGGGGAATTGTGTACCAGGGAGGGAGTCTTTCTTTTACTTTTGAAAGAGAGGAGCGAACTGGGGGGCAGGGGGAGAGGGCTGGGCGGGTAGAGAAGTGCAACAATGAATGAATGGAAATCCAAATTCTCTTTAAATGTTCATTAAAATTATTTTTTAAAAGTTCCTTTCACACCACATTCTCCCTAACATTTATTACTTTCTGTCCTGTTAAACTTTTCCGCTGTTACTGGAGTGAGATGGTACCTCATTGTGGTTTTGATTTGCATCTCTCTTGTTGCCAGTGATTTGGAGCATTTCTTCACATATCTGTTAGCCATTCGAATATCTTCCTCTGTGAAAATTCTTTTCATGTCTTTTGCCCATTTTGTAATTGGGTTATCAATATTTTTCTCGTGGAGGGCCAGGTATGTTATGTAAACTTTCGTTATGTGACTCTTGTCTGAGATGGTATTATCAATGTTTGTTCCCAGTCTATAGGTTTTCTTTTCACCTGTTGGAAAAGGTTTTTGATGCACACATGTATTTAAACTTTAGAAGGTCCCATGCATCAATTGTATCCTCTTCAGATTGTGCATTTCTGGTTTTATTTGGCAGTCTCATTATACCTTAGACTAGCACTTCTAAGTTTGATAGCAGTTTGTCTCTTATGAACGTTATGGTTTTGGCCTTTACTCCCAGGTCTCTGATCTACCTTAGAAAGTCCATATGACCCAGCCATTCCACTATTTGTAATATACTCTGATAAAATGAGAACTGAGGCACAAATGGAGACTTGTACACCAATGTTCATAGCTGTAGCAGCATTAGTCACCATTGCAAGAATATGGAAACATCCCTAATGTCCAATCACAAACAAATGGATTGAGAAATTATGGTACACTCACACAATGGAATACTATGCAGCACACAATGATTTTGTAAATTAATACCTAACTTGGGAGGTACTGGAGAGCATTATTCTGAGCGAACTAACTCAGTCCTACAAGGATAAATATTGTACAAAACCATTATTGTAGAAAGAGTATAAGGAGTGGAGAGGTTGAAAGCAGAGGGATGAGGATGTACAAGGGAAGGTGGGATTAATCATGAGGTTATACAATTTGATGGGGGGAGTGAGGGAAATTGAAAGAATTTCTTCTTGAAAACAGTGTATTCTAATTTTGTAAATAAACTAGTAGAAAATTTTAGAAAGCACAATAAAAATTTAAAGTCCTATAAAGTAAAAAAAAAAAAACAAACAAAAAAACAAAAGTTCTTACCACTGCACCAATAGGCAACATCATTATGTTGTTGATGTTGTTGTTGTTATATGCCATCGAGTCACTTGCGACTCATAGCGACCCTGTGTACAAGAGCCCTAAACCCTGCTCTATCCTGTGCCAATCACATTGCCTCTGACACACCCATCCCGATTACCCCAGTTACTGAATCAATCCACCTCAGTTTCAATTTTTTCTCCATCTACAATGATGTTATGTTCTTTATGTACAACAGAACATCATTATAGATGGAGAAAAAATTGGAACTGTCAATACTTTCATCTTACTTAGATCCACAATCAATAAATACCCTTGGAACCAGAAGTCAGGAAATCAGGTCATATATTGCATTGGGAAAGTCTGCAGTGAGAGACCTCTCCAAATTACTGAAGAGCAATGACGTCATTTTAGGACTAAAGTGTGTCTGATTCAGGTCATAGTCTTTCCAATCACTTGTTACACATCTGAGAGCTGGATAATGAATAAAGATGACAGAGAATAATTGATGTCTTTGAGAAGCCAAAGCACAAGGAAGAATTCAAGGTACTAAAGAGCTGAACAGAAGATTCCAAAAGGCAGCACGGAATGACAAAGCAAAATATTACAATGAAATGTGCGAGGAGCTAGAGTCGGAAAATCAAAAGGGCTGAACAAGTTCAGCATTTCTTAAGCTCAAGGAACTGAA
>NW_006399755.1:19223938-19245079 GCF_000299155.1 Elephantulus edwardii
GCGTAGATGTAAAGGGGGGAAGGGAGGACGCTTTATCACCTTACTGGTGGTCTTGGGTTAAAGCTGCTTGCCTTCTTGCTCTGTTAGAAGATATTTTCCTGCAATTTGCTCCCCTCTGGACTGCAAAGTGTTTTCCCAGGTAGGTCCAGTGGGGATAGCTGGTTGAACCCAGAGGCTGTACCCTCCTTTGCTTCCTTAGCTGTCAGTTGTATTTCCTTTTTGTCACTGGCACTGAGTTCATGGTCAATTCTGGAGTAAAACTCAGTGTTAAGGTTACCTATAGGAAAGGGAGCAAACCTAGAAAGAACAAACTTGTGAGTTACAAATAGAAGGGCTTTGAGTGTGTTGCTTTCAGGTTTACTGGGGGGGAGGGTGGCAGAAGGTGGCCTAGGTAACATTCTCTGGATACCCTAGGCATTCTTTTTTTCCCCCCCTTCCCCACCCAGGGGTCAGATGGCACAAAATCTGGGGACTGAGGAGCTCACCCTGAGGACCAGGACGGCTCGCCCCGAGCCGGAGGTTGAGGGCAGCCCGCCCCGGGCAGAGGGCGGCGACGGCTTGCCCTGAGCCGGGGGCCGAGGGCAGCCCATCCGGAGCAGGGCAACACCTCCCAGGAGCTGCCTGGTATATTCCCCCTCCAATTGCCCCTACCCCGGTCTGGTCCCCTTGCCTGACTGAGGACTCTGTGGTCAGGGATAGTGTTTCCAATTCCAGCACTGCCACTTTTACCCGCCCCCGTGCCCCATAAGTGGTCATACTATATTTTGGAGTAGGTGTCAGTGCCCTCCCCCTTTATATATGATAAAGGGAACCTGAGAATTGTGAACAGACTCCCCCCAGGTCTAACCATCTTTGGGCAGAAGCATTCAACAGAACAAAATATGTGGTGCACTTAGGATGTCAGTCCTCTTGTGCATGCTGCCACTGTTAAGGTCATCAGACTCACAGTGACTTCCAGCAATCCATTCTATAGGTAATCGTCTTCTTTGGCCTGTCCAAGGAAACCCAAGCCTGCAGATGGCAGGCATGCATCCCATCCCCCACCTCCTACGCAGGTGGCCAGCAGTCGCCCGCCTCCCCCACAGCCACCATTCTGGCTCCAAGAATTCTCTCCCGAACAAGTCCACCTTGCGGCAGTGTGGTGGCTTTGCTGTACCAGTCTTGAGGAGGGCCAGTGCCCAGCATCCACCCTGGGTGAGGGAATCCATTGGTTCCAACTGTGGAAGCCTCATGGAGCTACAGCGGCTGTGTGGTGTGGCACAGGCTCTGCAGGGGGTGGTTGGGAGCCAAGAGACTCATCCATTCCTCCCTGGGAATCCTTGAATTCCTGTTGTTGAGCCTCGATCTTCACTGAGGGCCAGTCATCAACTGTTTAAGTGTTCAATTATCAATAAGCCGAAGTCTGTGGAAGGCCATAATGGCACTGCTTTAAGTGGTTCACTGCTCCCGCAGCTCACCATGCTGTCTCTGCCTCCGTCGCCATCTTGGATTCTCCAGATTCTGTAATATTTTTTAAGAATAGGATGACGAGCATAGGCATAGTAAAGGAATTGTTTGTTGTTAGGTGCCAATGAGTCAAGCAAAATCCATAGCAACCCTATGATCAACAGATCTGAACCCTGTCCTATCCTGTGCCATTGTTATCATCTTTGACACACTTGAGCCCATTGCTGCAGTCACTGTGTCAATTCAGCTCATTGAACCTCTTCCTCTCTTCTATTGTCCAGTCGTCTTTCCAAGTATGATATCCATTTCCAAGCGATAGCCTTTCCTAGGAATATACCCAAAATATGTGAAATGAAGCTTCATCATTTTTGCCTCTAAGGAACAATCTGGTTGCACTTTTTCCAAGACAGGCTTGTTTGTTCTTTTGGCAGTCCATGGACTATTCAGAGACTATGGTACAGATATAAACTGGGGTGGAGGAGGGAAATATATATAAGAAGACCTGACACTTGGTGTATACTCAATCAATATAAGTTTAATTACTTGAGGTCTTCTTTATGAACTCCTTGATTCACTAACATTCAGATGATCCTAAGGAGACAGAACATTAGGAAATCCGAATCAATGCTAAGTATCATTCAGGAGACTCTGAATATGTTGGCTTTAAATCCTTATTTGAACTCAGAGCACTGGGGTTCAAGACAGTGGGAGTTCAAGTCAGAGGGAGCAAGCACAGTCATAATAAGGATAAGGACCACATTACCAAGTGTCATGTAAAGTTTGAGTCTGAAACATATAATTCAGTTAGTCACGTATATTTCTCTCTTTGTTCATCTATTCAATCACTCAGTCATCTGTTTGTACATTAAATATTTAAATGAGAAATTGCATTCTATTTCCTTCTCACTTTCCCCTTTCTCTTGTCACTAACATGTTACAAAAAAGATTTTAAAACTTGCAAAGTAAAGATATAGAGAATACATCAGCATAAAACTACTTTGCAAGTTTATTAAGAAACAGCACAGAGAAGGCAAGATGTTGATTTGTCTGGTTGATGTTTCACTCTGAAAGACTAGAAGGCCCTAAAGTTTTAGAATATGGTGCTCTCTCTCCAGCTTACAACTCACATATAGGGAACAGAAACTCCCAGATGGCTATGTGAATTGGATTCTAGAGTAGAAGATACTATGATGGGAAATCAAATGTTTCACACTACCTCCAGGAATAATTGACTAAGAGAACGATTTTCATTATGATTAAGGGTAGTGGCCACAGCCCTTTCCAGATATTTTATTAATAACTAAAGCCAGTATGATCTGGCCAATGGGGAAACAAACACAGGTTAAGACTCATCTTCTGCTCTGTAAAGTTTAAGACTAACAACTGTGGTGCTAAAAAGTTGAAAACAACAACAACAACAAAAAAAGGTCTGTCTTGGAGAGGGTGAAACCAAGTCTTCCTCGGAGGCAAGGATTTTGAAGCTCTGTCTCACATACTTTGGGCAAGTGACCAGGAGACAATGGTCCTGGGAGAAGGACATCATGCTCAGAAGGGTGGAGGGACAGTGCAGGAGAGAAAGACCCCAGATGAGATTAATTGAGACAGTGACTGGGGCAATGGGGGTAGATATGTGGGAATTTCTGAGTCTGGCTCAGGGCAGGGCAGGCTTCAGAGTTGTTATACATAGAATTGCTATGAGTAGCAGAAAACTTGGCAGCACATAATAACAACAACAATAATCAGACATGAAAACTTAAGAGGATAACATCATCTGATTTGGGCTTTCAGCAAGACTTCCGGGAAGAGTTATGACAGTCAAAGAGTTGAGTTTTGAAAGCTGAGTCGGAGTTAGCCAGACAAAGAAGAGGTTAAAAAGTATTCCCAAAAGGATCCAGTTGGGAAAAGATTCAGAAGCAAGGAAAGTTTATGACAGTTCAGTGTGGTTGAAGCAGAAGTATGAGTGGACGGAAACACAGGAGCTAAGAAAAGAACTAAATCATGAAAGACCTTAGACACCAGGTTAAGAGTTTAACTTCATTCTGAATGCTGTGGAGACTCAATTGCAGACTCGCCACAGAATACGAGTCTGAAGTCAATGAGATGGAACTACTGGAATTTCTTGGATGCCTCCATCAGATTACCTCTGGGTCCAAGGCTCAGATGTCTTGCCTGGAATTCTTGCAGCCTTTGGCTTCAGTTTTTCAGCCTTGAGGCCAAAGACTGACTCCCAGTGGGCCAGAGGGTGGGCTCATTTCCATGGTGCTGAGCCTCTGGGTGGAGCCTCTATAGGTGGGGCCTTCCAGAAATGGGCTGACACCCATGATGTCAGAGGGGTGGGGCATGGGGAATGTAGCAGAATTAGGCCATCACCTTTCCCCTTCTGCCCTCCAGAGAAAATGAGAGACCACTCCCAGGCTGCTGAGCAAGGAATCCTAGCTCTTCTGGGAAAACTCAACCTTTCATGAGAACTCATATTACTCTTGGAGATTACAGGGTTGTGAAAATCTTTACAGTCAAGCAGATCCAGATTTGGATTCTGGCTCTGTTATTTACAAGCTGTTGAGACTTTGGTCAAATTAATTACTTTCTTTTGCCTGCTGTTGTTATGTTCCGAGTCGCCCGAGACTCACAGTGACCCTGTGTACAATAGCCCTAAACCCTGCTCTATCCTGTGTCAATCTTATTTTCTTTGACACACATACCCTTATTATCCAAGTCACTGAATCAATCCATCTCATCTTTTGCCTATGAAATTGAAATAGTAATGTTTATCTGGCTTATTAAATAGGATTATTAAATGTATCAGAGGAGAAAAATATTGATAAATACTTAGCAACATACATATTGATCTTACTACCAGAGAATTGCCTTCTTATGGGGTTTTCTATCTGGTACATTGCTGTTGTTAGGTACTGTTGACTCACCTACAAGTCATAACCCCCCTACCCTATGAACAATGATCTGTATGCCCTGTCCTGTGCCGTCCTCATAATCTCTAACATCCTTGAGCCCATTGTCACAGGTTCTGTGTTAATCCATCTTGTTGGGAGTCTTTCTCACTGATTCTTTTCCTTTCCAAGCATGATTTCCTTTTCCAAAAACTGGTCCCTCCTAACAAAAATCTGTGAGATGCAGTTTCACCATCCTTGGCCCTAGGGAGCATTCTGGTTGCACTTTCTCCAGAACAAATGTGTTTGTTCTTTCGTTACTCTTCTCCATCACGGTTCAAAGGCAATGGTTCTTCTTTGGTGTTCCTTTTCATTGTTTAATTTTCAGATGTATAACTAATAATTTAAAAGACTATGACTTGAATCAGTTGAACCTTAGTCGTCAAAGTGACACCTTAACACTTTGGAGTTGTCCTTGATACCACTAAGCCTTTTGAACAGCAAGAGTTTGCAAATTTAAAAAGGTGGCTCATTTTTTCCATTCATTTTGATAAAACATATCTAAATTAGGCAGCATGAATGTGTGAAGTTGGGATACAAAGAATCCAGGACTCAAAGTACCAATACTTACAGGTACTTCTGACCCAGTTACCTCTGAGATGTAAGGTTTCCACAGTGCTGATAATCTCTCAAACAATTTCATTAACAATAGACTCTAGTCAGTCAGGTTGTCAGGGAAATAGGAAACTCAACACAAAAGGGTGTTTCCCTTTATCTCTTCACATAGGTTCTGTGAGTTTCCATCCAGGTCAGCAGCCAAGGAAGAAAAAGATCTTCCACTGGAAAAGGGTTAAGAAGTTCACATTAAAGAATGAATCATGAAATATTCCAAGAATGTTGAAGAGAAAATAGATACAGCCTGGAGGGACCCCCCAGGAGGAGTAAGAAAGGGAAGCAGCTCATGTTAAGCTCAATTTGCCTCATGTTGAGCCATGTGTAGTCACCAGTCCACAGTCCAAAGAAAAAATTAGGATGCAAAACCAAGACAAGGTGAGCATTCTTTCGTGTTCTCCTTTCCTTGTCTTCTAGACATGGAAGTTCTTTCCCACAATAAGCCAACTGATAGAGTCTTCAACTTCTGCTTAGTATATGAAAGAAGTCTATTTAGAATCAAACAGACATGGATTCAAAATTGAGGTGTTCTTTTCTTGTCATTTCTTGGGTTTTTTAGAGGTTAATTCATCTCTCTGAGCTTGGATTTCCTTATCTACTAAATATTTCTCTTTATTTGCTGTGGAGTCTGAACTAACCATAGCTGACCTTCAACTGGATTTCCAAGACTATTAATTTCACAGGAGGAGATTGGCCATCTTTCTTTCTTAGTGCCACTGGTGGAAACTAGCAGTCAGAAAAGCTTGACCTTCAGATTAACAGCCCAACTTCCTACTGACTATGCCACCAGAATACCTGTCTACTATACTAAGATCTTTTTCACAATGTTTTTCAACAGATTCAATGGAATAATGAATGTAATGAATGCTTGGAAGCAGGAATGGCATCCATTTCCAAAGTAGCTTGCCTCTGGAAACCCTGTGAACCTGGAGAAACGATGAAAGTCATACAAGTGTTCAGGTCTTTCATTCATAGGGTCACTATGAGTTGCCTACGACTCAACGACACTTAACAACAACAACAACAACAACAACATACAGAGAACTCAGTTGGCCTCGTGGACTGAAAGTGATGCCACTAAGCCAAAAGTGTGTGACTTTAATCCAGGGGCCTCAGGCCTGTTTTTAATTATTTTTGGTCAAACATTCTTCTAGGTCAGATAGCCCTATTCTGTCCACTTGCTGTACAGAGGTAACTCGTGGTTGCTGTGATGCTGAACACTGTGACACTGATATGTCAAACGTGATAATGGTTACCCATGGTGGACAGTGTTTGGTGGATCTTCCTGATTAAAACAGGCTTGGAAGCAGGAGTGGCATCCACATCTGAAATGGCTTGCCTGCAGAAACTCTACAAACGTAGAGAAATGACAAAAGTTATACAAGTGTTCAGCTTTTCCGTTCATGGGATCACTATGAGTTGTCTCCAACTCAACGACACTTAACAACAACTACTAAACTTTGCCACTACTACTCTGCTGAGATGGTATCTCATTGCTGTTTTGATTGGCGTTTCTCTTATTGTTAATGATTTTGAGCATTTCTTCATGTGTCTGTTGGCCATCTAAATGTCTTCCTCTGTGAAAAGTCTCTCCATGTCTTTTCCCATTTTGTAATTATGTCATCAGTCTTTTCCTTGTGCAAGTCCTGTAGTATTCTGTAAACTTTTGTTATGAGACCCTTGTCTGAGATGATATTACCAAATATTTGTTTACATTCAGTAGGTTTTCTTTTCACCATGTTGGAAAAAGATTTTATGAACACAGAGATTTAATATTCAGAAGATCTTATTCATCAATTTTATCCTCTTCAGATTGTGCATTTCTGGCTGTATTTGGCAGTCTCTTTATATCATAAACTGTTGTTGTTGTTGTTGTTGTTGTTGTTGATTGCTGTCAAGTTGAGGACGACTCATAGTGACCCTATGAGCAGAAGGCCTGAAGCCTTTCTATAACTATAGTCATTTATCAAAGTTCATAGAATTTCCAAAGGCATGTTATTTAGGAAGTATATGCAACTCTCAGTTTGCCTCTTATGAACTTTATGGATTTGGTTTTATTCACAGGTCTCTGATTTACCTTGAGTTGATTTTTGTGTATGTTGTGAGATGTGGATCCTGTTTCAGCTTTCTGAAGGTAGTAGTCCAGTTTTGCCAGCACCATTTGTTGAAGAGATTGTCATTTCCCCACTTGATAGGTTTGATTTCTAAATATCGTTTGACCATAGATTATTTGGTCCATTTTTGGATTCTCAATTCTGTTCTACTGGTTTATGTGCCCTTGTTCATTGTACCAGTACCATGCTATTTTGATTACTACTACTGTGTACGTAGGTTTTGAGGTCAGGAAGTGCTGCACCTCCCACTTCATTTTTGTTTTTCAGAAATGCTTTTCACGTTTGGGGTCTCTTTCCTCTCCAAATAAGCTTGAAAATTTCTCTTTCAATCTCCTTGAAAAATGAATTTGGTATCTGTGTTAGGATTGCATTGAACATGTAGATTAAGAAAAGCCATTTTTACAATAAACCCTTAATACCACAAACACCAGTGATTAAAGAACAGATGAGTTGTGGAATTATATCTAGGATATCACCATGAAGAGAACAAACAGATCATTACAAGACAGACAAGAAGGAAGAAACAAGAATTGATATCAGAAGAAACTGAAAATTATTCTAGTGCATCAAGAAGCCAAAACTAAAGGGAGAGATGCTAAAGTAAAAGAGCTTGACAGAAGATTGCAAAAGAGTGCTCAAAGCTCTGGAATGTGCAGAAAGTTGAAATTTGAGAATAAAAAGGGAAGAACACCTTCAGCAATTCTCAAACTGAAAGAACTGTAAAACAAATTCAAGCCTAAAGTTGCAATACTGAGAGATGCTATGGGCAACATCTTGAGTGATCCGTAAAACATTAAAAGAAGATAAAGGGAATCCATAGAACCACGGTACCGAAAAGAATTGACGAATTTTAATAGAAGTGCAAGTTGCAATGAAGGCCAATGTCTTCACTGCAAAAAAATAAGGCCCCAGGAATCTATGGGATATCAATTGACATGTTTCAGCTAACAGATGTAGCCCTGGTACTGCTCACCAGTCTGTCAGGAACTTAGGACTGCTGCTTGGCTGAGTGGAGGAGACCCATATTTATCCCTATTCTTAAGGTTCAACAGAATGTGGAGATTATCCACTAATTAAGGTAGACCTGCTAGTGTCTAGGATTGTACATATGAGTCAGATAAACTCAGTGGCACCAGATGACAACAACTACAACAAAATTGTAAGGAGAAAGGCATAAAGACATCCTTCAACAACATAGCAAGAACAAAAGATGTTTCAAGATAAAATGTGGCCAAAGAAGCAGACCTGGCTGCTCACCTTCATTGTAGATATATGGATAGACAGAAGAAGTTGGGGTCAGAGGAGTATGGAAAGTTCTGTAGTTTGATGTCCATTAATAATCAATAATTCAACTGTGTACCTACTAGGTATCAGCTACTAGTTCTGGAATCTAGGGATAGAATATAGAATAAGTTATTGACTTTACCTTCTTGAAGTTGACTTTTTAATGAGAGACCAACATTGAAATCAAACTAAATAGCTAGTACCTGTCAAGTTACACTGATTTCTATGATTCTGATAATCTGAAGGGAGGCAGCAGATTAAAAGACAATGCAAGGAGCAGCAGGTAGGCATCATCCTCCAGAGAACCTGCCTGTGGCTAGTTGGCAAGGTTAGTAGTCAGGATGAGTCACTCTTAGAGGTAGAGGTCCAGGTTCTGAAGATAGACTGAGTGTGAAATCTTGTTCCACCAAAAACTAACTATAGGACAATGAACATGTTGATAACCTATCCGAACTTGATTCACTTGTTCTGTAAAAGAGGACAGAACACATTTTTTATCTGGAGTTGTTAGCAGGATTAAATGAGATGATGGAGAAAAACACTTAACATAGCATCTGTCTGGAGTAAAAGCTCAATAAGTTTGTTAACCATTAATTATTAATTATTATATTGTTCATAAGCATGAACAGAGTAAAAATTCATCATTAGATGGAAGTTCCAGGAAAAGACTGACTAATACATGGCAAGGACTCCATGACCATGGCAGGAGCCCAGTTTTGACTTCAGAGATGAGTTGGGGAGGGGAGACCATATTTAAGAATGAAAGAGAGAAAAGTTGAAGCCCAATTATCAATGCCAAATATGGAAAGCATTCGTAGAACAACATAAAGAGTTTATAGAAAATCCAAAGTAACTCCTGTAAAAGTGTAAAACATGTATGATACATTTAATACTCACAAAAATCCTCTAGTGTGGCATTACTGTTTTATATATTATGAGTGAAGAAATTAAGACATAAATAAATTATAAATTACCTAAAATCAACCAGTCACTAAATGGGATTGGATATTAATTTGAACTTGGATCTGTCAAACTCCAAAGATTATGTTCTCAGCCACAAGACAATCCTGTCCTTTACTGAACTGAGTGCCAAGGAGCCAAAACTAAGGGAAGAAATTGAAGAGATGAACAGAAGATTACAAAGAGCAGTGCAGGAAGACAAAGTAAAGTATAATAATGAAATGTGTGAAGAGCTGGAGTCAGAAAATCAAAGGGGCTGAAATCCCTCGGCATTTCTTAAACTGAAGAGACTGATAAATAAATTCAAGCCTTGACTTGCAATAACTAAGGATGTTTTGCGAAGAATATTAAATTATGCAGGAAGTATTAAAGGAAGATGAAAAGACTATATAACGTAATTATATCAACAGTAATTGGTGGACACAGAAAAAATTCATAAAACAATGTATGGGCAAGAGCCTGCGGTGATGAAGGAAGAAGTTCAAGCTGCTCTGAAAGAATTGGCTAATACATTGGTAAAATTGGCATATTTCAGCAAACAGGCGCTGTCCCAGGGGTGCTCATCAAGTTGTATGAAGAAATCTGGAGGACATCCACTTTGCCGACTGACTAGAAGATATCTATATTTGTTTCCATTCCAAAGAAAGGTGACCTGACAGAGTGTGGAGATTATTGAACAACATCATCCGTATCACATACAAACAAGGTTCAGCTGAACGTTACCCAAAAAACAACTGGAGCAGCATGTCAACAGAGAACTGCCTGAGGTGCAGACTGGGTTTAGAAGAAGTGGTGGTACTAGAGATATTGTAGCTGATGTTAGATGGATCTTGGCTGAAAGAAGAGAGTACCAAAGGAATGTCTGTGTTTCATTGACTATGCAAAGGCATTTGGCTGTGTGGATCACAACAAACTGTGACTGACTGAGAAGAATGGGAATCCCAGAACATTTGATTGTGCTTATGCAATACCTACACTTGGATCAGGATACAGTCGCCAGAACAGAGCAAGGAAACACTGCATGGTTCAAAATTGAGAAGGATGTATGCCAGGGATGTGTTCTATACCTTTTCAATCTATATACAGCACAGATTATTGAGGAAGTTGGTTTCAATGAGGAGAAATATGGCATCAACAATCTGTGTTATGCAGGTGACACAACCCTGCCTGATGAAACGGAGAAGGACCTGAAGTCCTTGCTACAGAAGGTCCAGGACTGTAGCCTTCAATATGGATTGAAGGTCAACATCAATAAAACAAATATTCTCACCATGAGGCAGATTGGCAGCATCACGATAGATGGTGAAGAGATTGAGATGGTGAAGAGTTCAGCTTGCTTGGCTCCAGAATCAACACTCTTGATATCAGCAGCCAGGAAATTAAAACATGAATTGGATTGGGAAAGTCTGCTGTCAGGGACCTCTCCAAAGTACTGAAGAGGAATAATGTCAGTCTGGAGACTAATCTACACCTGATTTAGGCCATGGTCTTTGCAATTACTTACTATGCATCAGAAATCTGGATAATGACTAAGGATGATAGAAGGAGAATTGATGAGTCTTATCTGTGGTGCTGGAGAAGAGTATTGAATATACCATGGACTGACAGGAGAACAAACAGGTTCATCCTAGAGAGGGTGAGACCAGGCTGCTCCTTGGGGGCAGGGATTCTGAAGTTTCATCTGACATACTTTAGACATGTTGCAAGGAGACACCAGTCCTTGGAGAGGGATATCATGCTTGGGAGGGTGGAGGGACAGAGCAAAAGAGAAATATCCTTGATGAGATGGATTGATTCCGTAACTACGGTAATGGGCATAGGTGTGTTAGAGACAATAAGATTGGCACAGGATAGAGCAGGGTTTAGGGCTGTTGTACATACGGTCACTATTAGTCACCGGTGACTTGATAGCACATAACAACAAGAACCCTGATCATCCTTATCTTGCTATATTCAAGGGAAAATATTTTATTAAGCATTCAACATGTGGAAACTGTTTGCAAGTCACTGTTTAAAAGGCTAACCTGTCCTGGAACTATCCTTATTCTTACTAATACAGAGGGAGGGATGAATAGCACAACTGAAAGACCCTGACTCAAGAGGCAGATGTGCATGACTAGTGAGGTGATATTGGGCAGAAATTTAATATAGCACTCAGTTTCCTCAAAACCATCTCAAAGGTCATGGAGAACATGTCTCAAACTCAAACTTAAACGTATTGTTGTGAAGTCAGAAGAGATTAATAGCTGACACTCTAGCAAGTTACTGAGACTCACTTGGGAGGAGGTTGTTCAGCTTTCTCTCATGGAGCTAGTGAGTTCCAATCACCCGAGAACTGTAGCCTTTGAATTATCAGTGCAACTCTCTAAAAAATGAACACCAGAGTTCCCTTTCAGAGCTTCCTATAACCAGACTGTCTATAACCAGGGCTCCCTATAATTAAATCAGAGCTCCCACTGTGTTGTTGTTATTGTCATTTGCCATTAAGTTAGAACAGATCCGTAGCTGACCCTCCAGCATGTTTTAAAAGGCAGTTAATTTCACAGAGGAGATTGCCCATCCTTCTTCTCCTGCCGAGCAACTGATAGATTTGAACCACTTGCCTTCAGAATTGCAGCTCAGATTCTTACCACTAGCCACCAGAGTGGTGTAGGCAGGTTGAATTACACTGGAAATGATACCACAAAAAGAGAATGGGTCACTGGCTCAGAAGATCTGACTGTAGGTTTAATTAAACTATTTTTAGCTCACATCTCACATCTATAGCAAAATAATGTTTTTATTTTAGTGAGTCAGTTCCATTTCTGCCACCAGCCACCCCACCCCATTCATACCTTTAGTTCTTTAGTTTATCAAAGAAAATTAGTTCATCCAACATTTAATAAGGCATTCAAACTATAGTTTTCTCTCTCACATCCCTTGAACCACTATTTCTGGGACACCTATTAGCTGTTCTTCTTGTATACAGTCCATTGCCCATATCTTCTCAAAAAATTCCCCTGGTTGGAAGTTCATGGCATCAGACACCTGGCAGCTGGGAGAATACAGCCTCATTTCTGACCAAGGCATCTTGGCAATGCAGAACATCCACTACATTTGAACCACTGAGATCTACTGGCTTTACAAGTTCAACCCATCAGGTCCTCTCAGATTCAGATTGTTTTTAATTCCCAAGGAGAATAATTAGTTATTTTTCAGTCTCACATACTTTGGGCACTGTGGCCAGGAGAAACTGGTCCTTGGAGAAGGACATCGTGCTCAGAAGGGTGGAGGTACAATGCAAGAGAGGAAGGCCTTGAATGTGATGGATTGATACAGTAACTGGGACAACTGGGATTGGTGTGTCGGAATTAGTGAAACTGGCTCAGGACAGGGAAGGGTTCAGAGCTGCTGTACATAGGATTGCTATGGATCGCAGGTGACTTGATAGCACATAACTACAGAAATTTTTTCTGTTGTAATTTATTGTTAATTACATGAGTAACTACAGGTTAAAGTTAAATGGGATTTTTTTTATGTGTACATGGTAAAAGTTTTCTTTCAATAGTAGTCAGGACCTCAAAATCTATGTGTTCATAGTAACAGAAATAAAAACCATAAATTCCCCAGCAACAATTGAAAAGTTCAACAGGACAGCAAACATTAAGTGTTGGCAAGGTTGTGGATAGATTGGAATGCTTATTCACTGTGGTGGAAATGTAAAATAGTACAACCACTGTGGAAAGCAGTCTGGTGCTTTCTCAGAAAGTTAGAAATAGAAATACCGTTTATTTGACCAAGCAATTCCTCTACTGGCAATATACCCTAAAGAAACCAGTTCCAAAACTCAAACAGATGTAGGCAAACCCATGTTTATTATGTCATTATTCACAACAGCAAAAAGATAGAAGCAACCCAAGTTCCCACTGATAAACGAATAGATAAACAATAGAATACTATTCAACATTAAAAAAACAGTGAAATAGTAAAACATTACACAAGATGGGGGAGTAGAAGAGCCTTGAGACTGGCAATTGTTATCTTTCAACTTTCTGTATACTGCATCCCATTGCCTTCTAACTCACATGGTTTCTGCTGAGAAATCAGAACTTAATTTAATTGTTTCCTCTTTGTAGGTAACTCTGTTTTTCTTGTGCTGCTTTTTTAATTCTATCATTATGTTTTAACTTGGATAATTTGACTGTGATATATGTTGATGTTTTTCCTTTGGGGTCTAGTCTATTTGGTGTTCTCAGTGCTTCTTCTTAAATGTGGATTTCTCCCATCCTTCAAAATACCTGGGAAATTTTCTTCTAGTATTTCTTCCGCAACTTTCTCAGTGATTTCCCTGTCACTTCCCTATTCTGCAATTCCAATTATAAGTATGTTATTTTGTCTGATGTCATCCCACATGATTCTAACCTTTTCTTCACTTTCTTTACCTCTCATCTCTGATTTTTCTTCTAATATATTTTTAGTGAGGCTCTTGTCTTCAAGCTCACTAACCCTCTGTTCCAACTCTTCAGTTCTACTCTTTTGTCCTACCAGCATGTTGGACACTTCTGTCATTTCAGTCTTAATATTATGGGTTGCATTTTCATGCTTTTCTGTTATTTCCAGTACTGTGATGGCTGTACCCTGTCTGTCTTATGATAATTTTTTAAGTTCTTGTATATATTTATTCTATCAATTCTTTCATCCATTTTTTTAAGAGGCTGTTTTATCACTTAATGCCACTGCTTCTTTGTGGTGTGATACACAGCCAATGATCCCAATTGGTGACAATGTTTCCAATGTTCCCACTGTCAAGTGGCTTCCTTAGTGTACTGTGATATTATGCAGAATTTCTTGTTGGTAGAACAAGCACTCAATAAATTATCAATAGTTTTATCTAAAGACCTGTAAGCATATAGTGTAGACTCATAACCAGAATATCTATTTATTTTAGTCAAGGTAAATTTATGCCTTTTCAAAGTTTCCATCAAGTGACTGGTTGGACTTTTCAAAGATGATTTTGTATTAGGTCCTCAGTGGTTGAAGATTCAGCAGCAATAGTGCTTAAATCAACCTTTGTGCATGGAATCCCATGCTTGTAAGTCTGTGTGCAACTCAGTCTTTGTCACTATGGTTACTTGGTATATAGATTCTATTGTGCTATGGGGAACTGACATGATGACTGATTTCAACTTACAAGGTGTTTTGCTAAGTGATTATTTTATGCCCTATTCGTAGATGATGGGTGCTAATACATGACACAAATATCTTCACACTTCAAGTACACTTTCATTGCCCATAAATATGCCTCTTTGCTTTTCTTGTCTAATCTCTTGTCAGACCAAAGATTAAACAGCCAAAATGATCACTGCATTTAAGACTCTATATATTCTTGCCTCAAACTATTTCTCTTTCCATCCAAGTGAATGACCAGCCACAATACCTGATGTTCTGCTCATGGGTAGATTTCCTCCACATATTTCAGAGCCCACTCTCATGAGTAGAGCTGTAAGCATTTTGTGATGGGTTGCTACTTGGATCTGGATGACAGAAGGGCATTCTGACAAAGCCCAACCTAATATATGAAAATTTTATCGTATAGAAACTTAATGACCTATATAATGAGATGTTCTATATATAATAGGGGCCCAGTAGTATTCCAGTAACTTAATTTTGAGATGGTGAAAAATTATTACAGGTGGCATGATCTTGTAAATGTAGTTCTATAAGTGTAGAGGACTAGACAGAGATATCCATAACCTCTACCTGGAATCTTTCCTCATGAGAGATATACTTCTATGCCATAAACTCTGGTGAGTAATATAATGCAAATGATAGGGATACTGGTACTTCAGCCTGTATCATCTCAGGGAACTTTTCCTCTTCTTGACTACATTCAAAGATAACAGACTTATATATTACTTAGTGAATGTGTTAAAGAAGTATTCCCAAGCAAGCAATGTGCTGCCTGCAGATCTCAAAAAGTCCAACCACACAATGTGTTTTCTTGTTGTTGTTGTTGTTGCTGTTGTTAAGTGCCGTTGAGTCATGGGTAACACATAGTGACCCTATGAATGAAAGTCCTTGACAGTTGGGTGACTTTCATCCTTTTTCTGTGTTCATAGTGTTTCCTGAGGCAAGCTATTTACAGAAGTGGATGCCACTCCTGCTTCCAAATTTTCTTCTTAGTGATGTGAATTTCAAGATCCAATACTTTGAAAGGAGTGACAGGTAGGCCCTTCACTTTAGTCCCTTAACATTCTCACCAATATGGTCTCATGAATCTTTTTGAAGTTTATATCTCATTCTCTGTAATATGTGTGTCTAATAAAACCTCCAAATTACTACCTGTTTCTTGTTCATCTATCTTTTTTAATATAATGTAACTGGTACAACAGATCAGAGGGATGATATTCAGACTATCCTGACAGTCCAGCTCCTTTGGAATGCATTATGGAAGAGATGCAGATCTTTAACATAGCCTTGCAGAAAGAAAGTATACATTCCCATACATCTTAAATAGGTATGAATTCTTGTCCTTTTTCTTAAAGCTTTGAGAATTCTCTAATCAATACCATGTAACTGAGACCAAGTTAATATGGTGTGCAAGTATAACTGCCAAGTCACAGCTGCCACCGTGAACTACTACTTGACTGAAGTTGTAGCAGTTCACCATTATTCTCCAGGACTTTTCTGTGTGTAGGGGCCAAGTTGATGAATTATATGGGGATGTGATGGGCACCAGAACATTTTATATTTTAGATATTTAGGGGGGGTTTAGTTTCCTCTATGTCACCCTTCTTTTCAAGAAGAAATATTGTTTTTAATTTACTATCTTGGCCAGTTTGAGGTTAATTCCAGAGGTTTTCATTTAGCCTTTTCCACTTCAGTAGCTCTTATTCAATGTCTAGGGAAGATGTAGTTTTGCCAACTACCAGTTACACCCATCCCAATTATATGTTCAAGGACAAGAAAAATATGCAACCAGATGGGTGTATAAACCCAGATGGACATTGGCCAGCACTTCATATATTGAATGTGGTCCCCATATACCACTATTTAACAGGGAGGTCTTGATGGTACTGCTGATCCCTGGGTACAAATGCCAATACAGACCTTACAAAGAGCAGTTCCTAAATTAGTTGTGGATCCTACTCTCCCCAATTTATGATTACTGAAATGAAAGATCGTAAGACCCCTTGGAGAGAGCCTGGGAGAAATCTTACTAAATAGACTTCTTTAATATTGCAGAATTCTTCTTGCTAAGGCCCTTAACTCTTCACCAGGCAATGCGTTGCATGTCTAAACTTTGATTCAGACACAGAAACTAAAACAAGAGGTGGTCACATTTTTACTACCTATTCTCAGTTTTCTGATAATCTAACTTTGATTGTACAGATTGAGCAATACCATTACTGATTATGTATTCATCTTAGCGCTAGAAAGGCTGTGTCTTAGTAGCATACTCTGTGGTTTTCTGTGGGTCAAGTTCTTCTTACTTTGCTGCACACATCTTGCTTCTGACAGTTAAGTTCTACCAACCTATTACCATTGGAGGATGATTCCATCATTTTCATTATCAGAGAGTGTAGCTCTTTAATACCATTTTCTACTATATAGCTAGGGGTCTCTGAGGGCTCAGTGGTAAGGAGATGTGCTTCCATCCAGATAGGCAATCTCCTCCTCTGTGATTTACTGTCTCTGAAAACCTGCTATAGGTTCAGCTATGAGTTAGTTCTTGCTTGATGGCACATAATAACAGTGACAACTATATAGTTGAGTCTATATAGAATAATTGACCTCAATAGTGTTTATTCTTCTCCATACTGCTAATTTTCTAATGTCTCTGGGTGTTCGTACAAAGTGTAATTGACTAGTAGGATTTTAGCCTTAACTGGATGAGTCTTCTGACCTTACTTGTATGTCCATTTCTATTTGAACCTTGTTCTGCCATCTGCCATGTCAGTTCTATCAGTTCTCCTTCACTCACTATTGTCTCATATTTTTAAATTTTTGAGTGAAAGTTACAAAACAAAGTGGTTTTTATTTTTTCAATTTTTATTTTATATTGATCTGAGTAAAAAGTGTGTGCATATTGTATCTCATGCTTCCCTTCATTTGCATTGTCTTTCATATAGATATTCCCATATATTGTGTTTTATAAAATTTAATTCAAGCATTCATACATATTTTGTTGTATAACACTAACTACAATAAATAATCTCACTTTTTCCATTTGCTGCCTATAATTCTCATTTATTTAATCCTCTAATTCTTTCTCCCTTCAGGAGAAAGATTTTCTTCAATACCTTTAGGAGCTACTAAGTTGTTCATGTTATCGTTGTTGTTGTTGTTGCTGCTGTTGTTGATGACAGGTGCTGTTGAATATGACTCATAAATAAACATCCTATGAACAACAAATCTTAACCATGTCTTATCCTATGCCATCCTTACCATCTCTGATACATTTAAGCCCATTGCTCTGGGTACTTTGTCAATCCTTCACATTGGGGATCTCCTTTTCTTTCATTGAACCTCATTTTCAAGCATATGTCTCTCTCCAATGAGTAGCCTTTCCTAGTCCAGTCTAGTCTAGTCTAGTCTAGTCTAGCCTCTCCTAGTCTAGTCTAGTCTAGTTGCCTAGTGGCAAGAAGTTGCACTGCAATCCTGAAGGCATGAGGTTTGAGTCCATCAACTAATCACGTGTGAAGAATGAGCAAACTCCTCCTGTGTGCTTAACTGCCTCTTAAAGAAAGAATATTTTTTTTACTTTTCAAAGAGAGGAGAGAACTGAGGGTGGGGCTGGGGCGGGGAGGATTGGGCAGGGAGAAAAGTGCAACAACGAATGAATGGAAATCCAAAATCTCTGTAAATGTTCATTAAAATTATTAAAATAAAATTTTAAAAAACCCAAACAACCCACCAGAGGGTTACCCATGAGTTGCTTCTTACTCACTGGTACACAACAACTACAACAACAACAGCAGCATGCCCAAAATATGTGAGGTGAAACTTCACCATTTTTGCCTCCAAGGATTACTCTGGCTGCACTTTGCCCAAGACATATATGCTTATTCTTTTAGCAATTCATGGTATATTTAGCACTCTTCTCCAACACTACAACTCAAAGACATCAATTCTTCTCTCATTTTTATTCATTGTATAGCTCTCTGATGCATTGTAAGTAGTAATTGAAAAGACCATGGTCTGAATCAAGTATACCTTCAAATTGTAAGAGTCTTCAAATTGCTATCATTGTTTATTTGGAAATATCCTTGACAGTTGACTTACCCAATTCAGTATGTCTCCTGAACTCCTGATTCCTGGTGCCAATGGTGTTGATTGTTAATCCAAATCAGGTGAAATCATTGACAATGTCAATCTTTTCTCCATCTACCATGATGTTGCTTATTGGTCCAGTGGTGAAGATTTTTGTCCTCTTGATGTTGAGATGCAATCCACATTGAAGATTATAGTCTTTGATCTTTTGCACTAAATGTTTTAAGTCTTCCTCACTTTCAGCAATTAAGATTGTGTCATCTGTGTAACACAAATTGTTGATGAGTCATCCTCTGATCCTAATGTCACAATCATAGATTTCAGCTTCTTGGATTTTCTCAGAATACAGACTGAATTAGGATAAAGAAAGGATACACACTTTGCACCTCCCGAAGCACACTTTTCCTTTTAAGTCATGCAGTGTTCCATTGCTCTGTTTGGACAACAACTTTTTGGTCTAAATATAAATTCTGCGATGGAGCTCCCAGTTGAAGACAGGTTTGGAAGCAGGAGTAGCATCCACTTCCTAAACAACATGCCCCTGGAAACTCTATGAACTTTGAGAAATGACGATAGTTATAAAAAGGCTCAGGTCTTTTGTTCATAGGGTCACTGTCAGTCGTGCTTGACTTGACGGCAAACAAAAACAACAAAACAATAAGGATAATTAAGTGTTCTAGGAGTCCCATTCTCAATATTATCCATAGTTTGTTACAATCCACACAAACACTTTTGTATAGTCCATGAAACAAATAGACATTCATCTGTCTATACTTTCATCCAGTATCCATAAAACATCATCAATGATATCCCTGGAAGCATAGCCTCTTTTAAAGCCAGCTTAAACTTCTGTTAGTTCTCTCTCAAGGTACTATCTTAGCTGGTTTTGGATGATCTCTTCTTTTTGATGATCAATATTTTGCTTGCATGTGATATTAATGTTGCTGTTGTATGCATCAAGTCATAATTGATCTACAGCTGATCTATATTGACCTAAACTTCTAGCAAGTTTTCAGAGGCAGTAAATCACATAGGGAGATCTGGTAGCCTATAGTTAAGAAGCTGTACTGCAATCCTGAAGTCATGCAGTTCAAATCCACCAAATACTTTGCAGAAGAAAAATGAGCAATCTTCTCCCATGTGATAAAATTGCCTCTGAAAACCTGCTGGAGGGCTATCCATAGGTCGGTTCTGACTCAATGGTACACAACAACAATGTAGGAGGAGATTGTAAACAGCGGTAGATTCCTACGTAAACAAACCGTGTGTCTTTGGGGTTGCAGCACAGCTTCTTACCTCTGATATTATTGCTGTTAGGTGCTTCCAAGTTGAGTATAACTCATAGTGACCCTACGAACAACAGATCTGAACCTTATCCTATCCTGTGCCATTCTCACAATCTCTGACACACTCAAGCCCATTGCTACAGTCACTGTGTCAGTCCATATGGTTGTCCTCCTCTCCTTTACTGAGCATTAAAATTTTCATATTCTGCTGCCTTATCCTCCGTGAGAATGGGAACAAACACGGATCTTTTTGAGTCAGTTGTCCAAACAGCTGTCCTCCAAGTTTCCTAGCATAGACTGCTGAGCATTTACATAACTGTGACTCATGACATCTATAAAAACCAGATACAAGCTTTGCCTTACTCTGAACTTCCTCACATCCTTCAACTTGTTTGAGCCCATTAGTAGAGTCACTGTCAATCCATCTCGTTAGGAGTCTTCTGACAGTAGTGCGTTAGTACTCTTTTGAGATATTTCCCAGAGTGCTAAATCCTACATCACAAGAGAGGGTTGCCAACAGCTCTCCTTTCTGTCACTTTATGTTGTCCTCTCCTTGATCCTTTACTCTTTGGATCCAAGGCAAACATAGCACTTGAGCTTCTGCTGGTTCACATTGGATAGGTCCTTTATCTCCTTTTAACATAATGTGTTTTGTCTCCCTTAGCAGATCTAACAATTTCTCAGTTTGCTTATGTTGTGGCTTGACATAATTATTTACTTGGGAGCCAGAAGGTAAAGTTGAGGCACCTTTAGCATGAGGTAATGAAGAGGAAATTTTATTTTGTAAAAGCATAAGGCCACTCTGCTACCTTCAAGCAAGAGGATGGTAATCCTTTGGTAAGGAGGAGTGGGCCACTTCTAAAGGCCCAGAAGTTCTAGAGACAGCTAAGATTTTGAGATTTTCATATGAAAGTTACCCAGATGTCTTCACCCCAATCTCAAGATTCCACTTCTTCTCAAGCAAAGTGCTGACCTATTAAGAGAGAGAATTCAATCTTCTCTAGAACTCTGCTACCCTTATAACTAAGTACTAGCCCTAAGCTTCAGTTTTTTATGCCCTCTGGCTCCAACAGATAAACAGCTCTTTTTACATTGCCAAGGAGGCCCTCTGATTTTCACATTTTGCCGTAAATCAATCATTAATCACCCCTTGGAGGGCTGGTGAAAGGGAGATAGATGTGAAGGGAGGGGCTAGAAGTGGATGGATATCCTGTGGGATGGTGAAGCAGGAAATAAGTG
>NW_006399755.1:19247969-19269752 GCF_000299155.1 Elephantulus edwardii
ACTTTGGACATGTAGTGAGGAGAGACCGGTCCTTGGAGAGGGACATCATGCTTGGGAGGGTGGAGGAACGGTGCAGGAGAGGAAGGCCCTCTTTGAGGTGGACTGATTTTGTGACTGGGTTATTTGGGATGGGAGGGTCAGAGACAGTGCGATTGGCACAGGACAGAATGGAGTTTAGGGCTGTTGTACATAGGGTCGCTATGAGTCGCAGGCAACTCGACGGCACATAACAACAACAACAGTCTTTCATTACCTTTTCCAATGCCTTGATTGAACTTAGCCAGCCAATTCCATTTTTCTTATAATTACAGTCTTCTGCATATCTCTCAACTTGCTGAAGTATTGTAATGGCTAGTATATTCTCCTTCCATGCTATCCCACACCTGTTCACCATTAATTGAGTTTTAACAAGTGAATGCTAGATCATGCCAGGGGTTGTCAGTACTTCACATACTACCAGTAATAAAGTCTTTATCGCCAGCCAAGATGTTCATTCAGAATGATTCCCCATAGATAGAAGGGAGTCCGTTTTTGTGCTTCTACATCAATCAGTCATGGATGTAGCCGGCTCCTAGAAAGATGGGCCAAAACTTGAACAACAACAACAACAAAACAACCAAAAAAACCCCAACCTTTTATAAATGCGAGCCGCTCCAAGGGAGGAACACAAATGAGAGCTGTCTACAGCTTCTAGGAAGTGAGGGAATAACAGCTTTGTTCCTTTTCAAGCTCACACAATGCATAATTTCTTAAAATACCTTTTCAGTGATCATAGTATTTTTACCACCATTATCCACCCTGCCAGCGTCTACTCAAATGTTATCTACCAATGGAGTTTCTCTATGGCAATCCCAATTCACCTAACTCTACTTCATTTCTCTCTTCCTAGCTCTTATATCCATCCAAAATTCATTAAGCACATATTTATTGTTTGTCTCTTGACATAATATTTATTACAAATACTATAAAAGATAGAATAGAAAGTATTCTCAATAGTAAAATATTATAAATATTATTTGTGTTTCTTCCAAGATGTAAGTTTGAAAACTAAAGTGTACATGATCTAAGCCACAGTAGTTTTCTTCTTATTAACTGCTTCTCATTCATGTGCATGTTGGACTGTGAATAAAGATAGCAGAAGAAGAATCAATGTTTTTGAAATGTAGTGTTAGAGAAGAGTACTGAATAACCCAAGGACTGCCAAAAGAGCAAAGAAGCGTGTCTTGGAAGAAGTGTAGCCAGGGTGCTCTTTTGAGTTAAGGATGATAAAACTCAATCTCACATGCTCTGGCCATGTTGCAGGAGGAACCAGTCCTTAGAAAGAGATTCCATGCTTGGAAAGGTGAAGTGTCTGAGAAAGAGAGTAAGGTCTTCAACAATATGAATTGTTATGGTCACTGTACCAATCAGCTTCAACATATCAGAGATGGTGACGATGGTACAGGATAGGACAAGGTTCAGGTCTGCTGGTCCTAAGGTCACTATGAGTCGCAGTTGACTTGATAACACCTAAGAACTTGCCATAAGACTCTAAGTTCTAGACTTTTAATACTGCTTTGACCTAGATGAAGGCCTGGCAATGGTATGTCTCCAAGAGATAAATTAAAACTGTATCTCTACTGAAAATCAAGGGTGTTAATTTACAAAGGTATGCCTGACCTAGCCATGGTATTTTCAATTGTTTTTGATGAATCTGAAAACTAGAAAATGAATAAGGATGACAGAAGAATTGATACCTTTGAACTGGAGTTTTGGTGAAGAGTATTGAATATAACATGAACAGTTAAAATTACAAACAAATCTGTCTTGAAGGAAGTGCAACCAAAGTGCTCCTTAGAGACGAGATAGTGAAACTTGGCGTTACTTTGAGAGTATTTTCAAGAGGAGCTAGTCCTCGGACATAGATATCCTATCATGCTAGGAAAAGCAGAGGATCAGTGGAAAAGAGGAAGCTTCTCAGCAAGATGCATTGATATGGTAACAACCACAATGGGTTTGAGCAGAACAGAGATGGCACAGAATGCAGTGGAACAGAATAGGAGAAGTTTTATCTCTGTTATTCATGGGGCCACTATGAGTTGTAGTTAACATGATGGCACCTAACAACAACAGCTATGTGCATTTCACTGGAATTGTTACTGGTAATGAAACAAATATCATACATGAAATTATCTAGCTCATAGTAGATGTTCAGTACAAATAAATGAAATAGAAATGGAAAAAAAAAAAAGGTCCACTGAATATATGTTGGCAGACACAACTGGGATAAGGATATAGATCTTTGTCTTTGCAAAAAGATACTGAAATTTGAGCAAGTCAGTGACAGAGAACAGTGATTGAACTTCTTACCCAGTGCTTAAGGGCAGGCCTTTGACTCTCCATAAGGGAGGGAATTTAGGACTCGCTTTTATTCCTTTCAGCATCCACATTTAATTGCAGACTTAACAGCGGCTCAGGCCTATAAAAGATTCACCTTGTTTCTCTGAATGTATACATTATTTACTGTACAGTCTATAAAATATTTACCCATTTTCTCAGCTGGCTGCACTCTGCTCAGCCTTAACTACCTCACCGCTGCTCAAAGCTGATCAAATAGGCGGCTGGCACCTCTCCAGACGTGGACCGAGAAAGCAGCTGGAAGGGGACCATATTTTATGCATTTGTCAGAGCACATAGTAATCAAGGGTGTTGAAAGCCTTTCTGAAGGTACAGGGGAGGGCTGTGGGGCCTTGATCCCATCCCATCTCTACCCAACCTCTCTGAAACATGACTTGCTTTGACAGGTACACTCTATTGACCTGCTCAGGGTGCATGTAGAGAACAACTATTGTTTGCTGTAGGTATTACCGAGACTGATGGCAATAATGTAGATTCCTATGCCCTTGATGGAAGAATTAAGCCAAGTGATGAACTCTCATAAGGAAATAGGGCTTCTCATGTGAAACATGTACAGATTTTTGGGTTGAATTTCTGTCTTATTTCATGCTTGATGAACTGTAAGTCTTTGGGCAAGTTACCTAACTGATTGACTCAGTTTCTCAGCATAATAAGAGGTCAATTTCATGTAGCTGTTATCCAGTTACAAAATGTTCATAGAGGTAAGGCACCGTACAGATGGTTGCTAACACTGGATGTTTAATAAAGCAGAAATGAGGAGGAGAAAAATCTTCAGGACACTCTTATGTGGTAGGTAGTATTATTATCCCCAGATCACACAAATTTAGAAGATGTGTTAAAAAACAAAATTACAAGATATATTTTGCCTAAATTCACTTATAAGTGGAAAGGCCAGGTTTCCCTCTCCTGTATGCTTACTTCCAAATCACCGTTTGAAAAGCATTTTGGTTGGGGTTTTGTGGGTTTTTTTAATAATACAACCCTGATCCACACAGTTCCTAAGTATGAGTCATACAGTATCCCTTTGTTCTGCTCAAACCACTGCTTCTTATTGCTCATGAAACTGAGTCTCAAATAAACTGAGTAATCTATTCAGCAACCAAAAACTGAAAAGGAGCTTGATGGTCTGGTGGTAGGAAGTTGTACTGGCCAACCCTAAGGCACATGGTTTGAATCTATCAACTGCTCCACAGGAAAAGGTGGATAACTCCTCCTGTGCAATTAAAAAAAGAAGAAAAAAAAAGCCTCTGCAAACTGAGCGGAGGGTCAGCTATGAGTTGGCTCCTGATTCCTGAGTTAATGGCTCACCTCTAGGCTACACTGTCTCCTCACAAAGAGAAGAAGCCAGAAAGCAAGAGAAGATAAAGTTCTATAGACTAAGAGCCATTGTAATGAACATTGTGTTTTAGGTCTTTTATCAGATCATTTCTATTATTCCTCACCACAAATATATGCCAAAAAAATACTTTTTCCCCCTCAAAACACCTGTATTTGCTTGTTTGCTTTTTAACTTAGGTGCAGTCTTTGCAGAAAAAAGGCTTTCTTTTTGTTTCCTATTGCTGTTGTAATAGTAATACCACTATTTTTATTTGGGAGATTTTAAAGAGCAGTAATTTATTCTCTACACCTCTAGAGGCTAACACTTTCCAGTCATCATCTCTGCCATGTGAATTCTTTCTAACTGGGCACTCTGCAGTGTTCCCTGGTTCTCTGGTAATCCTCATACAGCATTTTTCTCCCATAGAATGTCTCCCTTCTCTCCATCTGTGTCTAATCTGCTCTTTTTTACATCTCTGATATGATTGGGTGTGGGATATGCCTTACATTGTTACAACCATATTAGCATAACAAAGAAAATACTGTTTCCAAGTGAGATTACATTTGTAGGACTAAGATTTAGGATCTCCACACATATTTCTCTGTGGGAGTAGGATTGGCAATCTCCTCTCATGTGATTAATTGCCTCTGAAAACTCACTGGAGGGTCAGCTATGGGTAGGTTTTGGTTCACGACAACAACAACAACAACACAACAGTATATAGTTTGTGAGTTTTGGCGGCCTGGTAGTAAAAAGCTGTGCTGTAATTCCAAGGCATGGAGATCAAATCCACCACATGCTCCAGAGAAGAAGGATGGGCAATCATCTCCTCTGTGGTTTACTGCCTCGGAAATCTTGGTGGAGGCTCAGCTACAGATCAGTTCTGATTGTTGTTGTTGTTATGTGCTGTCAAGTCGCTTGCAACTCATAGGAACCCTATGTAACAGTTCTGATTAGACAGCAAAAACAACATACATATTTAAATGTGTGTGTGTGTGGGTGTGTGTGTGAATGACATAATTAAATCCTTAACAAGATGACAAAGATAAAAAGAAGACCAGCATTGTGCAGGAAAACACAGGAAGACAGATGAGGTTTAATTCAACCTTTCTTTGCCATAAACCAAGTAGAAATAATACAGGGATCTCAAGTGGAACTCTAGGAAACACCGACACAATGAGTCCAGTTCTGGATGACAGAGGAAAAGGAGGGAGTAGGAATGAAGGATATTTTTACTCCATCCTCTTAATTGACCAGTGCCTTGGAGAGGGACATCATGCTCGGAAAGGTGGAGGTTCAGTGGAAAATTGGAAGACCTTGACCCGGGTGGATTGACATAGTGATTGCCACCATGATCTCTAGTGTATCAGGAAGTGTGAGGATGGCACAGGGTAGAAAAGGGTTCAAATCTGTTGTTCATCAGGTTACTACAGGTCATACTCAACACGAGTGCACCTAACACAACAACAACAACATACAACCCCCTTACTATGTAACATTTACAGAATCTGTTTTTATGTTGAATGAATATTTGATTATTAGTGAACATCACTGGGAGAGATTTTCAGCAAACAACGTTGGCAGTGGACAAAACTATGCACCATATAATGTGCTATGGATTACATATTGACAAAAATATCAAACCTGTGTAAACAAGAATAGATTTTCTAACTAAACATTGGAGTTAATGTTCACAAAATAAAACTTACTGTGGCAGAAACTGTAATTAATAAAACCTGATGTGGCAGAGAAACCATTTGCTGATAAAATATCAGTTAAATAATTTACTAAATAATTAACTTTTATCTGTATGCTGAGCAAATAATTCTAGCAACTGGACCATACAAAGAAGAATGTGACATCACATTCTCAGGACTGGAGGAAGATACATCAATAACCTGCATTATGCAGATGACACAACCTTGTTTGTGGGAAAGAAAGGTGACACCTTAGTCCTCAAACTGACATCCTTATTCCTCAATAATGTGGAGAGGTCCCTAACTGCAGATTTTCCCAGTGCAATGCATCTCATTATTTCCTGACAGCTGGTACCAAGGGTATTAATTGTACACCCAAGCAAGATGAAGCTGTTGACAGTTTCAGTCTCCTTTCCCTCCATCATGATGTTTCCTATTGATCGAGTGGTAAGAACTGTTGTTTTCTTGATATTGAGATTATTGAGGTGTAACTATGTCATTTTGAGGACTAAAGTGTGCCTGATTCAAGCCATACTCTTTCTGATCACTTGCTACCTGGACAATGAATAGGGATAACAGAAGAAGACTGACACCTTTATGCTGTGGTGTTGGAGAAGAGCATTGAACATCCCATCAACAGCCAAAATAACAAACAGATACGGCTTGGAGAGAGTGAAGCTCTAGTGCATCTTGCTGTTGCTGTTGTTAAGTGCCGTAGAGTCGTAGGCAACTCATAGCGACCCTATGAACGCAAGTCCTCAATACTTGAGTGATTTTCATCTTTTCTCCAAGTTCATAGGGTTTCCGGAGGCTAGCTATTTATGGAAGTGGATGCCACTCTTGCTTCCAAGCTTGTTTTAATTGAGGAGCTCCACCCAACACCATCCACCATGGATAACCATTATTGCTTTTGGCACATCTGTGTCACAGGTGTAGCCATCCATTTCTGTATTTTACCATTCCTGCATACCCAAACACTGGCAAACTCTGGGCCAGAAATCCCTAATTCATTCAGCAAGTCAGCTCCGCGGCCACCCACTTGGGGCAAAAAGAAAGCCACAAACACCCTAGCATTCCCGACTTGCCTCTCCTTCCAGGCATGTTGCTAGGATGTGCTATTTCTTGGAGAAGGACATGATGCTGGGAAAGGTGGAGGGTCGGTGAAAGAAAGGAAGACCCTCAACCAGGTGGATTGACATGGTAACTGCTGCAATGGGCTCTTATGTGTTAGGAAGTGTGAGGATGGCACAGGAGAGAACAGGGTCCACAGATCTTTAGTTCATAGGGTTGCAATGAGTCATACTCTATTTGATGGCAACTAACAACACCAAAGATGACTCAAGATACTTAATGAAGAAAATCAAAGGCAACAATTTTCAATGTGGTTCCCATAAAAAAAAACCCCAAAATCCTCACCACTTGACCTGTAGAGAACATCATAGATGGAGCAAAGATCAAAGCTTTCAATGACTTTATTTAATTGGATCCACAATCAACACATATGGCAACAGCAATCAAGAAATTAAAAGTAATGTTGCCTTGGGACCATCTGTTGTCCAGGACCTCTCCAAAGTGCTAAACAATAATAACACAAATTTAAAGACAAGGGTCCACTTGATCCAAGAGCCACAGTATTTTCAATTGCTTTCTATGCATCAAAATTGGACAATGAATAAGGAAGATCAAAGCATTGACACCTTCAGTGTTTACAAAGAGGACTGAATAGTCAAAAGAACAACATGAATTGTCAAATGAACAACAACAACAAAAAGTCTGTCTTAAAGATAGTGCAACTAGAGCGCTCCTCTGAGACAAGGTTGGTAAAACTTCATCTCACTAAGTTAAGGCACATTTTCAAGGAAGAACCAGTGCCTGGAGAGAGACACCATGCTGGAAAAGGTATAGGATAAATAAAAGAAAGACCCTCAATGAGAAAGATTGACTCAGTGACTATTGTAACAGGTTGTAGCAGGGCAGAGATTACGGGGATGGTGCAGGATAGGGCAAGGTGCAGATCTGTAAGCTATAGGGTCACTAACTATAAAGTCACTGTGAGTTATAGCTCACTTGATGACACCTAAAAGCAACAAATTTATAAAGGCATGTTTAATTCTAATAAAAATTAAGATGAAAAGAACTCAGAATTATGAACTATGATGGATATATAATTGAAAAATATAAACTAGGTAAATAACATTTTCTCTGGAAGGCTTTTTATCTATCAGCATAGATATAATTATTATTAAAACATTTGAACTAAAATTGATTTTGATATATTTATTATTAAAATACTTGTTTTATAAATTCAGTTCTTAAATAATCTTGGATCAAAACTAAGATGGCAAAACATCTACTTCATATCACCTTGGAGCCAGTGCTGTGTTGGAGGCTTTACGTCTAACCCTTAGAACAACATTTTGGTGTATAATTATGATTTCAGATTTATAGATTACAGGCACTTGGTTGCTAACCAAAATATCAGTAGTTCAAACCCATAGCATCTCTGAGGAAGAAAAGCTTTGGCAATCTTCTCCTATAGAAGTCCACCCCCTCCAAAAAAAACACCCCAAAATCAAAGCCCCAAACTGATTGCTGTTGAGTTGATTCCAATCATAGAAAATCCTAACTGAATGTTACTTTCACAGAGTTTCTGAAATGAGTTGAATTAAACTCAATGTCACACAAATTATAAAAAGTTAAACCATTTATCTGAGATCATAAAGTGTTCAACAGCAGGACCAGGATTCTTTGTTGACGAAAATGGCACAGTTCCATGTAGAGTGAGGATCACCTACACCTTAATTTCTAGAGTTGGGGATCTTTTGAAGAAGAGGGAGGTTCCGTTTCTCTCTCAGGCAGGACTTCAAACAGGTTTGAAACGATTCATCATAGCCATGAAGTGAAATAGATCTGAATTCTTAAAATTGGGTCATCCAAAATATTTAGTTTGAAAATTATGGAATGGAGACTCGGAAGAGACATAGTGAACCTTTTCAGGAGCCTGATGTGAGACACTGGATTCTTGACAGGACTGTGGAGATGGGCACACCTTCAACGTCACTAGCCTGCCTCCATCTTTGAACCAGTGATTTTCTGCCTAGCTAATCTTGATTACATGCAACACACATGTTGCCCTTATTTTCCCCGTTAAGATTTTTGCAGGACTTAAAACTATAAATTTACCCATTGCAACTCACCCACGTTCTAAAAATTTAAGTCCACTACAATGTCCATATACTAGTAACGAATGAATCAGGTCAAATTAGTTGGAAGTCTGACCCTGAGTTCCTCCAAAAAAAGAACTGAGGCAAGCCTGACTTTCATTTTCTAGATGGGAATATGTACATAAGGCCTATTAATTAAGCATAACAAATTTTACAGGAAGATATAAAGAATTAAATAATCTCTGAAACTAAATCCAGGGTGTCAACTTCTTGGAGAGTGGAACCACGTCTTAGTGTATATGTCTGGTGAACAGGTTACTTAAGAAAATAACTAAATGACTTAAAGCACAAATAAATGGATGGTTAGATAACTATATGAATGAGTATAAAATGGTTAAATAATGAATTAGTTTTATAGAATCCTTTTCAGAAGCAGTTCAAACCAACTCCTAAATTTTTCAGAGCCTACATCCTTGTCAAGATTGAGATTAAAATAGAATCATCTGAACATATTAAAACACGGTCAAAATCTATTGATCAGTGTTACCCATATCCTCCATTGAATCTCCAGCACAAGAAACTTCAATTCAGCTAGTAGTTTACAGCTCTTTTTGAAACAGAAACCCAAGATTTCTCTAACAGTAAAGTCATTGTGTTTTATTTGCCCTCACCAGTAATGGGATCTTGAGATGGCTTCAGAGAAAGAGCTGGCCAAGCTAGAGAGAGCTTGTCCAGGAGCCTGGATTAGTCATAGACATCAATTTTAAGATATTATAAATCTGTTGTGCCAAAAACTTGACCAAAGCTACTATGAATTTTCATCTGCGTTCAGTTCTTTCTCTACTTTGTCTTTCTCTGAATCAACTTGTTTGAGTCCTCAGTCAAGTTCTCTTCTTATCTCCATGGATTTTTATTGCACTGTTTTGTTTTGTTTTATTTGTTTTACTTATATAAAGGTTAGGATTTCACTAGATTATATGTTGAAGGCAGAGACCCTTAACTAATACATTTTATACTTCAAAGTTCAAAAAAAGTATTCAAGGATTAAAGCATCTTTGCTTAAATTATGATTTCACTAGATGATAAATAAATGTGTGAAATAATGAAAGAATGATTGATATAGATGCCTATTAATTATGTAACAGATCTGAGATAGGACTATGTGGTATGTTATTTAATCATTTAAATGAGGATTATTAGTTTATTAAGGCATTGGGCCAAAGAATCACAAAGCTGTTGTTATAAGGTGGCATCGAGTTAGGTACAACTCATAGCAACCCTACGAACAACAGATCTGAATTCTGTCTTATCCTGTGCCGTTCTCATCATCTTTGATAATATTGAGTCCATTATTGCAATCACTGTGTTAATATATCTTGACAATCTTCCTCTCTTTCACTGACTCTCTAAACTATAATACAAAGTTGTTGTTGTTATGTGCTGTTGAGTTGCCTGTGACTCATAGCATTCTTATGTACAACAGCCCTAAACCCTGCTCTATTTTGTGACAATCTTATTGTCTATGATACACCTATCCCCATTACCCCAGTGACTGAATCAATCCATCTCATCGAGGGTCTTTTTCTCTTGCACTGTCCCTCCACCCTCCCAATCATGACATCCCCTTCCAAGGACCGATTCTGCCTTGCAACATGTCCAAAGTATGTCAGAAAAAGCTTCAGAATCCTTGCCTCCAATGAGCAGCCTGGTTTTATCCTCTCCAGAATGAACTTGTTTGTGCTCCTAGAAGTCTATGGTATATTCAATACTCTTTTCCAGCACTAGAGCTCAAAGGTATCAATTCTTCTACCATCTCTAGTCATTGTCCAGCTTTCTGATGCAAAAAAAAAAAAAAAAAAAAATTGCAAAGACCATGGCCTGTATCAGGTGTTCATTAGTCTCCAGACTGACATCATTGCTGTCAGTACTTTGGAGATGTCTCTGACAGCAGACTTTCCGAATGCAATTGTCTTTTAATTTTCTGGCTGCTGGTACCCAGAGTGTTGATTGTAGAGCCAAGAAAATGGAAGTGATTAACTATTTCAATCTCTTCCCCATCTATCATGCTGCTGCCTATATGCCTAGTGGTGAAAATTTTTATTTTCTTGACGTTGAGCTTCAAACCATATTGAAGGCTGAAGTCCTTGACATTCTGCAGCAAGCACTTCAGGTCCTCCTCAGTTTTAGCATGTAGGGTTGTGTCATCTGCATAACGCATATTGTTGATGAGTCTACCTCCAATTCTGATGCCACATTTCTCCTCATAGAGCCCAGCTTCCTGGAAAGATATGGCGATAGGACACAACCTTGATGCACACCCTTCCCAATTTTGAACCATGCAGTGTTTTTTTGCTCTGTTCTAAATTTTGGTCCAAGTATAGATTTTGAATAAACACAATCAAGTGTTCTCGGATTCCCATTCTTCTCAGAGTCAGCCACAGTTTGTTGTGATCTACACAGTCAAATACCTTTCATAGCAAACACAGATAAACATTCCTTTGGTACTCTCTGCTTTCAGCCAAGATCCATCTGATATTAGCTATAATATTCCTAGTAGGGTGGCCTCTTCTGTATCTAGCCTGCATTTTAGGCAGTTCTGTTCATGTGCTGTTACAGTTGTTTTTTTATAATCTTCAGCAGGATCTTGCTTGCATATAATATCAATGATACTGTTTGATAATTTCCACACTCTGTCAGATCACCTTTCTTTGGAATGGGGACAAATAAGGATCTCTTCCAGTTAGTTGGCCAGGTGGTTGTCCTACAGATTTCTTGGCACAACTTGGTGAACACATCCAGGGAAATGTGTTAATCAGTATGCCATCAATTCCGGGGGCCTTGTTTTTTGCAAATTCTTTCAGAGCAGCTTGAACTTTTTCCTTAATCACCACAGGCTCTTGCTCACATGTTGTTTCATGAAATTCTTCTGTGCCCACCAATTCCTTTTAGTACAATGACTCTGTATAATCTTTCCTTCTTCTTTTAATGCTTCCTGGATCATTGAATATTTTGCCCAAAACATCCTTAAGTATTGCAGCTCGATGCTTGAATTTGTTCTTTAGTTCCTTCAGCTTAAGAAATTCTGAGTGAGTTTGGCCCTGACTCCAGCTCCTTGCACACTTTATTTTGTCTTCCTGTGCTGCCCTCTGGAATCTTCTGTTCAACTCCTTAATATCTTGATTTCTTCCCTTTTCTCTGGATTCTTAGCACGGTAGTGTAATATTCAGAGTTCCCGCTAACATCCATCTTTGCCTTTTCTTCTTCCTCTGTCTTTGTAATGACAGTTTGCATTCTTTTTGGATAATATTCTTGATTAATATTCATTAATGTTGAAGGCCTCAAACCTGTTCCTGAGATGTTTTTGAAATTCAAGTGGGATAGACTCAAGATAAAATTTTGGTTCCTGTGTGTGGTTGATTTAATTTTCCTCAGCTTCAGCTTGAACTTGCATATGAGTAGTTGGTGGTCTGTTCCACCATCAGCACCTGACCTGGTTTTCACGGCTGCTATTGAGCTTCTCCAGTGACTCTTTCCACGGATGTAATCGATCTGATTCCTATGCATACCATCAGGTTAAATCCATGTGTACAGCCTGCATTTATGTTTCTTATAAAATGTAATTGCAATGAATAATCTGTTGATTGTGCAACATTTTATCATTTTATCTCCAGCTTCTTTTCTGTCACCAAGTCATGTTTTTCAACTACTGATCCTTCTTTACTGTTCCCAACTTTTGCATTCCAGTCACCCATTATTATCAATGCATCTTGATTGCATGCTATATCAATCTCTGACTGCAAAATTTGGTAGAAATCTTCTATTTCCTCCTTTTGGGCTCTGGTTATTGGTACCTATATTTATGTGTATGAATATTATCCTGTCACTCACAACGTTATATTTCAAGACGGATCTAGAAATGACTTTTTTAACTATGAAAGCAACCCCATTTTTCCTCACCTTTTCATCTCCAGTATAGTAGATCATATGATCATCTGACTCAAAATACCCCATGCCAGTCTATCTCATTTCACCAATACCCAGTATATCAATATTTATGCATTCCGTTTCTTCCTTAACAATATCCAATTTTCCTACATTCATGATTCTTGCATTCCATGTTCAAATTATTAGTATCTGTTTAAAGCTGTTCCTCTTCTTATGTGATTCCATACTTGAGGGCTCAGCCTCAGTTGCCACTTCTGCTAGTCTAAGGGTGCTCTGTTGTACATAGGGTTTTCAAAGGCCTGCTGTTTCAGAAGTGGAAGGGCTATCCTTCTTCCTAGTTTGGCTTAATTTCAATACTCTGATTTAGAACATTATCTGATAGACAAGCATTTTACAGAGAAAAGCAGTTTAAATATATTTCCCAGTATTGGGAAAAAACCAATAGGTGTGTTTTGACCCACCTCTTTCCCTGCTCCACTAGCTTTCACTTCTATTCCCACCTACTCCATTCAACATCTGTGTCCCCTATCCAGCCCTTGATGTGATGGCCTATATGTCAAACTTTCTGGGTTTCTGTGATCTCAAATGCCTCAAGCTGCTGCCAGTTTGTTTCTTCTGCTGCAAGAACTACAGGAATTTATCATCTAATACTTGTGGAGACTGGCAGTCCAAATGAACATATTGGCTGAGCCAGGCTTTTTCTATAGAGAAGCATCTCTTTTATCACTCCTAACTGGTCCAACGTATTCCTAGGATTCTGTTCATTTTCACATGGCTCTCCTTCTTCTGTGCATGTGTGTCTGTTCTCTTATATAAAGACACCATTCAGAATGGTCTACTCACCATTCTACTCACTATTCAAATGAAGAAGACTTGAAGTACTTGTTGCAAAAGATCAAAGACTACAACCTTCAGTATGGACTGCATCTCAATATCCAGAAAACAGGAATTTTTACCATTGGATGCTTTAAGTAGCATCATAATGGATGGAGAGATTGAAACTGTCAATAGCTTCATCTTGCTTGGATCCACAATTAACACTCTTGGTACCAGAAGTCAGGAAATAAGGAGACACATTGCACTGCTCAAATCTGCAGTTAGAGACCTCTCTAAATTATTGAGGAATAACTATTTCATTTTGAGGACTAGGGTGCATCTGATTCAGGCCATAGTCCTTCTGATCACTTGCTATGCCTCTGAGAGCTGGACAATGAATAAGGATGACAGAAGAAAAATTGATGCCTGTGAGCTATAGTGTTGGAGAAGAGAACTTAACATCGCCTGGATAGCCAAGAGAACAAACAGATATGTTTCGGAGAGAGTACAGTTGCAGTGCTCTTTGGAGGCAAGGAAATCCAAAGGGCCAAACTCACTCAGCATTTCTTAAGCTGAAGGAACTGAAGAACAAATTCAAGCCTTGAGTTGCAATACTTAAGGATGCTTTGGGCAGAATATTCAATGATCCAGGAAGCATTAAATGAAGATGGAAGGAGTATACAGAGTCATTGTACCAAAAGAAATTGGCAGACACAGGAATTTCATGAAACAACATATGAGCAAAAGCTTGTAGTGATGAAGGAAGAAGTTCAAGCTGCTCTGAAAGAATTTGCAAAAAGCAAGGCCCCAGGAATTGATGACATACTGATAAATACATTTCAACAAACAGACACTGCCCTGGATGTGTTCACCAACCACCTAGCCAACTGACTAGAAGAGATCCTGGGGCCTTGGATTCTGAAGCTCTGTCTGGCATACTTTTAGCATATGCAAGGAGAGACCAGTCCTTGGAGAGGGACATCATACTTGGAAGGGTAGAAGGACAGAGTAAGAGAGAAAGACCCTGGATTATAAGTAATGATACAGTGACTGGGGTAATGAGGGTAGGTGTGTCAGAGACAATAAGGTTGGCACAGGATAGAGCAGGTTTCAGGGCTATTGTACATAGTGACTTGATGACACATAAAACAACAACAATGCTAAGATCTTTTTATGTTTTACTACTCTCTTTTCTGGTCTAGGATAGTATCAAATAAATATTTGTGCTCTTAATATTGAGATATACTGGCCTAGCTATCCTAGTGGACAGAAAGTGATGCTACCAAGCCAAAAGTGGGTGACTTTAATCTGCAGCCCTTGGACCTGTTTTTGTTTTTGTTCAAACATTCTTCTAAGTTGTATAGCCCTGGTCCGTCCACTTGCTGTGCAGAGGTAACTCGTGGTTGCTGTGAAGCTGAACTCTGTGACCCTGATCTGTCAAACGTGATAATGGTTACCCATGGTGGACAGACAGTGTTAGGTGGAGTTCCCTGATTAAAACACGCTTGAAAGCAGGAGTGGCATACACTGCCGAAATAGTTTGCCTCCTGAAACCCTATGAACCTGGAGAAAGGATGAAAGTTATACAGGTGTTCAGGTCTTTCATTCATAGGGTTGCTATGAGTCACCTATGACTTGATGGCACTTAACAATGACTAACAATATTGAATTAATATAATTATCTCTACCTCTCAAAGAAAATACGGATTTAGAGATGTTAAGAAAAATCCCTGACCTTATATCAGGGACGACCATTGTTTTCCATCCTTTGGGTAAAAGTTGGTTACTGTATTAGTACAATAGAATTATCACTCTCATTCTAGTGAGGTGAATGTTGAGGCTCAATGAGATGGTGGGGGACACTGTCTCAAAGTCAAAGAGCAGCTCCTTTAATAAAAGGCTGAGTCGAAATTCAAACCCTGGGCAGAGAGAAGCTCCCTAGCTATTCTTAATAACTACATACCATTTTACAATGAGAAAATGACCCGTCCCCACATTAAGATGTCTGTGGAAGAAGGCTTGAATAGGTAGAATAGATTCTATATCAAGTCTTAACTTAGAAAGACCCCCACAGATCAAAGAGAGACTCAGTAACATTAACAATGCAACAATTACTTAATGAACGATACTGAAAACTATCTTTGTATTAGGAGAAAGAAATGTGCCAATGCCTTGAGTCCTTAATAAGGACATTACCTAGGACTAAGCTGTTCCCCAGAGGATTCTTTCATGTGAAAGGAATAACAAGAGGCTCATTGTGACACACAGACACATCCTTTTACGTTCACACCTGCTCAGCACTCAGCAGAAGACAGTGTGTAAATGTCTGGGATATTACATAAAAACTGTCTTCCCAGCCAGTCAAAGCTATTAAAATCCATCTCTGTGAAACGAACCCTGAAAGCAGGTCAAACAAATCTCATTTTTATTGTTCCTTAAGGAGATGGCTGTGTTGGAGACAAAGGAGAGAAGCACTAGACAAGTTAGAAAGAAAGAAAGAAAAGAAAAAAAACAAACAAACCTAAGAGACCTTAAAAAATTAAATGTTCAAAAGAGCTGTGGCAGGCAAGATAAATGATATATTACAATGCTGGTTTAAACCTAATTGATGGCTAATGTTGTAATGCATCTGAACCTACACTGATCTATTATCTGTCTGGTCCAGGCTGAAGGGACACTGCAAGGAGAAAAATTGCTAACTGTTTTAACCTGATGGAACTTTAAAAAAATAACCAGCCCAGTTACTTTAAAAGATTAATGGCTGAGTGGTGACCTTCTAACGTATATCAGGGTCTTGCAATGCAAAATCAAACGTTAATTAAATAGAATCCAGTGTAGGAATAATTCAGAAAGAGTGTGTTTTTCGATAGAGCTCAAGGGACCATAGAGAATTGCATTGTTGGGGATTCCTACAAAATTATTCCAAGAAACCACTAATGTATAGGCAGTAACTATGGTTATGTAGAAGTATTTTTTTTTAAATCACATATATACACAAAGACCATCTAAGTAATACATGATGATAACACCTGAGATAATGTAGTCAGCATGTAGTATAATGTAGGGATCTCTATGAAATGGTAGTTTTTTAAAGGTGGGGTCTCCAAGAGCATTGTTTAAACTCATTAATGTGTATCAGAAAGATTTTATTTTCTTGGACTGCAACAACTTCAACCCAACCCTCAGAAAGAAAATCAGGTAAATCATATAAAAGCATATTAAAACATTAGATATAAACATAAGAGGACTTCTGATGGTCAAGTGTAGGATTATTTTCATTACAAAATAGTGGATGCAATAAAATATAACCAAAGACCAAAAATGGAACTAGTGACTTCATAGTTAATTAACAAAATTGAATGAATAGAGAAGGGAGATCTCTTCATTACAAGAATTCAAAGAAAATATAAGGAATGAGGAAAACAGATCATCATTGGCAACCAGCAAATAGGAATTATTTCAAAGTAAGAAACATAAATGGATTCTAAAATTAATATGCAAAAAGCGAGAGGGAAGGAGAGAGCATTTACATGACAAAGTATATCCACTCTGAGTAGCTCTTACTAAAGGATCATATTTGACATTACCAGTAACAGGCCAAACTAACACTGTGTACTTCCTGATGTAATGCACTAAGAATGATATTCATTTCTGTGATGTCCTTGGAAAAATGCAGAAGCTGAATTTAATAATAAGGAAACACTACACAAATTGAAGAATGTTGTACAAAATAACAGCCCAGTTCTTCTCACAAGTTATAAAATCGTGTATCAAGATTAAGAATGACTCAATAATTATCCCAGACTAAAGGAAACTACAATGCATAGAAACCAATGGCAAATAAATAAATAATAAATCAAATCAAATCAAATCCCAGGAATAGATGGAATCTCAATGGACACAGTGATTACTGCAATGGGCTTAAGTCTGTAAAGATGACACAAATAGCATGGGATAGGACAAGGTAGAGATTTGTTGATCATATGCCTCTGGAAACTATGAACTTTGATAAATGCTGATAGTTATAGAAAGGCTTCAGGCCTTTTGTTCACAGGGCCACAAAGAGTTGGCTCAACTTGAAGGCAATCAACAACAGCAACAACAGGGTCACTATGCATCAAACTCCATTTGAGGGCACCTACCAACTTCTTCGGCAGCATTTTTCTTGCATATGATATTAATGATACTGCTCAATATTTCTCCATTCTTTTGGATCCTCTTTCTTGGGAATGGGGGAAAATATGGATCTCTTCTAATCAGTTTGCCAGGAAGCTGTTCTCCAAATTTCTTGACATAGACCAATAAACAGGTGCAGGGCTGCATCAGTCATTTGAAACATATCAGTTGGTATCACATCAATTCCTGGGGTCTTATTTTTTTCCAATGTCTTCTTCAGTGCAGCTTGAACTTCTTTCATTACCACTGGCTCTTGATTTTATGGCATTTCTTGAAATATTTCAGTGTTGAAGAATTTTTTTTTTGATACAGTGATTCTGTGTATTCCCTCCACCTTCTTTAGATATTTGCTAGCCTGTTGCTACTCAAGGCTTGAATTTGTTTCTTGGTTCTTTCAGCTTGAAAAAAGCTGAGTGAGTACTTGTCTTCTTATTCTTCAGTTTCTAGGTCCTATGCATACCATTATAATAGTCTGCATTGTCTTCCCAACTGCAATAATGTTTATCTTAAGGCTAACGTGCACCTGTTTTAGGGCATGGTTGTTTTGATCACTTGCCATGACCTGAAAGCTGGAAAACAAATAAGGATGGCAAAAGAATTGATGCCTTTGAACTGTGGTGTTGGAGAAGAATACTGAATGGACTGCCAGAAGAACAGACATGTTTCAGAGAAAGTGTAGCAAGAATGCTCCTTGGAGGCAAAGATGATGAAGTTTCCACTCACATACTTTGGGCATGTTCTTAGTAGAAATTATTCACTTGAGAGGAAGGTCATGTTGGAAAGATGGAGGGATGGGAAAGAAGAGAGAAACGAAACCAAGTGTATTAACACAATGATTGAAGCAATGGGATTCATAGTGTTGGAGGTTGTGGGAATGGCACAGGAGAGGCCAGGGATTAATTGGGTTGTTCAAGGATTCAGTTCTAGCTTCACTTAATCAGGAAAGAAAGGAATAAGGAGTACCAAGTGGTTAAGTTGGTTGTTTCCAACAAAATTCACCAGAAGGCTGGAATTGTGAAGTATAACCAACCAAAGCTTTTCTTGAACTGTCTATGGCACAGAAGCATGGTCAGGAGCTGCACATCAGCCCAATGGGAACAAGCAAGTCTTTCTAATAATGGCTCCAGAGGTTGTTAGTATGTAATAGAGGCAATCCAAATGAACAGTAATGTATAGGGCAGAAAAAAAAACGAAGCCTGATTCTGTGCCATCTCGTAATACACTCGTAAGATTATGTTTTGAGCCCATTGTTGCATCCACTTTGTCAATTTGACTTACTGAGGATCTTCCTTTTTTCTCTTTTGTTTCCTTTTACTTACAAAGTAGGATGTCATATTCCAGGTGCTGGTCTCTCTTGATAACATGTCAAAGAATGTGAGATAAAATTTTATCATAATAAATTCTAGGCAGAATTTCCATCCTTCTACCAAGACAAATTTATTCATTCTTCTGTAAGTCAATGGCATTTTCAATATTCCTCACCAACGTGGTAATTAAAAGCACTGTTTCTTCTTCAGTCTTCCATATTGCTTGTGCAGTTTCACATAGGTATGAGACAATTCACAGTTCTATGGCTATGATCATATAATCCTTAGTTCCTAAAGTAGCATCTTTTTTTTTTTTTAAGGCATGTCTTATCATAGATTTTCCCATTGCAATACATTCTTTGTTTTTTTAATTGCAATTTTAATGAAACTTTAAAGAAAGTTGAGTTTTCATTCACTCATTATTGCACATTTTCCTCTCTTACCCACTCTAGTTCACATTAAAAAAAGAAAAAAATCATTCATTGCCATATATTTCCCTCCCTCTTCCTCCACTCATTCTCCAGTCCACTTCCCTATGCACTTCTTATTCTGGATCACTGTCATACAAATAATGCCTAATTATATATTCCTTTTAAAGAGTTCTTTTCCTTCAAGTGTTCCAATGCAATGTTCCTCATTTAATCCCTCCTAGTTTTCCCCAACTCCCACATCAGTCCTTTTTATAACAATGATGTTATGCAGTATTTGTCCTTTTGTGACTGAGATATTTCACTCAGCATAATATCCTCCAGGATCACCCATGTTGTGTAATATTTTATGAGTTTTTTGTTTTCCCCTGCTGCATAGTATTCCATTGTGTGAATATACCAGTTTTTCTATCCATCTATTTGTTAATGGGCACTTGGGCTGCTTCCTTGTCTTTGCTACTATGAATAATGCAGCAGTATACAAGGGTGTGCATATATCTATTTGGGTAGCAGCTCTGGTTTCTTTTGGGCATGTTGCTGGATCTAATGGTATTTCTATTTCCAATTTTTTCCATAGTGCTTGAACCGTTTTACACTCCCACCAGTAGTGAATAACGGTTCCAATCCGTTCACAATCTTACTAGCATCTGTTGTTTGCCGCTCCATTAAACTTTGCTATTGTTACTGGGGTTAGATAATATCTCATAGTTATTTTGATTTGTGTCTCTGTAAGAGCTAGAAATTTTGAACATTTCTTCATGTGTTTGTTTGCCATCTAAATATCTACTTTGGTGAAGTATCTGTTCATGTCCTGTGCCCATTTTGCAATTGGATTGCTTACCTTTTTATTTTTGAGGTGCTGAAGTATTCTATAAATTTTAAATATGTGTCCCTTATCAGATACGCCATTACAAAATATTTTTTTCCAGTCCATGGGTTTCCTGTTTTTACATTGTTCATGTTGTGGATTAGGGCTTCTAGTGTTCTCCCAATCTTTTCTCTGATGAAATTTATAGTCCCTGGTTTTATTCCTAGAAACTTGATCCACCTAAGTTGGGTTTTGTGTATGGTGTGAGGTGTGGGTCTTACTTGAGTTTTCTACAGATAGTTTTCCAATTTTGCCAACACATTGGATAAAGAGGCTTTTGTTTCACCACTTAACTGATTTCATCTCCTTGTAAAAAATAATTTTACCATAGGTAGATGAGCTGATTTCTGGGTTCTTAAATCTATTCTATTGATCTATATGTCTGTCACACTACTAGCACCACATTGTCTTGACCAGCATGACTGTGTAGTAGCATTTGAGACCAGGGAGTGAAATGTCACCTACCTTGTTTCTCTTTTTCAGGAGTGTTTTACTTATCTCTTCCCATTCCAGATGAAATCGGAAAATGCCTTTTCCATCTTGTTAAAGAATGGAATTGGTATCTGTATTGAACTTGAAGATTGCTTTTGGTAGAATTGTCATTTTCACAATATTGAGTCTTCCTATCCATGACCATTGTATATTCTTCCATTTCTCCAGGTCTCTTTTTGTTTCTTGTAGTTATGTTTTGTAACCAGTTGGCCTAGTTAACAGAAAGTGATGTTATCAAGCCAAAAGTTGGTAACTAATTCACGGCCCTCAGGCCTGTTTTTAATTGTTTTTGGTCAAACATTCTTCTAGGTTGTATAGCCTTGGTGTGTCCTCTCGCCATACACAGGTAACTTGTGGTTGCTGTGAAGCTGGACACTGTGGCACTGATGTGTCAAATGTGAGAACGGTTACCAATGGTGGACAGTGTTTAGTTGAATGCCCCAATTAAAACAAGCTTGGAAGCAAGGGTGGCATCCACTTCTGTAATAGCTTGTCTCCGGAAACCCCCTGAACATGGAGAAAGAATGAAAGTCACCCAAGTGTTGACTTTTGTTCATAGGGTCACTATGAGTCGTCTACAACTCGACAGCACTTAACAGCAACAACCGGTCTTTTATGTTCTAGTTAGATTTACTCCCAAGTATTTAATCTTGTGTTTAGTTATCGTGATGAGTATGTTTTTCTTCAATCCATTTCTGTATTCTTTTTGTCACTGTTGTTATGTGCTGTAGTCACCTGCGACTCATAGCAACCCTATATACAATAGTCCTAAACCTTGCTCTATACTGTGCCAATCTCATTGTCTCTGACACACCTATCCCCATTACCCCAGTCACAGAATTAATCCATCTCATCAAGGGTCTTCCTCTCTTGAGCTGTCCCTCACCCTCTCAAGCATCAAATCCCTCTCCAAGGACTGATCCTGCTTTGCAACATATCCAAAGTCTGTCAGATGAAGCTTAAGAATCTTTGCCTCCAAGGATCAGCCCCATTTCACCCTTTTTAGGATGAACCTGTTTGTTCTCTTAGCAGTCCCTGGTATACTCAATACCCTTTTTAACACCACAGCTCAAAGGCCTCAATTCTCCTTCTATCATCCCTAGTCATTGTCCAGCTCTGATGCATAGCAAGTAATTACAAAGAAATCTTTCCTGGATAAGGCATATCTTTTATTA